>NC_091816.1:44252045-44556136 GCF_041296235.1 Equus asinus | reverse complement strand
CACTTCCCCTAAAACCCTCACAGCCATTCTGGTGGTCACAAATGGCTGGATTGCATCATTTGTTCTGGCTGAGTGGTATACCATTGTGTGGCTATAGCCCATCTTCCTTCTCCAATCATCCCTTGCTGGACACCAGGGTGCTTTCCAAGTCTTGGATATCAGGAGTAAGACTGTGGTGAACACAGCCATGCACATGTCTTTATGCGGTAGTCTTTCTGACTTTTTTGGATAAGCAAGCGGCAGATTAATAGCTGGGTCATACGGGACATGGATACTTAAACTTCTGAGGCAGTTCCACACCTTTGGCATCGTGGCTGCACCGGGTTACACTCCCACCAGCAGTGCAGGAGTCTTCCCTTCTCTCCACCTCCTCTCTGACACTTGTTATTTCCTGTCTGCTTCCTTCTAGCCATGCTGACCACAGTGAGCTGCCTGGCCTTGCAGTTTGGATTTGCATTTTCCTGAGACTTAATGATGGTGAACAAGTTTTCATGCACCTACTGGCCCTCTTTCTGTCTTCTTCGGAGAAATCTCTGCTTCCATCTTTTGACCAGGTTTTCATTGGCTTGTTTTTTTTCTTGTGGAGACGTGCGAGTTGATTGTATCTTTGGGCTTTTCACCCCTTGTCCTATGAGTGGTTTGCAAACATCCTCTCCCAATTGTTGTGGTGTCTTAGTATTCAGTTGATGGTTTCCTTGAGTGGGTAGAAGTGTGTGCATTTGATGTGGTCCCGTTTGTTTCTTGTTTCCTTTGTTGCCCTTGCCCAGTCAGACATGCTTCTTCCCAATAGGCGGCTCAGACAGATGGCAAAGAGCACTCTGCCTAGGTCTTCTCCTACAAGGTTCACGGTTTCAAGTCTGCCATTCAAGGCTTTAATCCATTTCAGGTGGTGTGTGTGCCAGGTGTAACATCATGGTGTACTCTCGTTGTGTTCCATGTGGCTGTGCAGGCTTCCCAGCACCGTTTATTGTAGAGACTCTCCTTTCTCCGCTGTCTCCACTTGGCTCCCTGGTCCAAAATGGGCTGTCCATGTAAGTTTGAGTTGGGCTCTGGGCTCTCAATTGTTTTGCATGGGTCTTCATGCCTGTTTTGGGGCCCAGACTGTGCCGTTTCGGTACCTAGCGCTTCGTCCTCTCTGTTGAAATCAGAAATTGTGACACGTGCCGCTTTGTTCGTTTTCCTGAGGATTCCTTTGCCTAGTCAGGGTCTCGTGTTGCTGGCTAGAAACTTTAGGATTCTCTCTTCTTCTCTGTGGCAAATACTGCTGCAACTTTGACTGGGATTGCATGGAATCCAGAGATTCCTTACTGCGGTATGAACCTTTCAAGTGTGTTAATCCTTCCATTCCTAGATCCCTCGATATCTTTTTTTTTCTTGTGTCTTCTTGAGTTTCTTTCCCCAAAGGTTTGCTAGTTTTTGAATTAACATAGAATTCACCTGTTTTGCTAAGGTTATTCACAGAGATCCTATTCTTCGTAATGGCAAGCTCCTGTTTTTTTGTTTTTTTTTTTTCCTTAGCTTCAGTTTTTCTATTCTTTGCAACTTTTAATTGGTTTTGTTTTGGCACAAGTGCATTGCTGTGCTCACATCTGCTGGCAATGCTCCTGTATTTGCTGTGGAAGTCTGGCCCTGTCCAACGTCCCTTCCCATCTGCCTCTACTCTACCTCGGACGCCTGCACCAGAACAACTGAAGCAGTGGTGAGGAGGCCCAAACCGAGGATTCCACCCAGCCCATACTGGGCCACAGACCCAGAAGGTGCGGACCTCACCACTGCACCACCGGCCGGCCACTTACATGTTCAGTGGCAACGTGCAGTTGAGTGCAATGGGAGTTAAATATACTAGGGAGCCCAACTCTAGCACTGTGTAGATGAGGCTAGGTTGTTTTTCGGGTCCATTGTGATGTCAGAGGATTTGTCATAATTGTGTCTCTGAGGTCCAGCATGCTTCCTGGATACAGGTTTCAGAGCCTGCTTGGAGCAGTCTCATAACTCACCCTTCCCACTTAGCCCATGCTTGACCTTCGCTGCCGTTTTTTGGCTTGTGAATTTCTCTGACTTTCAAACGTTCCAGCAGAGTCTGTCTAAAGACGGACATCATCTTTCATTGTGGATAATTCAGGTGTGATTTCTGTTCACCTTCCATTTTCTGGGTCCTCTTTTTCTTTTCCATAGTATACCTGTCATGGTCTTTCTCAGCTATCTCCCTTAGACATGCTTATCAGTCCGTTCTCCTTCATTCCAAGGGATTAGTTTGTATTTCTTTAATCGCTGTATGTTCTCTAGGGTGAGGTGTGAGTGCTTTCGTGACTCTTGGTTGTTGTTCTTGAATTTGCACCGGTCACTTGTAGGACTCTTGGCTACCCTAGCCTAGGTCAAACTAAGCACTGAGAAGACGTGGTCATGTGGGTTGGTTTGACATCCTGAGATCAGAAACTCCAAATTCGAGGTGGTCCTGGCAACCCCCTTCACGGACACAATGTTTCCAAGACAACTTAGACAAATCGGATGAATTCCACTCTCCAGGAAAGATATTTTTCTGTCTCTTTTCCGGATTTGGGAAGTTTTGAAATTGACCCCTGATCCTTGAACGTTCCCCTAGATTCCGTCCAGATACGGGCTTACTTAATTTTTATAGGGTGTGCCATTTGTTTGCCCTACATCCTCTACCCTGGCCTGTTTATTTTTCTTGAAACACAACTGTAAAGTTCTAATTTTCGTGCAACTTCCTTACATATGGTGTCAAAACACATAATCAATAATCCTTCTACGGCAAGAGGTAGGGGGAGAGAATTTCGATGGAGGCAAACAGAGCACACTAGCCTGGGAGGGCAGCCTTCACGAAGGAACGAAGCCCTGTGGAAGAGGGTGCTTTTCAGCACCCTTGTAGAGCACTTCCAAACAAAGAGACATACCCCAAGCGTGACAGGGCTCCATTCCTTCAAGGCTTCCAAAACATCTCTTGGGACACATTACCATGTGCCCAGTGGGCCCACGTGACACCAGAGCTTCGGAAAAAGAGACTGACCTTCAAAGAATGCTATGGGCCTTGGAAAGGAGGCATCGATTCTTCTCTTCAATGTCCTCAAGACATCTTTCTTGACTTTGCATTATGCTTAAGGCACAAGGGCACTGTAGGTGTGATGAACCCCAAGTCCGGCCAATTGTTTCCAATGAAGTTGCAAGCTTGAATCAGCATGACCTCCCCATAGACTTGAATAGATGACAATGCTCTCCTCTCCGTGCCTGTCCCTCTATTCTCACTTGTGGCCTAGGGTTCCTTTCTTATCCCTTGCATCAGACTCTGTTTTATCTCTTCTAGTTTCTGTGCCTGCTTTCTGTTTGCCAAACCTGTTTCTGGGTATCTGTCCCTTTAATAGCCTAGCCTAGGCCAATCCTCAGACTGTAACCATGCGGCCACCCTGGGGGACATGTTCACCGTGATGTCATAAGCGACCTCAAAATTCGAAGTTGTCCTGACAACCTCCGTGCACACAGAGTTTCACAGCCATCTCAGACCAGTCTGACTCCTCACCCTGTCTAGGTAGGATAGTTTTCCTTTTTCTGCAATTGTTGTCAGTTTCTATCTTTCTCCTTGAACTTCAAAAGGGCTCCTACATTCTCTCTAGACACTGGTTTCACTCCTGTAAGATTATCCTGGGTTTTATCTCTTATATCTTGGGTAGATGGCAAAATGGGTGGACCTTACCCAGAAAAAGTCCTGGACTCCCTCACAAGTTGAAGTTGCCCAGGGAATGTTCTGATGCACAATGATGGTGTCATCTCGTGGCACTCTGCCAATTCCACCTTGGCAGGTCACAAGTTTTCCTTCCTTCTGCCTTTGGGAAGTGTACCAGATACTTCCATAGATTGTAATATTCTTATGGTTCCTTTTCTTGTGCGTATTGATAACGTATCCTCACAATTGCTGCTTATTTATGATCTCTGCCCGCACCATACCATGAAATCTATATTTCCTAACACTACTAATGTGATATGCACTCGTAATGTGAAACAGTGAGGCCCGGGCCGCCCAAGCGGAATGTGGGCACTTACCTGCTCCACCACAGGGCCGGCCCTGAATTGTACTTTTGGACCAACCTTTTGCCTGAACTTGGGAAGACGTGGGCCTGTTTGGATTATTCGTGAAGGTGATTAGTAATAACATCATGGACGGTAACATTTTCCGTTCGTTCATGGGTTTAGGACTGATCATGTTCTCTTCGTAGTATTCCTCTTCACCTATTTGGAATGGTCTGCCTTTCTGTAGCATCTGTAAGCATTTGGAGGTGATTTTCCATCCTTGGAAGTTCACCTTCTGTAAACTCTTTCCGCCCCCAAAGCTTTATGACATCATTCTGGACCCCTTTTTGGATTTTTGATTTGAGGTGAATTTCTAGCCATGACCCTGCATTAGAACGTACTATAACTTCCAGATTCACATCCTCATTGCTTTAGACTTCTGTGTAGCTTACATCATCTTCACCAGTGTAAGACTAATCACAGGCCCTCACCACACACTTGTGCCTAATCTTCTCTTTCACCCTCCGTCACCGCCCCTCTTTGCCTCTGGGAGCCCGCATACAAATGTTCAGTGCCACCTGTTGGTTAGTGCTTGCTTTTTCTTCTCCTTGTAAGTGAGATTCTATGGTATTTGAATTTCTCACTGGGGCTTGTTACACTTCCCCTAAAACCCTCACAGCCATTCTGGTGGTCACAAATGGCTGGATTGCATCATTTGTTCCGGCTGAGTGGTATACCATTGTGTGGCTATAGCCCATCTTCCTTCTCCAATCATCCCTTGCTGGACACCAGGGTGCTTTCCAAGTCTTGGATATCAGGAGTAAGACTGTGGTGAACACAGCCATGCACATGTCTTTATGCGGTAGTCTTTCTGACTTTTTTGGATAAGCAAGCGGCAGATTAATAGCTGGGTCATACGGGACATGGATACTTAAACTTCTGAGGCAGTTCCACACCTTTGGCATCGTGGCTGCACCGGGTTACACTCCCACCAGCAGTGCAGGAGTCTTCCCTTCTCTCCACCTCCTCTCTGACACTTGTTATTTCCTGTCTGCTTCCTTCTAGCCATGCTGACCACAGTGAGCTGCCTGGCCTTGCAGTTTGGATTTGCATTTTCCTGAGACTTAATGATGGTGAACAAGTTTTCATGCACCTACTGGCCCTCTTTCTGTCTTCTTCGGAGAAATCTCTGCTTCCATCTTTTGACCAGGTTTTCATTGGCTTGTTTTTTTTCTTGTGGAGACGTGCGAGTTGATTGTATCTTTGGGCTTTTCACCCCTTGTCCTATGAGTGGTTTGCAAACATCCTCTCCCAATTGTTGTGGTGTCTTAGTATTCAGTTGATGGTTTCCTTGAGTGGGTAGAAGTGTGTGCATTTGATGTGGTCCCGTTTGTTTCTTGTTTCCTTTGTTGCCCTTGCCCAGTCAGACATGCTTCTTCCCAATAGGCGGCTCAGACAGATGGCAAAGAGCACTCTGCCTAGGTCTTCTCCTACAAGGTTCACGGTTTCAAGTCTGCCATTCAAGGCTTTAATCCATTTCAGGTGGTGTGTGTGCCAGGTGTAACATCATGGTGTACTCTCGTTGTGTTCCATGTGGCTGTGCAGGCTTCCCAGCACCGTTTATTGTAGAGACTCTCCTTTCTCCGCTGTCTCCACTTGGCTCCCTGGTCCAAAATGGGCTGTCCATGTAAGTTTGAGTTGGGCTCTGGGCTCTCAATTGTTTTGCATGGGTCTTCATGCCTGTTTTGGGGCCCAGACTGTGCCGTTTCGGTACCTAGCGCTTCGTCCTCTCTGTTGAAATCAGAAATTGTGACACGTGCCGCTTTGTTCGTTTTCCTGAGGATTCCTTTGCCTAGTCAGGGTCTCGTGTTGCTGGCTAGAAACTTTAGGATTCTCTCTTCTTCTCTGTGGCAAATACTGCTGCAACTTTGACTGGGATTGCATGGAATCCAGAGATTCCTTACTGCGGTATGAACCTTTCAAGTGTGTTAATCCTTCCATTCCTAGATCCCTCGATATCTTTTTTTTTCTTGTGTCTTCTTGAGTTTCTTTCCCCAAAGGTTTGCTAGTTTTTGAATTAACATAGAATTCACCTGTTTTGCTAAGGTTATTCACAGAGATCCTATTCTTCGTAATGGCAAGCTCCTGTTTTTTTGTTTTTTTTTTTTCCTTAGCTTCAGTTTTTCTATTCTTTGCAACTTTTAATTGGTTTTGTTTTGGCACAAGTGCATTGCTGTGCTCACATCTGCTGGCAATGCTCCTGTATTTGCTGTGGAAGTCTGGCCCTGTCCAACGTCCCTTCCCATCTGCCTCTACTCTACCTCGGACGCCTGCACCAGAACAACTGAAGCAGTGGTGAGGAGGCCCAAACCGAGGATTCCACCCAGCCCATACTGGGCCACAGACCCAGAAGGTGCGGACCTCACCACTGCACCACCGGCCGGCCACTTACATGTTCAGTGGCAACGTGCAGTTGAGTGCAATGGGAGTTAAATATACTAGGGAGCCCAACTCTAGCACTGTGTAGATGAGGCTAGGTTGTTTTTCGGGTCCATTGTGATGTCAGAGGATTTGTCATAATTGTGTCTCTGAGGTCCAGCATGCTTCCTGGATACAGGTTTCAGAGCCTGCTTGGAGCAGTCTCATAACTCACCCTTCCCACTTAGCCCATGCTTGACCTTCGCTGCCGTTTTTTGGCTTGTGAATTTCTCTGACTTTCAAACGTTCCAGCAGAGTCTGTCTAAAGACGGACATCATCTTTCATTGTGGATAATTCAGGTGTGATTTCTGTTCACCTTCCATTTTCTGGGTCCTCTTTTTCTTTTCCATAGTATACCTGTCATGGTCTTTCTCAGCTATCTCCCTTAGACATGCTTATCAGTCCGTTCTCCTTCATTCCAAGGGATTAGTTTGTATTTCGTTAATCGCTGTATGTTCTCTAGGGTGAGGTGTGAGTGCTTTCGTGACTCTTGGTTGTTGTCCTTGAATTTGCACCGGTCACTTGTAGGACTCTTGGCTACCCTAGCCTAGGTCAAACTAAGCACTGAGAACACGTGGTCATGTGGGTTGGTTTGACATCCTGAGATCAGAAACTCCAAATTCGAGGTGGTCCTGGCAACCCCCTTCACGGACACAATGTTTCCAAGACAACTTAGACAAATCGGATGAATTCCACTCTCCAGGAAAGATATTTTTCTGTCTCTTTTCCGGATTTGGGAAGTTTCGAACTTGACCCCTGATCCTTGAACGTTCCCCTAGATTCCGTCCAGATACGGGCTTACTTAATTTTTATAGGGTGTGCCATTTGTTTGCCCTACATCCTCTACCCTGGCCTGTTTATTTTTCTTGAAACACAACTGTAAAGTTCTAATTTTCGTGCAACTTCCTTACATATGGTGTCAAAACACATAATCAATAATCCTTCTACGGCAAGAGGTAGGGGGAGAGAATTTCGATGGAGGCAAACAGAGCACACTAGCCTGGGAGGGCAGCCTTCACGAAGGAACGAAGCCCTGTGGAAGAGGGTGCTTTTCAGCACCCTTGTAGAGCACTTCCAAACAAAGAGACATACCCCAAGCGTGACAGGGCTCCATTCCTTCAAGGCTTCCAAGACATCTCTTGGGACACATTACCATGTGCCCAGTGGGCCCACGTGACACCAGAGCTTCGGAAAACGAGACTGACCTGCAAAGAATGCTATGGGCCTTGGAAAGGAGGCATCGATTCTTCTCTTCAATGTCCTCAAGACATCTTTCTTGACTTTGCATTATGCTTAAGGCACAAGGGCACTGTAGGTGTGATGAACCCCAAGTCCGGCCACTTGTTTCCAATGAAGTTGCAAGCTTGAATCAGCATGACCTCCCCATAGACTTGAATAGATGACAATGCTCTCCTCTCCGTGCCTGTCCCTCTATTCTCACTTGTGGCCTAGGGTTCCTTTCTTATCCCTTGCATCAGACTCTGTTTTATCTCTTCTAGTTTCTGTGCCTGCTTTCTGTTTGCCATACCTGTTTCTGGGTATCTGTCCCTTTAATAGCCTAGCCTAGGCCAATCCTCAGACGGTAACCATGCGGCCACCCTGGGGGACATGTTCACCGTGATGTCATAAGCGACCTCAAAATTCGAAGTTGTCCTGACAACCTCCGTGCACACAGAGTTTCACAGCCATCTCAGACCAGTCTGACTCCTCACCCTGTCTAGGTAGGATAGTTTTCCTTTTTCTGCAATTGTTGTCAGTTTCTATCTTTCTCCTTGAACTTCGAAAGGGCTCCTACATTCTCTCTAGACACTGGTTTCACTCCTGTAAGATTATCCTGGGTTTTATCTCTTATATCTTGGGTAGATGGCAAAATGGGTGGACCTTACCCAGAAAAAGTCCTGGACTCCCTCACAAGTTGAAGTTGCCCAGGGAATGTTCTGATGCACAATGATGGTGTCATCTCGTGGCACTCTGCCAATTCCACCTTGGCAGGTCACAAGTTTTCCTTCCTTCTGCCTTTGGGAAGTGTACCAGATACTTCCATAGATTGTAATATTCTTATGGTTCCTTTTCTTGTGCGTATTGATAACGTATCCTCACAATTGCTGCTTATTTATGATCTCTGCCCGCACCATACCATGAAATCTATATTTCCTAACACTACTAATGTGATATGCACTCGTAATGTGAAACAGTGAGGCCCGGGCCGCCCAAGCGGAATGTGGGCACTTACCTGCTCCCCCACAGGGCCGGCCCTGAATTGTACTTTTGGACCAACCTTTTGCCTGAACTTGGGAAGACGTGGGCCTGTTTGGATTATTCGTGAAGGTGATTAGTAATAACATCATGGACGGTAACATTTTCCGTTCGTTCATGGGTTTAGGACTGATCATGTTCTCTTCGTAGTATTCCTCTTCACCTATTTGGAATGGTCTGCCTTTCTGTAGCATCTGTAAGCATTTGGAGGTGATTTTCCATCCTTGGAAGTTCACCTTCTGTAAACTCTTTCCGCCCCCAAAGCTTTATGACATCATTCTGGACCCCTTTTTGGATTTTTGATTTGAGGTGAATTTCTAGCCATGACCCTGCATTAGAACGTACTATAACTTCCAGATTCACATCCTCATTGCTTTAGACTTCTGTGTAGCTTACATCATCTTCACCAGTGTAAGACTAATCACAGGCCCTCACCACACACTTGTGCCTAATCTTCTCTTTCACCCTCCGTCACCGCCCCTCTTTGCCTCTGGGAGCCCGCATACAAATGTTCAGTGCCACCTGTTGGTTAGTGCTTGCTTTTTCTTCTCCTTGTAAGTGAGATTCTATGGTATTTGAATTTCTCACTGGGGCTTGTTACACTTCCCCTAAAACCCTCACAGCCATTCTGGTGGTCACAAATGGCTGGATTGCATCATTTGTTCCGGCTGAGTGGTATACCATTGTGTGGCTATAGCCCATCTTCCTTCTCCAATCATCCCTTGCTGGACACCAGGGTGCTTTCCAAGTCTTGGATATCAGGAGTAAGACTGTGGTGAACACAGCCATGCACATGTCTTTATGCGGTAGTCTTTCTGACTTTTTTGGATAAGCAAGCGGCAGATTAATAGCTGGGTCATACGGGACATGGATACTTAAATTTCTGAGGCAGTTCCACACCTTTGGCATCGTGGCTGCACCGGGTTACACTCCCACCAGCAGTGCAGGAGGCTTCCCTTCTCTCCACCTCCTCTCTGACACTTGTTATTTCCTGTCTGCTTCCTTCTAGCCATGCTGACCACAGTGAGCTGCCATGGCCTTGCAGTTTGGATTTGCATTTTCCTGAGACTTAATGATGGTGAACAAGTTTTCATGCACCTACTGGCCCTCTTTCTGTCTTCTTCGGAGAAATCTCTGCTTCCATCTTTTGACCAGGTTTTCATTGGCTTGTTTTTTTCCTTGTGGAGACGTGCGAGTTGATTGTATCTTTGGGCTTTTCACCCCTTGTCCGATGTGTGGTTTGCAAACATCCTCTCCCAATTGTTGTGGTGTCTTAGTATTCAGTTGATGGTTTCCTTGAGTGGGCAGAAGTGTGTGCATTTGATGTGGTCCCGTTTGTTTCTTGTTTCCTTTGTTGCCCTTGCCCAGTCAGACATGCTTCTTCCCAATAGGCGGCTCAGACAGATGGCAAAGAGCACTCTGCCTAGGTCTTCTCCTACAAGGTTCACGGTTTCAAGTCTGCCATTCAAGGCTTTAATCCATTTCGAGGTGGTGTGTGTGCCAGGTGTAACATCATGGTGTACTCTCGTTGTGTTCCATGTGGCTGTGCAGGCTTCCCAGCACCGTTTATTGTAGAGACTCTCCTTTCTCCGCTGTCTCCACTTGGCTCCCTGGTCCAAAATGGGCTGTCCATGTAAGTTTGAGTTGGGCTCTGGGCTCTCAATTGTTTTGCATGGGTCTTCATGCCTGTCTTGGGGCCCAGACTGTGCCGTTTCGGTACCTAGCGCTTCGTCCTCTATGTTGAAATCAGAAATTGTGACACGTGCTGCTTTGTTCGTTTTCCTGAGGATTCCTTTGCCTAGTCAGGGTCTCGTGTTGCTGGCTAGAAACCTTAGGATTCTCTCTTCTTCTCTGTGGCAAATACTGCTGCAACTTTGACTGGGATTGCATGGAATCCAGAGATTCCTTACTGCGGTATGAACCTTTCAAGTGTGTTAATCCTTCCATTCCTAGATCCCTCGATATCTTTTTTTTTCTTGTGTCTTCTTGAGTTTCTTTCCCCAAAGGTTTGCTAGTTTTTGAATTAACATAGAATTCACCTGTTTTGCTAAGGTTATTCACAGAGATCCTATTCTTCGTAATGGCAAGCTCCTGTTTTTTTGTTTTTTTTTTTTCCTTAGCTTCAGTTTTTCTATTCTTTGCAACTTTTAATTGGTTTTGTTTTGGCACAAGTGCATTGCTGTGCTCACATCTGCTGGCAATGCTCCTGTATTTGCTGTGGAAGTCTGGCCCTGTCCAACGTCCCTTCCCATCTGCCTCTACTCTACCTCGGACGCCTGCACCAGAACAACTGAAGCAGTGGTGAGGAGGCCCAAACCGAGGATTCCACCCAGCCCATACTGGGCCACAGACCCAGAAGGTGCGGACCTCACCACTGCACCACCGGCCGGCCACTTACATGTTCAGTGGCAACGTGCAGTTGAGTGCAATGGGAGTTAAATATACTAGGGAGCCCAACTCTAGCACTGTGTAGATGAGGCTAGGTTGTTTTTCGGGTCCATTGTGATGTCAGAGGATTTGTCATAATTGTGTCTCTGAGGTCCAGCATGCTTCCTGGATACAGGTTTCAGAGCCTGCTTGGAGCAGTCTCATAACTCACCCTTCCCACTTAGCCCATGCTTGACCTTCGCTGCCGTTTTTTGGCTTGTGAATTTCTCTGACTTTCAAACGTTCCAGCAGAGTCTGTCTAAAGACGGACATCATCTTTCATTGTGGATAATTCAGGTGTGATTTCTGTTCACCTTCCATTTTCTGGGTCCTCTTTTTCTTTTCCATAGTATACCTGTCATGGTCTTTCTCAGCTATCTCCCTTAGACATGCTTATCAGTCCGTTCTCCTTCATTCCAAGGGATTAGTTTGTATTTCGTTAATCGCTGTATGTTCTCTAGGGTGAGGTGTGAGTGCTTTCGTGACTCTTGGTTGTTGTCCTTGAATTTGCACCGGTCACTTGTAGGACTCTTGGCTACCCTAGCCTAGGTCAAACTAAGCACTGAGAACACGTGGTCATGTGGGTTGGTTTGACATCCTGAGATCAGAAACTCCAAATTCGAGGTGGTCCTGGCAACCCCCTTCACGGACACAATGTTTCCAAGACAACTTAGACAAATCGGATGAATTCCACTCTCCAGGAAAGATATTTTTCTGTCTCTTTTCCGGATTTGGGAAGTTTCGAACTTGACCCCTGATCCTTGAACGTTCCCCTAGATTCCGTCCAGATACGGGCTTACTTAATTTTTATAGGGTGTGCCATTTGTTTGCCCTACATCCTCTACCCTGGCCTGTTTATTTTTCTTGAAACACAACTGTAAAGTTCTAATTTTCGTGCAACTTCCTTACATATGGTGTCAAAACACATAATCAATAATCCTTCTACGGCAAGAGGTAGGGGGAGAGAATTTCGATGGAGGCAAACAGAACACACTAGCCTGGGAGGGCAGCCTTCACGAAGGAACGAAGCCCTGTGGAAGAGGGTGCTTTTCAGCACCCTTGTAGAGCACTTCCAAACAAAGAGACATACCCCAAGCGTGACAGGGCTCCATTCCTTCAAGGCTTCCAAGACATCTCTTGGGACACATTACCATGTGCCCAGTGGGCCCACGTGACACCAGAGCTTCGGAAAAAGAGACTGACCTGCAAAGAATGCTATGGGCCTTGGAAAGGAGGCATCGATTCTTCTCTTCAATGTCCTCAAGACATCTTTCTTGACTTTGCATTATGCTTAAGGCACAAGGGCACTGTAGGTGTGATGAACCCAAAGTCCGGCCACTTGTTTCCAATGAAGTTGCAAGCTTGAATCAGCATGACCTCCCCATAGACTTGAATAGATGACAATGCTCTCCTCTCCGTGCCTGTCCCTCTATTCTCACTTGTGGCCTAGGGTTCCTTTCTTATCCCTTGCATCAGACTCTGTTTTATCTCTTCTAGTTTCTGTGCCTGCTTTCTGTTTGCCAAACCTGTTTCTGGGTATCTGTCCCTTTAATAGCCTAGCCTAGGCCAATCCTCAGACTGTAACCATGCGGCCACCCTGGGGGACATGTTCACCGTGATGTCATAAGCGACCTCAAAATTCGAAGTTGTCCTGACAACCTCCGTGCACACAGAGTTTCACAGCCATCTCAGACCAGTCTGACTCCTCACCCTGTCTAGGTAGGATAGTTTTCCTTTTTCTGCAATTGTTGTCAGTTTCTATCTTTCTCCTTGAACTTCGAAAGGGCTCCTACATTCTCTCTAGACACTGGTTTCACTCCTGTAAGATTATCCTGGGTTTTATCTCTTATATCTTGGGTAGATGGCAAAATGGGTGGACCTTACCCAGAAAAAGTCCTGGACTCCCTCACAAGTTGAAGTTGCCCAGGGAATGTTCTGATGCACAATGATGGTGTCATCTCGTGGCACTCTGCCAATTCCACCTTGGCAGGTCACAAGATTTCCTTCCTTCTGCCTTTGGGAAGTGTACCAGATACTTCCATAGATTGTAATATTCTTATGGTTCCTTTTCTTGTGCGTATTGATAACGTATCCTCACAATTGCTGCTTATTTATGATCTCTGCCCGCACCATACCATGAAATCTATATTTCCTAACACTACTAATGTGATATGCACTCGTAATGTGAAACAGTGAGGCCCGGGCCGCCCAAGCGGAATGTGGGCACTTACCTGCTCCACCACAGGGCCGGCCCTGAATTGTACTTTTGGACCAACCTTTTGCCTGAACTTGGGAAGACGTGGGCCTGTTTGGATTATTCGTGAAGGTGATTAGTAATAACATCATGGACGGTAACATTTTCCGTTCGTTCATGGGTTTAGGACTGATCATGTTCTCTTCGTAGTATTCCTCTTCACCTATTTGGAATGGTCTGCCTTTCTGTAGCATCTGTAAGCATTTGGAGGTGATTTTCCATCCTTGGAAGTTCACCTTCCGTAAACTCTTTCCGCCCCCAAAGCTTTATGACATCATTCTGGACCCCTTTTTGGATTTTTGCTTTGAGGTGAATTTATAGCCATGACCCTGCATTAGAACGTACTATAACTTCCAGATTCACATCCTCATTGCTTTAGACTTCTGTGTAGCTTACATCATCTTCACCAGTGTAAGACTGATCACAGGCCCTCACCACACACTTGTGCCTAATCTTCTCTTTCACCCTCCGTCACCGCCCCTCTTTGCCTCTGGGAGCCCGCATGCAAATGTTCAGTGCCACCTGTTGGTTAGTGCTTGCTTTTTCTTCTCCTTGTAAGTGAGATTCTATGGTATTTGAATTTCTCACTGGGGCTTGTTACACTTCCCCTAAATCCCTCACAGCCATTCTGGTGGTCACAAATGGCTGGATTGCATCATTTGTTCCGGCTGAGTGGTATACCATTGTGTGGCTATAGCCCATCTTCCTTCTCCAATCATCCCTTGCTGGACACCAGGGTGCTTTCCAAGTCTTGGATATCAGGAGTAAGACTGTGGTGAACACAGCCATGCACATGTCTTTATGCGGTAGTCTTTCTGACTTTTTTGGATAGACAAGCGGCAGATTAATAGCTGGGTCATACGGGACATGGATACTTAAATTTCTGAGGCAGTTCCACACCTTTGGCATCGTGGCTGCACCGGGTTACACTCCCACCAGCAGTGCAGGAGGCTTCCCTTCTCTCCACCTCCTCTCTGACACTTGTTATTTCCTGTCTGCTTCCTTCTAGCCATGCTGACCACAGTGAGCTGCCATGGCCTTGCAGTTTGGATTTGCATTTTCCTGAGACTTAATGATGGTGAACAAGTTTTCATGCACCTACTGGCCCTCTTTCTGTCTTCTTCGGAGAAATCTCTGCTTCCATCTTTTGACCAGGTTTTCATTGGCTTGTTTTTTTCCTTGTGGAGACGTGCGAGTTGATTGTATCTTTGGGCTTTTCACCCCTTGTCCGATGTGTGGTTTGCAAACATCCTCTCCCAATTGTTGTGGTGTCTTAGTATTCAGTTGATGGTTTCCTTGAGTGGGCAGAAGTGTGTGCATTTGATGTGGTCCCGTTTGTTTCTTGTTTCCTTTGTTGCCCTTGCCCAGTCAGACATGCTTCTTCCAAATAGGCGGCTCAGACAGATGGCAAAGAGCACTCTGCCTAGGTCTTCTCCTACAAGGTTCACGGTTTCAAGTCTGCCATTCAAGGCTTTAATCCACTTCAGGTGGTGTGTGTGCCAGGTGTAACATCATGGTGTACTCTCGTTGTGTTCCATGTGGCTGTGCAGGCTTCCCAGCACCGTTTATTGTAGAGACTCTCCTTTCTCCGCTGTCTCCACTTGGCTCCCTGGTCCAAAATGGGCTGTCCATGTAAGTTTGAGTTGGGCTCTGGGCTCTCAATTGTTTTGCATGGGTCTTCATGCCTGTCTTGGGGCCCAGACTGTGCCGTTTCGGTACCTAGCGCTTCGTCCTCTATGTTGAAATCAGAAATTGTGACACGTGCCGCTTTGTTCGTTTTCCTGAGGATTCCTTTGCCTAGTCAGGGTCTCGTGTTGCTGGCTAGAAACTTTAGGATTCTCTCTTCTTCTCTGTGGCAAATACTGCTGCAACTTTGACTGGGATTGCATGGAATCCAGAGATTCCTTACTGCGGTATGAACCTTTCAAGTGTGTTAATCCTTCCATTCCTAGATCCCTCGATATCTTTTTTTTTCTTGTGTCTTCTTGAGTTTCTTTCCCCAAAGGTTTGCTAGTTTTTGAATTAACATAGAATTCACCTGTTTTGCTAAGGTTATTCACAGAGATGCTATTCTTCGTAATGGCAAGCTCCTGTTTTTTTGTTTTTTTTTTTCCTTAGCTTCAGTTTTTCTATTCTTTGCAACTTTTAATTGGTTTTGTTTTGGCACAAGTGCATTGCTGTGCTCACATCTGCTGGCAATGCTCCTGTATTTGCTGTGGAAGTCTGGCCCTGTCCAACGTCCCTTCCCATCTGCCTCTACTCTACCTCGGACGCCTGCACCAGAACAACTGAAGCAGTGGTGAGGAGGCCCAAACCGAGGATTCCACCCAGCCCATACTGGGCCACAGACCCAGAAGGTGCGGACCTCACCACTGCACCACCGGCCGGCCACTTACATGTTCAGTGGCAACGTGCAGTTGAGTGCAATGGGAGTTAAATATACTAGTGAGCCCAACTCTAGCACTGTGTAGATGAGGCTAGGTTGTTTTTCGGGTCCATTGTGATGTCAGAGGATTTGTCATAATTGTGTCTCTGAGGTCCAGCATGCTTCCTGGATACAGGTTTCAGAGCCTGTTTGGAGCAGTCTCATAACTCACCCTTCCCACTTAGCCCATGCTTGACCTTCGCTGCCGTTTTTTGGCTTGTGAATTTCTCTGACTTTCAAACGTTCCAGCAGAGTCTGTCTAAAGACGGACATCATCTTTCATTGTGGATAATTCAGGTGTGATTTCTGTTCACCTTCCATTTTCTGGGTCCTCTTTTTCTTTTCCATAGTATACTCGTCATGGTCTTTCTCAGCTATCTCCCTTAGACATGCTTATCAGTCCGTTCTCCTTCATTCCAAGGGATTAGTTTGTATTTCTTTAATCGCTGTATGTTCTCTAGGGTGAGGTGTGAGTGCTTTCGTGACTCTTGGTTGTTGTCCTTGAATTTGCACCGGTCACTTGTAGGACTCTTAGCTACCCTAGCCTAGGTCAAACTAAGCACTGAGAAGACGTGGTCATGTGGGTTGGTTTGACATCCTGAGATCAGAAACTCCAAATTCGAGGTGGTCCTGGCAACCCCCTTCACGGACACAATGTTTCCAAGACAACTTAGACAAATCGGATGAATTCCACTCTCCAGGAAAGATATTTTTCTGTCTCTTTTCCGGATTTGGGAAGTTTCGAACTTGACCCCTGATCCTTGAACGTTCCCCTAGATTCCGTCCAGATACGGGCTTACTTAATTTTTATAGGGTGTGCCATTTGTTTGCCCTACATCCTCTACCCTGGCCTGTTTATTTTTCTTGAAACACAACTGTAAAGTTCTAATTTTCGTGCAACTTCCTTACATATGGTGTCAAAACACATAATCAATAATCCTTCTACGGCAAGAGGTAGGGGGAGAGAATTTCGATGGAGGCAAACAGAGCACACTAGCCTGGGAGGGCAGCCTTCACGAAGGAACGAAGCCCTGTGGAAGAGGGTGCTTTTCAGCACCCTTGTAGAGCACTTCCAAACAAAGAGACATACCCCAAGCGTGACAGGGCTCCATTCCTTCAAGGCTTCCAAGACATCTCTTGGGACACATTACCATGTGCCCAGTGGGCCCACGTGACACCAGAGCTTCGGAAAAAGAGACTGACCTTCAAAGAATGCTATGGGCCTTGGAAAGGAGGCATCGATTCTTCTCTTCAATGTCCTCAAGACATCTTTCTTGACTTTGCATTATGCTTAAGGCACAAGGGCACTGTAGGTGTGATGAACGCCAAGTCCGGCCACTTGTTTCCAATGAAGTTGCAAGCTTGAATCAGCATGACCTCCCCATAGACTTGAATAGATGACAATGTTCTCCATTCCGTGCCTGTCCCTCTATTCTCACTTGTGGCCTAGGGTTCCTTTCTTATCCCTTGCATCAGACTCTGTTTTATCTCTTCTAGTTTCTGTGCCTGCTTTCTGTTTGCCAAACCTGTTTCTGGGTATCTGTCCCTTTAATAGCCTAGCCTAGGCCAATCCTCAGACTGTAACCATGCGGCCACCCTGGGGGACATGTTCACCGTGATGTCATAAGCGACCTCAAAATTCGAAGTTGTCCTGACAACCTCCGTGCACACAGAGTTTCACAGCCATCTCAGACCAGTCTGACTCCTCACCCTGTCTAGGTAGGATAGTTTTCCTTTTTCTGCAATTGTTGTCAGTTTCTATCTTTCTCCTTGAACTTCGAAAGGGCTCCTACATTCTCTCTAGACACTGGTTTCACTCCTGTAAGATTATCCTGGGTTTTATCTCTTATATCTTGGGTAGATGGCAAAATGGGTGGACCTTACCCAGAAAAAGTCCTGGACTCCCTCACAAGTTGAAGTTGCCCAGGGAATGTTCTGATGCACAATGATGGTGTCATCTCGTGGCACTCTGCCAATTCCACCTTGGCAGGTCACAAGTTTTCCTTCCTTCTGCCTTTGGGAAGTGTACCAGATACTTCCATAGATTGTAATATTCTTATGGTTCCTTTTCTTGTGCGTATTGATAACGTATCCTCACAATTGCTGCTTATTTATGATCTCTGCCCGCACCATACCATGAAATCTATATTTCCTAACACTACTAATGTGATATGCACTCGTAATGTGAAACAGTGAGGCCCGGGCCGCCCAAGCGGAATGTGGGCACTTACCTGCTCCACCACAGGGCCGGCCCTGAATTGTACTTTTGGACCAACCTTTTGCCTGAACTTGGGAAGACGTGGGCCTGTTTGGATTATTCGTGAAGGTGATTAGTAATAACATCATGGACGGTAACATTTTCCGTTCGTTCATGGGTTTAGGACTGATCATGTTCTCTTCGTAGTATTCCTCTTCACCTATTTGGAATGGTCTGCCTTTCTGTAGCATCTGTAAGCATTTGGAGGTGATTTTCCATCCTTGGAAGTTCACCTTCCGTAAACTCTTTCCGCCCCCAAAGCTTTATGACATCATTCTGGACCCCTTTTTGGATTTTTGCTTTGAGGTGAATTTATAGCCATGACCCTGCATTAGAACGTACTATAACTTCCAGATTCACATCCTCATTGCTTTAGACTTCTGTGTAGCTTACATCATCTTCACCAGTGTAAGACTAATCACAGGCCCTCACCACACACTTGTGCCTAATCTTCTCTTTCACCCTCCGTCACCGCCCCTCTTTGCCTCTGGGAGCCCGCATGCAAATGTTCAGTGCCACCTGTTGGTTAGTGCTTGCTTTTTCTTCTCCTTGTAAGTGAGATTCTATGGTATTTGAATTTCTCACTGGGGCTTGTTACACTTCCCCTAAAACCCTCACAGCCATTCTGGTGGTCACAAATGGCTGGATTGCATCATTTGTTCCGGCTGAGTGGTATACCATTGTGTGGCTATAGCCCATCTTCCTTCTCCAATCATCCCTTGCTGGACACCAGGGTGCTTTCCAAGTCTTGGATATCAGGAGTAAGACTGTGGTGAACACAGCCATGCACATGTCTTTATGCGGTAGTCTTTCTGACTTTTTTGGATAGACAAGCGGCAGATTAATAGCTGGGTCATACGGGACATGGATACTTAAATTTCTGAGGCAGTTCCACACCTTTGGCATCGTGGCTGCACCGGGTTACACTCCCACCAGCAGTGCAGGAGGCTTCCCTTCTCTCCACCTCCTCTCTGACACTTGTTATTTCCTGTCTGCTTCCTTCTAGCCATGCTGACCACAGTGAGCTGCCATGGCCTTGCAGTTTGGATTTGCATTTTCCTGAGACTTAATGATGGTGAACAAGTTTTCATGCACCTACTGGCCCTCTTTCTGTCTTCTTCGGAGAAATCTCTGCTTCCATCTTTTGACCAGGTTTTCATTGGCTTGTTTTTTTCCTTGTGGAGACGTGCGAGTTGATTGTATCTTTGGGCTTTTCACCCCTTGTCCGATGTGTGGTTTGCAAACATCCTCTCCCAATTGTTGTGGTGTCTTAGTATTCAGTTGATGGTTTCCTTGAGTGGGCAGAAGTGTGTGCATTTGATGTGGTCCCGTTTGTTTCTTGTTTCCTTTGTTGCCCTTGCCCAGTCAGACATGCTTCTTCCCAATAGGCGGCTCAGACAGATGGCAAAGAGCACTCTGCCTATGTCTCCTCCTACAAGGTTCACGGTTTCAAGTCTGCCATTCAAGGCTTTAATCCATTTCAGGTGGTGTGTGTGCCAGGTGTAACATCATGGTGTACTCTCGTTGTGTTCCATGTGGCTGTGCAGGCTTCCCAGCACCGTTTATTGTAGAGACTCTCCTTTCTCCGCTGTCTCCACTTGGCTCCCTGGTCCAAAATGGGCTGTCCATGTAAGTTTGAGTTGGGCTCTGGGCTCTCAATTGTTTTGCATGGGTCTTCATGCCTGTTTTGGGGCCCAGACTGTGCCGTTTCGGTACCTAGCGCTTCGTCCTCTATGTTGAAATCAGAAATTGTGACACGTGCTGCTTTGTTCGTTTTCCTGAGGATTCCTTTGCCTAGTCAGGGTCTCGTGTTGCTGGCTAGAAACTTTAGGATTCTCTCTTCTTCTCTGTGGCAAATACTGCTGCAACTTTGACTGGGATTGCATGGAATCCAGAGATTCCTTACTGCGGTATGAACCTTTCAAGTGTGTTAATCCTTCCATTCCTAGATCCCTCGATATCTTTTTTTTTCTTGTGTCTTCTTGAGTTTCTTTCCCCAAAGGTTTGCTAGTTTTTGAATTAACATAGAATTCACCTGTTTTGCTAAGGTTATTCACAGAGATCCTATTCTTCGTAATGGCAAGCTCCTGTTTTTTTGTTTTTTTTTCCTTATCTTCAGTTTTTCTATTCTTTGCAACTTTTAATTGGTTTTGTTTTGGCACAAGTGCATTGCTGTGCTCACATCTGCTGGCAATGCTCCTGTATTTGCTGTGGAAGTCTGGCCCTGTCCAACGTCCCTTCCCATCTGCCTCTACTCTACCTCGGACGCCTGCACCAGAACAACTGAAGCAGTGGTGAGGAGGCCCAAACCGAGGATTCCACCCAGCCCATACTGGGCCACAGACCCAGAAGGTGCGGACCTCACCACTGCACCACCGGCCGGCCACTTACATGTTCAGTGGCAACGTGCAGTTGAGTGCAATGGGAGTTAAATATACTAGTGAGCCCAACTCTAGCACTGTGTAGATGAGGCTAGGTTGTTTTTCAGGTCCATTGTGATGTCAGAGGATTTGTCATAATTGTGTCTCTGAGGTCCAGCATGCTTCCTGGATACAGGTTTCAGAGCCTGCTTGGAGCAGTCTCATAACTCACCCTTCCCACTTAGCCCATGCTTGACCTTCGCTGCCGTTTTTTGGCTTGTGAATTTCTCTGACTTTCAAACGTTCCAGCAGAGTCTGTCTAAAGACGGACATCATCTTTCATTGTGGATAATTCAGGTGTGATTTCTGTTCACCTTCCATTTTCTGGGTCCTCTTTTTCTTTTCCATAGTATACTCGTCATGGTCTTTCTCAGCTATCTCCCTTAGACATGCTTATCAGTCCGTTCTCCTTCATTCCAAGGGATTAGTTTGTATTTCTTTAATCGCTGTATGTTCTCTAGGGTGAGGTGTGAGTGCTTTCGTGACTCTTGGTTGTTGTCCTTGAATTTGCACCGGTCACTTGTAGGACTCTTGGCTACCCTAGCCAAGGTCAAACTAAGCACTGAGAACACGTGGTCGTGTGGGTTGGTTTGACATCCTGAGATCAGAAACTCCAAATTCGAGGTGGTCCTGGCAACCCCCTTCACGGACACAATGTTTCCAAGACAACTTAGACAAATCGGATGAATTCCACTCTCCAGGAAAGATATTTTTCTGTCTCTTTTCCGGATTTGGGAAGTTTCGAACTTGACCCCTGATCCTTGAACGTTCCCCTAGATTCCGTCCAGATACGGGCTTACTTAATTTTTATAGGGTGTGCCATTTGTTTGCCCTACGTCCTCTACCCTGACCTGTTTATTTTTCTTGAAACACAACTGTAAAGTTCTAATTTTCGTGCAACTTCCTTACATATGGTGTCAAAACACATAATCAATAATCCTTCTACGGCAAGAGGTAGGGGGAGAGAATTTCGATGGAGGCAAACAGAGCACACTAGCCTGGGAGGGCAGCCTTCACGAAGGAACGAAGCCCTGTGGAAGAGGGTGCTTTTCAGCACCCTTGTAGAGCACTTCCAAACAAAGAGACATAGCCCAAGCGTGACAGGGCTCCATTCCTTCAAGGCTTCCAAGACATCTCTTGGGACACATTACCATGTGCCCAGTGGGCCCACGTGACACCAGAGCTTCGGAAAAAGAGACTGACCTTCAAAGAATGCTATGGGCCTTGGAAAGGAGGCATCGATTCTTCTCTTCAATGTCCTCAAGACATCTTTCTTGACTTTGCATTATGCTTAAGGCACAAGGGCACTGTAGGTGTGATGAACGCCAAGTCCGGCCACTTGTTTCCAATGAAGTTGCAAGCTTGAATCAGCATGACCTCCCCATAGACTTGAATAGATGACAATGTTCTCCTCTCCGTGCCTGTCCCTCTATTCTCACTTGTGGCCTAGGGTTCCTTTCTTATCCCTTGCATCAGACTCTGTTTTATCTCTTCTAGTTTCTGTGCCTGCTTTCTGTTTGCCAAACCTGTTTCTGGGTATCTGTCCCTTTAATAGCCTAGCCTAGGCCAATCCTCAGACTGTAACCATGCGGCCACCCTGGGGGACATGTTCACCGTGATGTCATAAGCGACCTCAAAATTCGAAGTTGTCCTGACAACCTCCGTGCACACAGAGTTTCACAGCCATCTCAGACCAGTCTGACTCCTCACCCTGTCTAGGTAGGATAGTTTTCCTTTTTCTGCAATTGTTGTCAGTTTCTATCTTTCTCCTTGAACTTCGAAAGGGCTCCTACATTCTCTCTAGACACTGGTTTCACTCCTGTAAGATTATCCTGGGTTTTATCTCTTATATCTTGGGTAGATGGCAAAATGGGTGGACCTTACCCAGAAAAAGTCCTGGACTCCCTCACAAGTTGAAGTTGCCCAGGGAATGTTCTGATGCACAATGATGGTGTCATCTCGTGGCACTCTGCCAATTCCACCTTGGCAGGTCACAAGTTTTCCTTCCTTCTGCCTTTGGGAAGTGTACCAGATACTTCCATAGATTGTAATATTCTTATGGTTCCTTTTCTTGTGCGTATTGATAACGTATCCTCACAATTGCTGCTTATTTATGATCTCTGCCCGCACCATACCATGAAATCTATATTTCCTAACACTACTAATGTGATATGCACTCGTAATGTGAAACAGTGAGGCCCGGGCCGCCCAAGCGGAATGTGGGCACTTACCTGCTCCACCACAGGGCCGGCCCTGAATTGTACTTTTGGACCAACCTTTTGCCTGAACTTGGGAAGACGTGGGCCTGTTTGGATTATTCGTGAAGGTGATTAGTAATAACATCATGGACGGTAACATTTTCCGTTCGTTCATGGGTTTAGGACTGATCATGTTCTCTTCGTAGTATTCCTCTTCACCTATTTGGAATGGTCTGCCTTTCTGTAGCATCTGTAAGCATTTGGAGGTGATTTTCCATCCTTGGAAGTTCACCTTCCGTAAACTCTTTCCGCCCCCAAAGCTTTATGACATCATTCTGGACCCCTTTTTGGATTTTTGCTTTGAGGTGAATTTATAGCCATGACCCTGCATTAGAACGTACTATAACTTCCAGATTCACATCCTCATTGCTTTAGACTTCTGTGTAGCTTACATCATCTTCACCAGTGTAAGACTAATCACAGGCCCTCACCACACACTTGTGCCTAATCTTCTCTTTCACCCTCCGTCACCGCCCCTCTTTGCCTCTGGGAGCCCGCATACAAATGTTCAGTGCCACCTGTTGGTTAGTGCTTGCTTTTTCTTCTCCTTGTAAGTGAGATTCTATGGTATTTGAATTTCTCACTGGGGCTTGTTACACTTCCCCTAAAACCCTCACAGCCATTCTGGTGGTCACAAATGGCTGGCTTGCATCATTTGTTCCGGCTGAGTGGTATGCCATTTTGTGGCTATAGCCCATCTTCCTTCTCCAATCATCCCTTGCTGGACACCAGGGTGCTTTCCAAGTCTTGGATATCAGGAGTAAGACTGTGGTGAACACAGCCATGCACATGTCTTTATGCGGTAGTCTTTCTGACTTTTTTGGATAAACAAGCGGCAGATTAATAGCTGGGTCATACGGGACATGGATACTTAAATTTCTGAGGCAGTTCCACACCTTTGGCATCGTGGCTGCACCGGGTTACACTCCCACCAGCAGTGCAGGAGGCTTCCCTTCTCTCCACCTCCTCTCTGACACTTGTTATTTCCTGTCTGCTTCCTTCTAGCCATGCTGACCACAGTGAGCTGCCATGGCCTTGCAGTTTGGATTTGCATTTTCCTGAGACTTAATGATGGTGAACAAGTTTTCATGCACCTACTGGCCCTCTTTCTGTCTTCTTCGGAGAAATCTCTGCTTCCATCTTTTGACCAGGTTTTCATTGGCTTGTTTTTTTTCTTGTGGAGACGTGCGAGTTGATTGTATCTTTGGGCTTTTCACCCCTTGTCCGATGTGTGGTTTGCAAACATCCTCTCCCAATTGTTGTGGTGTCTTAGTATTCAGTTGATGGTTTCCTTGAGTGGGCAGAAGTGTGTGCATTTGATGTGGTCCCGTTTGTTTCTTGTTTCCTTTGTTGCCCTTGCCCAGTCAGACATGCTTCTTCCAAATAGGCGGCTCAGACAGATGGCAAAGAGCACTCTGCCTAGGTCTTCTCCTACAAGGTTCACGGTTTCAAGTCTGCCATTCAAGGCTTTAATCCACTTCAGGTGGTGTGTGTGCCAGGTGTAACATCATGGTGTACTCTCGTTGTGTTCCATGTGGCTGTGCAGGCTTCCCAGCACCATTTATTGTAGAGACTCTCCTTTCTCCGCTGTCTCCACTTGGCTCCCTGGTCCAAAATGGGCTGTCCATGTAAGTTTGAGTTGGGCTCTGGGCTCTCAATTGTTTTGCATGGGTCTTCATGCCTGTTTTGGGGCCCAGACTGTGCCGTTTCGGTACCTAGCGCTTCGTCCTCTATGTTGAAATCAGAAATTGTGACACGTGCTGCTTTGTTCGTTTTCCTGAGGATTCCTTTGCCTAGTCAGGGTCTCGTGTTGCTGGCTAGAAACTTTAGGATTCTCTCTTCTTCTCTGTGGCAAATACTGCTGCAACTTTGACTGGGATTGCATGGAATCCAGAGATTCCTTACTGCGGTATGAACCTTTCAAGTGTGTTAATCCTTCCATTCCTAGATCCCTCGATATCTTTTTTTTTCTTGTGTCTTCTTGAGTTTCTTTCCCCAAAGGTTTGCTAGTTTTTGAATTAACATAGAATTCACCTGTTTTGCTAAGGTTATTCACAGAGATGCTATTCTTCGTAATGGCAAGCTCCTGTTTTTTTGTTTTTTTTTTCCTTAGCTTCAGTTTTTCTATTCTTTGCAACTTTTAATTGGTTTTGTTTTGGCACAAGTGCATTGCTGTGCTCACATCTGCTGGCAATGCTCCTGTATTTGCTGTGGAAGTCTGGCCCTGTCCAACGTCCCTTCCCATCTGCCTCTACTCTACCTCGGACGCCTGCACCAGAACAACTGAAGCAGTGGTGAGGAGGCCCAAACCGAGGATTCCACCCAGCCCATACTGGGCCACAGACCCAGAAGGTGCGGACCTCACCACTGCACCACCGGCCGGCCACTTACATGTTCAGTGGCAACGTGCAGTTGAGTGCAATGGGAGTTAAATATACTAGTGAGCCCAACTCTAGCACTGTGTAGATGAGGCTAGGTTGTTTTTCGGGTCCATTGTGATGTCAGAGGATTTGTCATAATTGTGTCTCTGAGGTCCAGCATGCTTCCTGGATACAGGTTTCAGAGCCTGCTTGGAGCAGTCTCATAACTCACCCTTCCAACTTAGCCCATGCTTGACCTTCGCTGCCGTTTTTTGGCTTGTGAATTTCTCTGACTTTCAAACGTTCCAGCAGAGTCTGTCTAAAGACGGACATCATCTTTCATTGTGGATAATTCAGGTGTGATTTCTGTTCACCTTCCATTTTCTGGGTCCTCTTTTTCTTTTCCATAGTATACTCGTCATGGTCTTTCTCAGCTATCTCCCTTAGACATGCTTATCAGTCCGTTCTCCTTCATTCCAAGGGATTAGTTTGTATTTCTTTAATCGCTGTATGTTCTCTAGGGTGAGGTGTGAGTGCTTTCGTGACTCTTGGTTGTTGTCCTTGAATTTGCACCGGTCACTTGTAGGACTCTTGGCTACCCTAGCCAAGGTCAAACTAAGCACTGAGAACACGTGGTCGTGTGGGTTGGTTTGACATCCTGAGATCAGAAACTCCAAATTCGAGGTGGTCCTGGCAACCCCCTTCACGGACACAATGTTTCCAAGACAACTTAGACAAATCGGATGAATTCCACTCTCCAGGAAAGATATTTTTCTGTCTCTTTTCCGGATTTGGGAAGTTTCGAACTTGACCCCTGATCCTTGAGCGTTCCCCTAGATTCCGTCCAGATACGGGCTTACTTAATTTTTATAGGGTGTGCCATTTGTTTGCCCTACATCCTCTACCCTGGCCTGTTTATTTTTCTTGAAACACAACTGTAAAGTTCTAATTTTCGTGCAACTTCCTTACATATGGTGTCAAAACACATAATCAATAATCCTTCTACGGCAAGAGGTAGGGGGAGAGAATTTCGATGGAGGCAAACAGAGCACACTAGCCTGGGAGGGCAGCCTTCACGAAGGAACGAAGCCCTGTGGAAGAGGGTGCTTTTCAGCACCCTTGTAGAGCACTTCCAAACAAAGAGACATAGCCCAAGCGTGACAGGGCTCCATTCCTTCAAGGCTTCCAAGACATCTCTTGGGACACATTACCATGTGCCCAGTGGGCCCACGTGACACCAGAGCTTCGGAAAAAGAGACTGACCTTCAAAGAATGCTATGGGCCTTGGAAAGGAGGCATCGATTCTTCTCTTCAATGTCCTCAAGACATCTTTCTTGACTTTGCATTATGCTTAAGGCACAAGGGCACTGTAGGTGTGATGAACGCCAAGTCCGGCCACTTGTTTCCAATGAAGTTGCAAGCTTGAATCAGCATGACCTCCCCATAGACTTGAATAGATGACAATGTTCTCCTCTCCGTGCCTGTCCCTCTATTCTCACTTGTGGCCTAGGGTTCCTTTCTTATCCCTTGCATCAGACTCTGTTTTATCTCTTCTAGTTTCTGTGCCTGCTTTCTGTTTGCCAAACCTGTTTCTGGGTATCTGTCCCTTTAATAGCCTAGCCTAGGCCAATCCTCAGACTGTAACCATGCGGCCACCCTGGGGGACATGTTCACCGTGATGTCATAAGCGACCTCAAAATTCGAAGTTGTCCTGACAACCTCCGTGCACACAGAGTTTCACAGCCATCTCAGACCAGTCTGACTCCTCACCCTGTCTAGGTAGGATAGTTTTCCTTTTTCTGCAATTGTTGTCAGTTTCTATCTTTCTCCTTGAACTTCGAAAGGGCTCCTACATTCTCTCTAGACACTGGTTTCACTCCTGTAAGATTATCCTGGGTTTTATCTCTTATATCTTGGGTAGATGGCAAAATGGGTGGACCTTACCCAGAAAAAGTCCTGGACTCCCTCACAAGTTGAAGTTGCCCAGGGAATGTTCTGATGCACAATGATGGTGTCATCTCGTGGCACTCTGCCAATTCCACCTTGGCAGGTCACAAGTTTTCCTTCCTTCTGCCTTTGGGAAGT
This sequence comes from Equus asinus, assembly GCF_041296235.1. Classification (NCBI taxonomy): domain Eukaryota; kingdom Metazoa; phylum Chordata; class Mammalia; order Perissodactyla; family Equidae; genus Equus; species Equus asinus. Next base: position 44,528,892 of record NC_091816.1, on the reverse strand, counting down.
GTACCAGATACTTCCATAGATTGTAATATTCTTATGGTTCCTTTTCTTGTGCGTATTGATAACGTATCCTCACAATTGCTGCTTATTTATGATCTCTGCCCGCACCATACCATGAAATCTATATTTCCTAACACTACTAATGTGATATGCACTCGTAATGTGAAACAGTGAGGCCCGGGCCGCCCAAGCGGAATGTGGGCACTTACCTGCTCCACCACAGGGCCGGCCCTGAATTGTACTTTTGGACCAACCTTTTGCCTGAACTTGGGAAGACGTGGGCCTGTTTGGATTATTCGTGAAGGTGATTAGTAATAACATCATGGACGGTAACATTTTCCGTTCGTTCATGGGTTTAGGACTGATCATGTTCTCTTCGTAGTATTCCTCTTCACCTATTTGGAATGGTCTGCCTTTCTGTAGCATCTGTAAGCATTTGGAGGTGATTTTCCATCCTTGGAAGTTCACCTTCCGTAAACTCTTTCCGCCCCCAAAGCTTTATGACATCATTCTGGACCCCTTTTTGGATTTTTGCTTTGAGGTGAATTTATAGCCATGACCCTGCATTAGAACGTACTATAACTTCCAGATTCACATCCTCATTGCTTTAGACTTCTGTGTAGCTTACATCATCTTCACCAGTGTAAGACTAATCACAGGCCCTCACCACACACTTGTGCCTAATCTTCTCTTTCACCCTCCGTCACCGCCCCTCTTTGCCTCTGGGAGCCCGCATACAAATGTTCAGTGCCACCTGTTGGTTAGTGCTTGCTTTTTCTTCTCCTTGTAAGTGAGATTCTATGGTATTTGAATTTCTCACTGGGGCTTGTTACACTTCCCCTAAAACCCTCACAGCCATTCTGGTGGTCACAAATGGCTGGCTTGCATCATTTGTTCCGGCTGAGTGGTATGCCATTTTGTGGCTATAGCCCATCTTCCTTCTCCAATCATCCCTTGCTGGACACCAGGGTGCTTTCCAAGTCTTGGATATCAGGAGTAAGACTGTGGTGAACACAGCCATGCACATGTCTTTATGCGGTAGTCTTTCTGACTTTTTTGGATAAACAAGCGGCAGATTAATAGCTGGGTCATACGGGACATGGATACTTAAATTTCTGAGGCAGTTCCACACCTTTGGCATCGTGGCTGCACCGGGTTACACTCCCACCAGCAGTGCAGGAGGCTTCCCTTCTCTCCACCTCCTCTCTGACACTTGTTATTTCCTGTCTGCTTCCTTCTAGCCATGCTGACCACAGTGAGCTGCCATGGCCTTGCAGTTTGGATTTGCATTTTCCTGAGACTTAATGATGGTGAACAAGTTTTCATGCACCTACTGGCCCTCTTTCTGTCTTCTTCGGAGAAATCTCTGCTTCCATCTTTTGACCAGGTTTTCATTGGCTTGTTTTTTTTCTTGTGGAGACGTGCGAGTTGATTGTATCTTTGGGCTTTTCACCCCTTGTCCGATGTGTGGTTTGCAAACATCCTCTCCCAATTGTTGTGGTGTCTTAGTATTCAGTTGATGGTTTCCTTGAGTGGGCAGAAGTGTGTGCATTTGATGTGGTCCCGTTTGTTTCTTGTTTCCTTTGTTGCCCTTGCCCAGTCAGACATGCTTCTTCCAAATAGGCGGCTCAGACAGATGGCAAAGAGCACTCTGCCTAGGTCTTCTCCTACAAGGTTCACGGTTTCAAGTCTGCCATTCAAGGCTTTAATCCACTTCAGGTGGTGTGTGTGCCAGGTGTAACATCATGGTGTACTCTCGTTGTGTTCCATGTGGCTGTGCAGGCTTCCCAGCACCATTTATTGTAGAGACTCTCCTTTCTCCGCTGTCTCCACTTGGCTCCCTGGTCCAAAATGGGCTGTCCATGTAAGTTTGAGTTGGGCTCTGGGCTCTCAATTGTTTTGCATGGGTCTTCATGCCTGTTTTGGGGCCCAGACTGTGCCGTTTCGGTACCTAGCGCTTCGTCCTCTATGTTGAAATCAGAAATTGTGACACGTGCTGCTTTGTTCGTTTTCCTGAGGATTCCTTTGCCTAGTCAGGGTCTCGTGTTGCTGGCTAGAAACTTTAGGATTCTCTCTTCTTCTCTGTGGCAAATACTGCTGCAACTTTGACTGGGATTGCATGGAATCCAGAGATTCCTTACTGCGGTATGAACCTTTCAAGTGTGTTAATCCTTCCATTCCTAGATCCCTCGATATCTTTTTTTTTCTTGTGTCTTCTTGAGTTTCTTTCCCCAAAGGTTTGCTAGTTTTTGAATTAACATAGAATTCACCTGTTTTGCTAAGGTTATTCACAGAGATGCTATTCTTCGTAATGGCAAGCTCCTGTTTTTTTGTTTTTTTTTTCCTTAGCTTCAGTTTTTCTATTCTTTGCAACTTTTAATTGGTTTTGTTTTGGCACAAGTGCATTGCTGTGCTCACATCTGCTGGCAATGCTCCTGTATTTGCTGTGGAAGTCTGGCCCTGTCCAACGTCCCTTCCCATCTGCCTCTACTCTACCTCGGACGCCTGCACCAGAACAACTGAAGCAGTGGTGAGGAGGCCCAAACCGAGGATTCCACCCAGCCCATACTGGGCCACAGACCCAGAAGGTGCGGACCTCACCACTGCACCACCGGCCGGCCACTTACATGTTCAGTGGCAACGTGCAGTTGAGTGCAATGGGAGTTAAATATACTAGTGAGCCCAACTCTAGCACTGTGTAGATGAGGCTAGGTTGTTTTTCGGGTCCATTGTGATGTCAGAGGATTTGTCATAATTGTGTCTCTGAGGTCCAGCATGCTTCCTGGATACAGGTTTCAGAGCCTGCTTGGAGCAGTCTCATAACTCACCCTTCCAACTTAGCCCATGCTTGACCTTCGCTGCCGTTTTTTGGCTTGTGAATTTCTCTGACTTTCAAACGTTCCAGCAGAGTCTGTCTAAAGACGGACATCATCTTTCATTGTGGATAATTCAGGTGTGATTTCTGTTCACCTTCCATTTTCTGGGTCCTCTTTTTCTTTTCCATAGTATACTCGTCATGGTCTTTCTCAGCTATCTCCCTTAGACATGCTTATCAGTCCGTTCTCCTTCATTCCAAGGGATTAGTTTGTATTTCTTTAATCGCTGTATGTTCTCTAGGGTGAGGTGTGAGTGCTTTCGTGACTCTTGGTTGTTGTCCTTGAATTTGCACCGGTCACTTGTAGGACTCTTGGCTACCCTAGCCAAGGTCAAACTAAGCACTGAGAACACGTGGTCGTGTGGGTTGGTTTGACATCCTGAGATCAGAAACTCCAAATTCGAGGTGGTCCTGGCAACCCCCTTCACGGACACAATGTTTCCAAGACAACTTAGACAAATCGGATGAATTCCACTCTCCAGGAAAGATATTTTTCTGTCTCTTTTCCGGATTTGGGAAGTTTCGAACTTGACCCCTGATCCTTGAGCGTTCCCCTAGATTCCGTCCAGATACGGGCTTACTTAATTTTTATAGGGTGTGCCATTTGTTTGCCCTACATCCTCTACCCTGGCCTGTTTATTTTTCTTGAAACACAACTGTAAAGTTCTAATTTTCGTGCAACTTCCTTACATATGGTGTCAAAACACATAATCAATAATCCTTCTACGGCAAGAGGTAGGGGGAGAGAATTTCGATGGAGGCAAACAGAGCACACTAGCCTGGGAGGGCAGCCTTCACGAAGGAACGAAGCCCTGTGGAAGAGGGTGCTTTTCAGCACCCTTGTAGAGCACTTCCAAACAAAGAGACATAGCCCAAGCGTGACAGGGCTCCATTCCTTCAAGGCTTCCAAGACATCTCTTGGGACACATTACCATGTGCCCAGTGGGCCCACGTGACACCAGAGCTTCGGAAAAAGAGACTGACCTTCAAAGAATGCTATGGGCCTTGGAAAGGAGGCATCGATTCTTCTCTTCAATGTCCTCAAGACATCTTTCTTGACTTTGCATTATGCTTAAGGCACAAGGGCACTGTAGGTGTGATGAACGCCAAGTCCGGCCACTTGTTTCCAATGAAGTTGCAAGCTTGAATCAGCATGACCTCCCCATAGACTTGAATAGATGACAATGTTCTCCTCTCCGTGCCTGTCCCTCTATTCTCACTTGTGGCCTAGGGTTCCTTTCTTATCCCTTGCATCAGACTCTGTTTTATCTCTTCTAGTTTCTGTGCCTGCTTTCTGTTTGCCAAACCTGTTTCTGGGTATCTGTCCCTTTAATAGCCTAGCCTAGGCCAATCCTCAGACTGTAACCATGCGGCCACCCTGGGGGACATGTTCACCGTGATGTCATAAGCGACCTCAAAATTCGAAGTTGTCCTGACAACCTCCGTGCACACAGAGTTTCACAGCCATCTCAGACCAGTCTGACTCCTCACCCTGTCTAGGTAGGATAGTTTTCCTTTTTCTGCAATTGTTGTCAGTTTCTATCTTTCTCCTTGAACTTCGAAAGGGCTCCTACATTCTCTCTAGACACTGGTTTCACTCCTGTAAGATTATCCTGGGTTTTATCTCTTATATCTTGGGTAGATGGCAAAATGGGTGGACCTTACCCAGAAAAAGTCCTGGACTCCCTCACAAGTTGAAGTTGCCCAGGGAATGTTCTGATGCACAATGATGGTGTCATCTCGTGGCACTCTGCCAATTCCACCTTGGCAGGTCACAAGTTTTCCTTCCTTCTGCCTTTGGGAAGTGTACCAGATACTTCCATAGATTGTAATATTCTTATGGTTCCTTTTCTTGTGCGTATTGATAACGTATCCTCACAATTGCTGCTTATTTATGATCTCTGCCCGCACCATACCATGAAATCTATATTTCCTAACACTACTAATGTGATATGCACTCGTAATGTGAAACAGTGAGGCCCGGGCCGCCCAAGCGGAATGTGGGCACTTACCTGCTCCACCACAGGGCCGGCCCTGAATTGTACTTTTGGACCAACCTTTTGCCTGAACTTGGGAAGACGTGGGCCTGTTTGGATTATTCGTGAAGGTGATTAGTAATAACATCATGGACGGTAACATTTTCCGTTCGTTCATGGGTTTAGGACTGATCATGTTCTCTTCGTAGTATTCCTCTTCACCTATTTGGAATGGTCTGCCTTTCTGTAGCATCTGTAAGCATTTGGAGGTGATTTTCCATCCTTGGAAGTTCACCTTCCGTAAACTCTTTCCGCCCCCAAAGCTTTATGACATCATTCTGGACCCCTTTTTGGATTTTTGCTTTGAGGTGAATTTATAGCCATGACCCTGCATTAGAACGTACTATAACTTCCAGATTCACATCCTCATTGCTTTAGACTTCTGTGTAGCTTACATCATCTTCACCAGTGTAAGACTAATCACAGGCCCTCACCACACACTTGTGCCTAATCTTCTCTTTCACCCTCCGTCACCGCCCCTCTTTGCCTCTGGGAGCCCGCATACAAATGTTCAGTGCCACCTGTTGGTTAGTGCTTGCTTTTTCTTCTCCTTGTAAGTGAGATTCTATGGTATTTGAATTTCTCACTGGGGCTTGTTACACTTCCCCTAAAACCCTCACAGCCATTCTGGTGGTCACAAATGGCTGGCTTGCATCATTTGTTCCGGCTGAGTGGTATGCCATTTTGTGGCTATAGCCCATCTTCCTTCTCCAATCATCCCTTGCTGGACACCAGGGTGCTTTCCAAGTCTTGGATATCAGGAGTAAGACTGTGGTGAACACAGCCATGCACATGTCTTTATGCGGTAGTCTTTCTGACTTTTTTGGATAAACAAGCGGCAGATTAATAGCTGGGTCATACGGGACATGGATACTTAAACTTCTGAGGCAGTTCCACACCTTTGGCATCGTGGCTGCACCGGGTTACACTCCCACCAGCAGTGCAGGAGGCTTCCCTTCTCTCCACCTCCTCTCTGACACTTGTTATTTCCTGTCTGCTTCCTTCTAGCCATGCTGACCACAGTGAGCTGCCATGGCCTTGCAGTTTGGATTTGCATTTTCCTGAGACTTAATGATGGTGAACAAGTTTTCATGCACCTACTGGCCCTCTTTCTGTCTTCTTCGGAGAAATCTCTGCTTCCATCTTTTGACCAGGTTTTCATTGGCTTGTTTTTTTTCTTGTGGAGACGTGCGAGTTGATTGTATCTTTGGGCTTTTCACCCCTTGTCCGATGTGTGGTTTGCAAACATCCTCTCCCAATTGTTGTGGTGTCTTAGTATTCAGTTGATGGTTTCCTTGAGTGGGCAGAAGTGTGTGCATTTGATGTGGTCCCGTTTGTTTCTTGTTTCCTTTGTTGCCCTTGCCCAGTCAGACATGCTTCTTCCAAATAGGCGGCTCAGACAGATGGCAAAGAGCACTCTGCCTAGGTCTTCTCCTACAAGGTTCACGGTTTCAAGTCTGCCATTCAAGGCTTTAATCCACTTCAGGTGGTGTGTGTGCCAGGTGTAACATCATGGTGTACTCTCGTTGTGTTCCATGTGGCTGTGCAGGCTTCCCAGCACCGTTTATTGTAGAGACTCTCCTTTCTCCGCTGTCTCCACTTGGCTCCCTGGTCCAAAATGGGCTGTCCATGTAAGTTTGAGTTGGGCTCTGGGCTCTCAATTGTTTTGCATGGGTCTTCATGCCTGTTCTGGGGCCCAGACTGTGCCGTTTCGGTACCTAGCGCTTCGTCCTCTATGTTGAAATCAGAAATTGTGACACGTGCTGCTTTGTTCGTTTTCCTGAGGATTCCTTTGCCTAGTCAGGGTCTCGTGTTGCTGGCTAGAAACTTTAGGATTCTCTCTTCTTCTCTGTGGCAAATACTGCTGCAACTTTGACTGGGATTGCATGGAATCCAGAGATTCCTTACTGCGGTATGAACCTTTCAAGTGTGTTAATCCTTCCATTCCTAGATCCCTCGATATCTTTTTTTTTCTTGTGTCTTCTTGAGTTTCTTTCCCCAAAGGTTTGCTAGTTTTTGAATTAACATAGAATTCACCTGTTTTGCTAAGGTTATTCACAGAGATGCTATTCTTCGTAATGGCAAGCTCCTGTTTTTTTGTTTTTTTTTTCCTTAGCTTCAGTTTTTCTATTCTTTGCAACTTTTAATTGGTTTTGTTTTGGCACAAGTGCATTGCTGTGCTCACATCTGCTGGCAATGCTCCTGTATTTGCTGTGGAAGTCTGGCCCTGTCCAACGTCCCTTCCCATCTGCCTCTACTCTACCTCGGACGCCTGCACCAGAACAACTGAAGCAGTGGTGAGGAGGCCCAAACCGAGGATTCCACCCAGCCCATACTGGGCCACAGACCCAGAAGGTGCGGACCTCACCACTGCACCACCGGCCGGCCACTTACATGTTCAGTGGCAACGTGCAGTTGAGTGCAATGGGAGTTAAATATACTAGTGAGCCCAACTCTAGCACTGTGTAGATGAGGCTAGGTTGTTTTTCGGGTCCATTGTGATGTCAGAGGATTTGTCATAATTGTGTCTCTGAGGTCCAGCATGCTTCCTGGATACAGGTTTCAGAGCCTGCTTGGAGCAGTCTCATAACTCACCCTTCCCAGTTAGCCCATGCTTGACCTTCGCTGCCGTTTTTTGGCTTGTGAATTTCTCTGACTTTCAAACGTTCCAGCAGAGTCTGTCTAAAGACGGACATCATCTTTCATTGTGGATAATTCAGGTGTGATTTCTGTTCACCTTCCATTTTCTGGGTCCTCTTTTTCTTTTCCATAGTATACTCGTCATGGTCTTTCTCAGCTATCTCCCTTAGACATGCTTATCAGTCCGTTCTCCTTCATTCCAAGGGATTAGTTTGTATTTCTTTAATCGCTGTATGTTCTCTAGGGTGAGGTGTGAGTGCTTTCGTGACTCTTGGTTGTTGTCCTTGAATTTGCACCGGTCACTTGTAGGACTCTTGGCTACCCTAGCCAAGGTCAAACTAAGCACTGAGAACACGTGGTCGTGTGGGTTGGTTTGACATCCTGAGATCAGAAAATCCAAATTCGAGGTGGTCCTGGCAACCCCCTTCACGGACACAATGTTTCCAAGACAACTTAGACAAATCGGATGAATTCCACTCTCCAGGAAAGATATTTTTCTGTCTCTTTTCCGGATTTGGGAAGTTTCGAACTTGACCCCTGATCCTTGAGCGTTCCCCTAGATTCCGTCCAGATACGGGCTTACTTAATTTTTATAGGGTGTGCCATTTGTTTGCCCTACATCCTCTACCCTGGCCTGTTTATTTTTCTTGAAACACAACTGTAAAGTTCTAATTTTCGTGCAACTTCCTTACATATGGTGTCAAAACACATAATCAATAATCCTTCTACGGCAAGAGGTAGGGGGAGAGAATTTCGATGGAGGCAAACAGAGCACAGTAGCCTGGGAGGGCAGCCTTCACGAAGGAACGAAGCCCTGTGGAAGAGGGTGCTTTTCAGCACCCTTGTAGAGCACTTCCAAACAAAGAGACATACCCCAAGCGTGACAGGGCTCCATTCCTTCAAGGCTTCCAAGACATCTCTTGGGACACATTACCATGTGCCCAGTGGGCCCACGTGACACCAGAGCTTCGGAAAAAGAGACTGACCTGCAAAGAATGCTATGGGCCTTGGAAAGGAGGCATCGATTCTTCTCTTCAATGTCCTCAAGACATCTTTCTTGACTTTGCATTATGCTTAAGGCACAAGGGCACTGTAGGTGTGATGAACGCCAAGTCCGGCCACTTGTTTCCAATGAAGTTGCAAGCTTGAATCAGCATGACCTCCCCATAGACTTGAATAGATGACAATGTTCTCCTCTCCGTGCCTGTCCCTCTATTCTCACTTGTGGCCTAGGGTTCCTTTCTTATCCCTTGCATCAGACTCTGTTTTATCTCTTCTAGTTTCTGTGCCTGCTTTCTGTTTGCCAAACCTGTTTCTGGGTATCTGTCCCTTTAATAGCCTAGCCTAGGCCAATCCTCAGACTGTAACCATGCGGCCACCCTGGGGGACATGTTCACCGTGATGTCATAAGCGACCTCAAAATTCGAAGTTGTCCTGACAACCTCCGTGCACACAGAGTTTCACAGCCATCTCAGACCAGTCTGACTCCTCACCCTGTCTAGGTAGGATAGTTTTCCTTTTTCTGCAATTGTTGTCAGTTTCTATCTTTCTCCTTGAACTTCGAAAGGGCTCCTACATTCTCTCTAGACACTGGTTTCACTCCTGTAAGATTATCCTGGGTTTTATCTCTTATATCTTGGGTAGATGGCAAAATGGGTGGACCTTACCCAGAAAAAGTCCTGGACTCCCTCACAAGTTGAAGTTGCCCAGGGAATGTTCTGATGCACAATGATGGTGTCATCTCGTGGCACTCTGCCAATTCCACCTTGGCAGGTCACAAGATTTCCTTCCTTCTGCCTTTGGGAAGTGTACCAGATACTTCCATAGATTGTAATATTCTTATGGTTCCTTTTCTTGTGCGTATTGATAACGTATCCTCACAATTGCTGCTTATTTATGATCTCTGCCCGCACCATACCATGAAATCTATATTTCCTAACACTACTAATGTGATATGCACTCGTAATGTGAAACAGTGAGGCCCGGGCCGCCCAAGCGGAATGTGGGCACTTACCTGCTCCACCACAGGGCCGGCCCTGAATTGTACTTTTGGACCAACCTTTTGCCTGAACTTGGGAAGACGTGGGCCTGTTTGGATTATTCGTGAAGGTGATTAGTAATAACATCATGGACGGTAACATTTTCCGTTCGTTCATGGGTTTAGGACTGATCATGTTCTCTTCGTAGTATTCCTCTTCACCTATTTGGAATGGTCTGCCTTTCTGTAGCATCTGTAAGCATTTGGAGGTGATTTTCCATCCTTGGAAGTTCACCTTCCGTAAACTCTTTCCGCCCCCAAAGCTTTATGACATCATTCTGGACCCCTTTTTGGATTTTTGATTTGAGGTGAATTTCTAGCCATGACCCTGCATTAGAACGTACTATAACTTCCAGATTCACATCCTCATTGCTTTAGACTTCTGTGTAGCTTACATCATCTTCACCAGTGTAAGACTAATCACAGGCCCTCACCACACACTTGTGCCTAATCTTCTCTTTCACCCTCCGTCACCGCCCCTCTTTGCCTCTGGGAGCCCGCATACAAATGTTCAGTGCCACCTGTTGGTTAGTGCTTGCTTTTTCTTCTCCTTGTAAGTGAGATTCTATGGTATTTGAATTTCTCACTGGGGCTTGTTACACTTCCCCTAAAACCCTCACAGCCATTCTGGTGGTCACAAATGGCTGGATTGCATCATTTGTTCCGGCTGAGTGGTATACCATTGTGTGGCTATAGCCCATCTTCCTTCTCCAATCATCCCTTGCTGGACACCAGGGTGCTTTCCAAGTCTTGGATATCAGGAGTAAGACTGTGGTGAACACAGCCATGCACATGTCTTTATGCGGTAGTCTTTCTGACTTTTTTGGATAAACAAGCGGCAGATTAATAGCTGGGTCATACGGGACATGGATACTTAAATTTCTGAGGCAGTTCCACACCTTTGGCATCGTGGCTGCACCGGGTTACACTCCCACCAGCAGTGCAGGAGGCTTCCCTTCTCTCCACCTCCTCTCTGACACTTGTTATTTCCTGTCTGCTTCCTTCTAGCCATGCTGACCACAGTGAGCTGCCATGGCCTTGCAGTTTGGATTTGCATTTTCCTGAGACTTAATGATGGTGAACAAGTTTTCATGCACCTACTGGCCCTCTTTCTGTCTTCTTCGGAGAAATCTCTGCTTCCATCTTTTGACCAGGTTTTCATTGGCTTGTTTTTTTCCTTGTGGAGACGTGCGAGTTGATTGTATCTTTGGGCTTTTCACCCCTTGTCCGATGTGTGGTTTGCAAACATCCTCTCCCAATTGTTGTGGTGTCTTAGTATTCAGTTGATGGTTTCCTTGAGTGGGCAGAAGTGTGTGCATTTGATGTGGTCCCGTTTGTTTCTTGTTTCCTTTGTTGCCCTTGCCCAGTCAGACATGCTTCTTCCAAATAGGCGGCTCAGACAGATGGCAAAGAGCACTCTGCCTAGGTCTTCTCCTACAAGGTTCACGGTTTCAAGTCTGCCATTCAAGGCTTTAATCCACTTCAGGTGGTGTGTGTGCCAGGTGTAACATCATGGTGTACTCTCGTTGTGTTCCATGTGGCTGTGCAGGCTTCCCAGCACCGTTTATTGTAGAGACTCTCCTTTCTCCGCTGTCTCCACTTGGCTCCCTGGTCCAAAATGGGCTGTCCATGTAAGTTTGAGTTGGGCTCTGGGCTCTCAATTGTTTTGCATGGGTCTTCATGCCTGTTTTGGGGCCCAGACTGTGCCGTTTCGGTACCTAGCGCTTCGTCCTCTATATTGAAATCAGAAATTGTGACACGTGCTGCTTTGTTCGTTTTCCTGAGGATTCCTTTGCCTAGTCAGGGTCTCGTGTTGCTGGCTAGAAACTTTAGGATTCTCTCTTCTTCTCTGTGGCAAATACTGCTGCAACTTTGACTGGGATTGCATGGAATCCAGAGATTCCTTACTGCGGTATGAACCTTTCAAGTGTGTTAATCCTTCCATTCCTAGATCCCTCGATATCTTTTTTTTTCTTGTGTCTTCTTGAGTTTCTTTCCCCAAAGGTTTGCTAGTTTTTGAATTAACATAGAATTCACCTGTTTTGCTAAGGTTATTCACAGAGATCCTATTCTTCGTAATGGCAAGCTCCTGTTTTTTTGTTTTTTTTTTCCTTAGCTTCAGTTTTTCTATTCTTTGCAACTTTTAATTGGTTTTGTTTTGGCACAAGTGCATTGCTGTGCTCACATCTGCTGGCAATGCTCCTGTATTTGCTGTGGAAGTGTGGCCCTGTCCAACGTCCCTTCCCATCTGCCTCTACTCTACCTCGGACGCCTGCACCAGAACAACTGAAGCAGTGGTGAGGAGGCCCAAACCGAGGATTCCACCCAGCCCATACTGGGCCACAGACCCAGAAGGTGCGGACCTCACCACTGCACCACCGGCCGGCCACTTACATGTTCAGTGGCAACGTGCAGTTGAGTGCAATGGGAGTTAAATATACTAGTGAGCCCAACTCTAGCACTGTGTAGATGAGGCTAGGTTGTTTTTCGGGTCCATTGTGATGTCAGAGGATTTGTCATAATTGTGTCTCTGAGGTCCAGCATGCTGCCTGGATACAGGTTTCAGAGCCTGCTTGGAGCAGTCTCATAACTCACCCTTCCCAGTTAGCCCATGCTTGACCTTCGCTGCCGTTTTTTGGCTTGTGAATTTCTCTGACTTTCAAACGTTCCAGCAGAGTCTGTCTAAAGACGGACATCATCTTTCATTGTGGATAATTCAGGTGTGATTTCTGTTCACCTTCCATTTTCTGGGTCCTCTTTTTCTTTTCCATAGTATACTCGTCATGGTCTTTCTCAGCTATCTCCCTTAGACATGCTTATCAGTCCGTTCTCCTTCCTTCCAAGTGATTAGTTTGTATTTCTTTAATCGCTGTATGTTCTCTAGGGTGAGGTGTGAGTGCTTTCGTGACTCTTGGTTGTTGTCCTTGAATTTGCACCGGTCACTTGTAGGACTCTTGGCTACCCTAGCCTAGGTCAAACTAAGCACTGAGAACACGTGGTCATGTGGGTTGGTTTGACATCCTGAGATCAGAAACTCCAAATTCGAGGTGGTCCTGGCAACCCCCTTCACGGACACAATGTTTCCAAGACAACTTAGACAAATCGGATGAATTCCACTCTCCAGGAAAGATATTTTTCTGTCTCTTTTCCGGATTTGGGAAGTTTCGAACTTGACCCCTGATCCTTGAACGTTCCCCTCGATTCCGTCCAGATACGGGCTTACTTAATTTTTATAGGGTGTGCCATTTGTTTGCCCTACATCCTCTACCCTGGCCTGTTTATTTTTCTTGAAACACAACTGTAAAGTTCTAATTTTCGTGCAACTTCCTTACATATGGTGTCAAAACACATAATCAATAATCCTTCTACGGCAAGAGGTAGGGGGAGAGAATTTCGATGGAGGCAAACAGAGCACACTAGCCTGGGAGGGCAGCCTTCCCGAAGGAACGAAGCCCTGTGGAAGAGGGTGCTTTTCAGCACCCTTGTAGAGCACTTCCAAACAAAGAGACATAGCCCAAGCGTGACAGGGCTCCATTCCTTCAAGGCTTCCAAGACATCTCTTGGGACACATTACCATGTGCCCAGTGGGCCCACGTGACACCAGAGCTTCGGAAAAAGAGACTGACCTGCAAAGAATGCTATGGGCCTTGGAAAGGAGGCATCGATTCTTCTCTTCAATGTCCTCAAGACATCTTTCTTGACTTTGCATTATGCTTAAGGCACAAGGGCACTGTAGGTGTGATGAACGCCAAGTCCGGCCACTTGTTTCCAATGAAGTTGCAAGCTTGAATCAGCATGACCTCCCCATAGACTTGAATAGATGACAATGTTCTCCTCTCCGTGCCTGTCCCTCTATTCTCACTTGTGGCCTAGGGTTCCTTTCTTATCCCTTGCATCAGACTCTGTTTTATCTCTTCTAGTTTCTGTGCCTGCTTTCTGTTTGCCAAACCTGTTTCTGGGTATCTGTCCCTTTAATAGCCTAGCCTAGGCCAATCCTCAGACTGTAACCATGCGGCCACCCTGGGGGACATGTTCACCGTGATGTCATAAGCGACCTCAAAATTCGAAGTTGTCCTGACAACCTCCGTGCACACAGAGTTTCACAGCCATCTCAGACCAGTCTGACTCCTCACCCTGTCTAGGTAGGATAGTTTTCCTTTTTCTGCAATTGTTGTCAGTTTCTATCTTTCTCCTTGAACTTCGAAAGGGCTCCTACATTCTCTCTAGACACTGGTTTCACTCCTGTAAGATTATCCTGGGTTTTATCTCTTATATCTTGGGTAGATGGCAAAATGGGTGGACCTTACCCAGAAAAAGTCCTGGACTCCCTCACAAGTTGAAGTTGCCCAGGGAATGTTCTGATGCACAATGATGGTGTCATCTCGTGGCACTCTGCCAATTCCACCTTGGCAGGTCACAAGATTTCCTTCCTTCTGCCTTTGGGAAGTGTACCAGATACTTCCATAGATTGTAATATTCTTATGGTTCCTTTTCTTGTGCGTATTGATAACGTATCCTCACAATTGCTGCTTATTTATGATCTCTGCCCGCACCATACCATGAAATCTATATTTCCTAACACTACTAATGTGATATGCACTCGTAATGTGAAACAGTGAGGCCCGGGCCGCCCAAGCGGAATGTGGGCACTTACCTGCTCCACCACAGGGCCGGCCCTGAATTGTACTTTTGGACCAACCTTTTGCCTGAACTTGGGAAGACGTGGGCCTGTTTGGATTATTCGTGAAGGTGATTAGTAATAACATCATGGACGGTAACATTTTCCGTTCGTTCATGGGTTTAGGACTGATCATGTTCTCTTCGTAGTATTCCTCTTCACCTATTTGGAATGGTCTGCCTTTCTGTAGCATCTGTAAGCATTTGGAGGTGATTTTCCATCCCTGGAAGTTCACCTTCTGTAAACTCTTTCCGCCCCCAAAGCTTTATGACATCATTCTGGACCCCTTTTTGGATTTTTGATTTGAGGTGAATTTCTAGCCATGACCCTGCATTAGAACGTACTATAACTTCCAGATTCACATCCTCATTGCTTTAGACTTCTGTGTAGCTTACATCATCTTCACCAGTGTAAGACTAATCACAGGCCCTCACCACACACTTGTGCCTAATCTTCTCTTTCACCCTCCGTCACCGCCCCTCTTTGCCTCTGGGAGCCCGCATACAAATGTTCAGTGCCACCTGTTGGTTAGTGCTTGCTTTTTCTTCTCCTTGTAAGTGAGATTCTATGGTATTTGAATTTCTCACTGCGGCTTGTTACACTTCCCCTAAAACCCTCACAGCCATTCTGGTGGTCACAAATGGCTGGCTTGCATCATTTGTTCCGGCTGAGTGGTATGCCATTTTGTGGCTATAGCCCATCTTCCTTCTCCAATCATCCCTTGCTGGACACCAGGGTGCTTTCCAAGTCTTGGATATCAGGAGTAAGACTGTGGTGAACACAGCCATGCACATGTCTTTATGCGGTAGTCTTTCTGACTTTTTTGGATAAACAAGCGGCAGATTAATAGCTGGGTCATACGGGACATGGATACTTAAATTTCTGAGGCAGTTCCACACCTTTGGCATCGTGGCTGCACCGGGTTACACTCCCACCAGCAGTGCAGGAGGCTTCCCTTCTCTCCACCTCCTCTCTGACACTTGTTATTTCCTGTCTGCTTCCTTCTAGCCATGCTGACCACAGTGAGCTGCCATGGCCTTGCAGTTTGGATTTGCATTTTCCTGAGACTTAATGATGGTGAACAAGTTTTCATGCACCTACTGGCCCTCTTTCTGTCTTCTTCGGAGAAATCTCTGCTTCCATCTTTTGACCAGGTTTTCATTGGCTTGTTTTTTTCCTTGTGGAGACGTGCGAGTTGATTGTATCTTTGGGCTTTTCACCCCTTGTCCGATGTGTGGTTTGCAAACATCCTCTCCCAATTGTTGTGGTGTCTTAGTATTCAGTTGATGGTTTCCTTGAGTGGGCAGAAGTGTGTGCATTTGATGTGGTCCCGTTTGTTTCTTGTTTCCTTTGTTGCCCTTGCCCAGTCAGACATGCTTCTTCCAAATAGGCGGCTCAGACAGATGGCAAAGAGCACTCTGCCTAGGTCTTCTCCTACAAGGTTCACGGTTTCAAGTCTGCCATTCAAGGCTTTAATCCACTTCAGGTGGTGTGTGTGCCAGGTGTAACATCATGGTGTACTCTCGTTGTGTTCCATGTGGCTGTGCAGGCTTCCCAGCACCGTTTATTGTAGAGACTCTCCTTTCTCCGCTGTCTCCACTTGGCTCCCTGGTCCAAAATGGGCTGTCCATGTAAGTTTGAGTTGGGCTCTGGGCTCTCAATTGTTTTGCATGGGTCTTCATGCCTGTTCTGGGGCCCAGACTGTGCCGTTTCGGTACCTAGCGCTTCGTCCTCTATGTTGAAATCAGAAATTGTGACACGTGCTGCTTTGTTCGTTTTCCTGAGGATTCCTTTGCCTAGTCAGGGTCTCGTGTTGCTGGCTAGAAACTTTAGGATTCTCTCTTCTTCTCTGTGGCAAATACTGCTGCAACTTTGACTGGGATTGCATGGAATCCAGAGATTCCTTACTGCGGTATGAACCTTTCAAGTGTGTTAATCCTTCCATTCCTAGATCCCTCGATATCTTTTTTTTTCTTGTGTCTTCTTGAGTTTCTTTCCCCAAAGGTTTGCTAGTTTTTGAATTAACATAGAATTCACCTGTTTTGCTAAGGTTATTCACAGAGATCCTATTCTTCGTAATGGCAAGCTCCTGTTTCTTTGTTTTTTTTTTTTCCTTAGCTTCAGTTTTTCTATTCTTTGCAACTTTTAATTGGTTTTGTTTTGGCACAAGTGCATTGCTGTGCTCACATCTGCTGGCAATGCTCCTGTATTTGCTGTGGAAGTCTGGCCCTGTCCAACGTCTCTTCCCATCTGCCTCTACTCTACCTCGGACGCCTGCACCAGAACAACTGAAGCAGTGGTGAGGAGGCCCAAACCGAGGATTCCACCCAGCCCATACTGGGCCACAGACCCAGAAGGTGCGGACCTCACCACTGCACCACCGGCCGGCCACTTACATGTTCAGTGGCAACGTGCAGTTGAGTGCAATGGGAGTTAAATATACTAGTGAGCCCAACTCTAGCACTGTGTAGATGAGGCTAGGTTGTTTTTCGGGTCCATTGTGATGTCAGAGGATTTGTCATAATTGTGTCTCTGAGGTCCAGCATGCTTCCTGGATACAGGTTTCAGAGCCTGCTTGGAGCAGTCTCATAACTCACCCTTCCCAGTTAGCCCATGCTTGACCTTCGCTGCCGTTTTTTGGCTTGTGAATTTCTCTGACTTTCAAACGTTCCAGCAGAGTCTGTCTAAAGACGGACATCATCTTTCATTGTGGATAATTCAGGTGTGATTTCTGTTCACCTTCCATTTTCTGGGTCCTCTTTTTCTTTTCCATAGTATACCTGTCATGGTCTTTCTCAGCTATCTCCCTTAGACATGCTTATCAGTCCGTTCTCCTTCATTCCAAGGGATTAGTTTGTATTTCTTTAATCGCTGTATGTTCTCTAGGGTGAGGTGTGAGTGCTTTCGTGACTCTTGGTTGTTGTCCTTGAATTTGCACCGGTCACTTGTAGGACTCTTGGCTACCCTAGCCTAGGTCAAACTAAGCACTGAGAAGACGTGGTCATGTGGGTTGGTTTGACATCCTGAGATCAGAAACTCCAAATTCGAGGTGGTCCTGGCAACCCCCTTCACGGACACAATGTTTCCAAGACAACTTAGACAAATCGGATGAATTCCACTCTCCAGGAAAGATATTTTTCTGTCTCTTTTCCGGATTTGGGAAGTTTCGAACTTGACCCCTGATCCTTGAACGTTCCCCTAGATTCCGTCCAGATACGGGCTTACTTAATTTTTATAGGGTGTGCCATTTGTTTGCCCTACATCCTCTACCCTGGCCTGTTTATTTTTCTTGAAACACAACTGTAAAGTTCTAATTTTCGTGCAACTTCCTTACATATGGTGTCAAAACACATAATCAATAATCCTTCTACGGCAAGAGGTAGGGGGAGAGAATTTCGATGGAGGCAAACAGAGCACACTAGCCTGGGAGGGCAGCCTTCACGAAGGAACGAAGCCCTGTGGAAGAGGGTGCTTTTCAGCACCCTTGTAGAGCACTTCCAAACAAAGAGACATACCCCAAGCGTGACAGGGCTCCATTCCTTCAAGGCTTCCAAGACATCTCTTGGGACACATTACCATGTGCCCAGTGGGCCCACGTGACACCAGAGCTTCGGAAAAAGAGACTGACCTTCAAAGAATGCTATGGGCCTTGGAAAGGAGGCATCGATTCTTCTCTTCAATGTCCTCAAGACATCTTTCTTGACTTTGCATTATGCTTAAGGCACAAGGGCACTGTAGGTGTGATGAACGCCAAGTCCGGCCACTTGTTTCCAATGAAGTTGCAAGCTTGAATCAGCATGACCTCCCCATAGACTTGAATAGATGACAATGTTCTCCTCTCCGTGCCTGTCCCTCTATTCTCACTTGTGGCCTAGGGTTCCTTTCTTATCCCTTGCATCAGACTCTGTTTTATCTCTTCTAGTTTCTGTGCCTGCTTTCTGTTTGCCAAACCTGTTTCTGGGTATCTGTCCCTTTAATAGCCTAGCCTAGGCCAATCCTCAGACTGTAACCATGCGGCCACCCTGGGGGACATGTTCACCGTGATGTCATAAGCGACCTCAAAATTCGAAGTTGTCCTGACAACCTCCGTGCACACAGAGTTTCACAGCCATCTCAGACCAGTCTGACTCCTCACCCTGTCTAGGTAGGATAGTTTTCCTTTTTCTGCAATTGTTGTCAGTTTCTATCTTTCTCCTTGAACTTCGAAAGGGCTCCTACATTCTCTCTAGACACTGGTTTCACTCCTGTAAGATTATCCTGGGTTTTATCTCTTATATCTTGGGTAGATGGCAAAATGGGTGGACCTTACCCAGAAAAAGTCCTGGACTCCCTCACAAGTTGAAGTTGCCCAGGGAATGTTCTGATGCACAATGATGGTGTCATCTCGTGGCACTCTGCCAATTCCACCTTGGCAGGTCACAAGATTTCCTTCCTTCTGCCTTTGGGAAGTGTACCAGATACTTCCATAGATTGTAATATTCTTATGGTTCCTTTTCTTGTGCGTATTGATAACGTATCCTCACAATTGCTGCTTATTTATGATCTCTGCCCGCACCATACCATGAAATCTATATTTCCTAACACTACTAATGTGATATGCACTCGTAATGTGAAACAGTGAGGCCCGGGCCGCCCAAGCGGAATGTGGGCACTTACCTGCTCCACCACAGGGCCGGCCCTGAATTGTACTTTTGGACCAACCTTTTGCCTGAACTTGGGAAGACGTGGGCCTGTTTGGATTATTCGTGAAGGTGATTAGTAATAACATCATGGACGGTAACATTTTCCGTTCGTTCATGGGTTTAGGACTGATCATGTTCTCTTCGTAGTATTCCTCTTCACCTATTTGGAATGGTCTGCCTTTCTGTAGCATCTGTAAGCATTTGGAGGTGATTTTCCATCCCTGGAAGTTCACCTTCTGTAAACTCTTTCCGCCCCCAAAGCTTTATGACATCATTCTGGACCCCTTTTTGGATTTTTGATTTGAGGTGAATTTCTAGCCATGACCCTGCATTAGAACGTACTATAACTTCCAGATTCACATCCTCATTGCTTTAGACTTCTGTGTAGCTTACATCATCTTCACCAGTGTAAGACTAATCACAGGCCCTCACCACACACTTGTGCCTAATCTTCTCTTTCACCCTCCGTCACCGCCCCTCTTTGCCTCTGGGAGCCCACATACAAATGTTCAGTGCCACCTGTTGGTTAGTGCTTGCTTTTTCTTCTCCTTGTAAGTGAGATTCTATGGTATTTGAATTTCTCACTGGGGCTTGTTACACTTCCCCTAAAACCCTCACAGCCATTCTGGTGGTCACAAATGGCTGGATTGCATCATTTGTTCCGGCTGAGTGGTATACCATTGTGTGGCTATAGCCCATCTTCCTTCTCCAATCATCCCTTGCTGGACACCAGGGTGCTTTCCAAGTCTTGGATATCAGGAGTAAGACTGTGGTGAACACAGCCATGCACATGTCTTTATGCGGTAGTCTTTCTGACTTTTTTGGATAAACAAGCGGCAGATTAATAGCTGGGTCATACGGGACATGGATACTTAAATTTCTGAGGCAGTTCCACACCTTTGGCATCGTGGCTGCACCGGGTTACACTCCCACCAGCAGTGCAGGAGGCTTCCCTTCTCTCCACCTCCTCTCTGACACTTGTTATTTCCTGTCTGCTTCCTTCTAGCCATGCTGACCACAGTGAGCTGCCATGGCCTTGCAGTTTGGATTTGCATTTTCCTGAGACTTAATGATGGTGAACAAGTTTTCATGCACCTACTGGCCCTCTTTCTGTCTTCTTCGGAGAAATCTCTGCTTCCATCTTTTGACCAGGTTTTCATTGGCTTGTTTTTTTCCTTGTGGAGACGTGCGAGTTGATTGTATCTTTGGGCTTTTCACCCCTTGTCCGATGTGTGGTTTGCAAACATCCTCTCCCAATTGTTGTGGTGTCTTAGTATTCAGTTGATGGTTTCCTTGAGTGGGCAGAAGTGTGTGCATTTGATGTGGTCCCGTTTGTTTCTTGTTTCCTTTGTTGCCCTTGCCCAGTCAGACATGCTTCTTCCAAATAGGCGGCTCAGACAGATGGCAAAGAGCACTCTGCCTAGGTCTTCTCCTACAAGGTTCACGGTTTCAAGTCTGCCATTCAAGGCTTTAATCCACTTCAGGTGGTGTGTGTGCCAGGTGTAACATCATGGTGTACTCTCGTTGTGTTCCATGTGGCTGTGCAGGCTTCCCAGCACCGTTTATTGTAGAGACTCTCCTTTCTCCGCTGTCTCCACTTGGCTCCCTGGTCCAAAATGGGCTGTCCATGTAAGTTTGAGTTGGGCTCTGGGCTCTCAATTGTTTTGCATGGGTCTTCATGCCTGTTTTGGGGCCCAGACTGTGCCGTTTCGGTACCTAGCGCTTCGTCCTCTATGTTGAAATCAGAAATTGTGACACGTGCCGCTTTGTTCGTTTTCCTGAGGATTCCTTTGCCTAGTCAGGGTCTCGTGTTGCTGGCTAGAAACTTTAGGATTCTCTCTTCTTCTCTGTGGCAAATACTGCTGCAACTTTGACTGGGATTGCATGGAATCCAGAGATTCCTTACTGCGGTATGAACCTTTCAAGTGTGTTAATCCTTCCATTCCTAGATCCCTCGATATCTTTTTTTTTCTTGTGTCTTCTTGAGTTTCTTTCCCCAAAGGTTTGCTAGTTTTTGAATTAACATAGAATTCACCTGTTTTGCTAAGGTTATTCACAGAGATGCTATTCTTCGTAATGGCAAGCTCCTGTTTTTTTGTTTTTTTTTTTCCTTAGCTTCAGTTTTTCTATTCTTTGCAACTTTTAATTGGTTTTGTTTTGGCACAAGTGCATTGCTGTGCTCACATCTGCTGGCAATGCTCCTGTATTTGCTGTGGAAGTCTGGCCCTGTCCAACGTCCCTTCCCATCTGCCTCTACTCTACCTCGGACGCCTGCACCAGAACAACTGAAGCAGTGGTGAGGAGGCCCAAACCGAGGATTCCACCCAGCCCATACTGGGCCACAGACCCAGAAGGTGCGGACCTCACCACTGCACCACCGGCCGGCCACTTACATGTTCAGTGGCAACGTGCAGTTGAGTGCAATGGGAGTTAAATATACTAGTGAGCCCAACTCTAGCACTGTGTAGATGAGGCTAGGTTGTTTTTCGGGTCCATTGTGATGTCAGAGGATTTGTCATAATTGTGTCTCTGAGGTCCAGCATGCTTCCTGGATACAGGTTTCAGAGCCTGCTTGGAGCAGTCTCATAACTCACCCTTCCCACTTAGCCCATGCTTGACCTTCGCTGCCGTTTTTTGGCTTGTGAATTTCTCTGACTTTCAAACGTTCCAGCAGAGTCTGTCTAAAGACGGACATCATCTTTCATTGTGGATAATTCAGGTGTGATTTCTGTTCACCTTCCATTTTCTGGGTCCTCTTTTTCTTTTCCATAGTATACTCGTCATGGTCTTTCTCAGCTATCTCCCTTAGACATGCTTATCAGTCCGTTCTCCTTCATTCCAAGTGATTAGTTTGTATTTCTTTAATCGCTGTATGTTCTCTAGGGTGAGGTGTGAGTGCTTTCGTGACTCTTGGTTGTTGTCCTTGAATTTGCACCGGTCACTTGTAGGACTCTTGGCTACCCTAGCCTAGGTCAAACTAAGCACTGAGAACACGTGGTCATGTGGGTTGGTTTGACATCCTGAGATCAGAAACTCCAAATTCGAGGTGGTCCTGGCAACCCCCTTCACGGACACAATGTTTCCAAGACAACTTAGACAAATCGGATGAATTCCACTCTCCAGGAAAGATATTTTTCTGTCTCTTTTCCGGATTTGGGAAGTTTCGAACTTGACCCCTGATCCTTGAACGTTCCCCTCGATTCCGTCCAGATACGGGCTTACTTAATTTTTATAGGGTGTGCCATTTGTTTGCCCTACATCCTCTACCCTGGCCTGTTTATTTTTCTTGAAACACAACTGTAAAGTTCTAATTTTCGTGCAACTTCCTTACATATGGTGTCAAAACACATAATCAATAATCCTTCTACGGCAAGAGGTAGGGGGAGAGAATTTCGATGGAGGCAAACAGAGCACACTAGCCTGGGAGGGCAGCCTTCACGAAGGAACGAAGCCCTGTTGAAGAGGGTGCTTTTCAGCACCCTTGTAGAGCACTTCCAAACAAAGAGACATACCACAAGCGTGACAGGGCTCCATTCCTTCAAGGCTTCCAAGACATCTCTTGGGACACATTACCATGTGCCCAGTGGGCCCACGTGACACCAGAGCTTCGGAAAAAGAGACTGACCTTCAAAGAATGCTATGGGCCTTGGAAAGGAGGCATCGATTCTTCTCTTCAATGTCCTCAAGACATCTTTCTTGACTTTGCATTATGCTTAAGGCACAAGGGCACTGTAGGTGTGATGAACGCCAAGTCCGGCCACTTGTTTCCAATGAAGTTGCAAGCTTGAATCAGCATGACCTCCCCATAGACTTGAATAGATGACAATGTTCTCCTCTCCGTGCCTGTCCCTCTATTCTCACTTGTGGCCTAGGGTTCCTTTCTTATCCCTTGCATCAGACTCTGTTTTATCTCTTCTAGTTTCTGTGCCTGCTTTCTGTTTGCCAAACCTGTTTCTGGGTATCTGTCCCTTTAATAGCCTAGCCTAGGCCAATCCTCAGACTGTAACCATGCGGCCACCCTGGGGGACATGTTCACCGTGATGTCATAAGCGACCTCAAAATTCGAAGTTGTCCTGACAACCTCCGTGCACACAGAGTTTCACAGCCATCTCAGACCAGTCTGACTCCTCACCCTGTCTAGGTAGGATAGTTTTCCTTTTTCTGCAATTGTTGTCAGTTTCTATCTTTCTCCTTGAACTTCGAAAGGGCTCCTACATTCTCTCTAGACACTGGTTTCACTCCTGTAAGATTATCCTGGGTTTTATCTCTTATATCTTGGGTAGATGGCAAAATGGGTGGACCTTACCCAGAAAAAGTCCTGGACTCCCTCACAAGTTGAAGTTGCCCAGGGAATGTTCTGATGCACAATGATGGTGTCATCTCGTGGCACTCTGCCAATTCCACCTTGGCAGGTCACAAGATTTCCTTCCTTCTGCCTTTGGGAAGTGTACCAGATACTTCCATAGATTGTAATATTCTTATGGTTCCTTTTCTTGTGCGTATTGATAACGTATCCTCACAATTGCTGCTTATTTATGATCTCTGCCCGCACCATACCATGAAATCTATATTTCCTAACACTACTAATGTGATATGCACTCGTAATGTGAAACAGTGAGGCCCGGGCCGCCCAAGCGGAATGTGGGCACTTACCTGCTCCACCACAGGGCCGGCCCTGAATTGTACTTTTGGACCAACCTTTTGCCTGAACTTGGGAAGACGTGGGCCTGTTTGGATTATTCGTGAAGGTGATTAGTAATAACATCATGGACGGTAACATTTTCCGTTCGTTCATGGGTTTAGGACTGATCATGTTCTCTTCGTAGTATTCCTCTTCACCTATTTGGAATGGTCTGCCTTTCTGTAGCATCTGTAAGCATTTGGAGGTGATTTTCCATCCTTGGAAGTTCACCTTCCGTAAACTCTTTCCGCCCCCAAAGCTTTATGACATCATTCTGGACCCCTTTTTGGATTTTTGATTTGAGGTGAATTTATAGCCATGACCCTGCATTAGAACGTACTATAACTTCCAGATTCACATCCTCATTGCTTTAGACTTCTGTGTAGCTTACATCATCTTCACCAGTGTAAGACTAATCACAGGCCCTCACCACACACTTGTGCCTAATCTTCTCTTTCACCCTCCGTCACCGCCCCTCTTTGCCTCTGGGAGCCCACATACAAATGTTCAGTGCCACCTGTTGGTTAGTGCTTGCTTTTTCTTCTCCTTGTAAGTGAGATTCTATGGTATTTGAATTTCTCACTGGGGCTTGTTACACTTCCCCTAAAACCCTCACAGCCATTCTGGTGGTCACAAATGGCTGGATTGCATCATTTGTTCCGGCTGAGTGGTATACCATTGTGTGGCTATAGCCCATCTTCCTTCTCCAATCATCCCTTGCTGGACACCAGGGTGCTTTCCAAGTCTTGGATATCAGGAGTAAGACTGTGGTGAACACAGCCATGCACATGTCTTTATGCGGTAGTCTTTCTGACTTTTTTGGATAAGCAAGCGGCAGATTAATAGCTGGGTCATACGGGACATGGATACTTAAACTTCTGAGGCAGTTCCACACCTTTGGCATCGTGGCTGCACCGGGTTACACTCCCACCAGCAGTGCAGGAGGCTTCCCTTCTCTCCACCTCCTCTCTGACACTTGTTATTTCCTGTCTGCTTCCTTCTAGCCATGCTGACCACAGTGAGCTGCCATGGCCTTGCAGTTTGGATTTGCATTTTCCTGAGACTTAATGATGGTGAACAAGTTTTCATGCACCTACTGGCCCTCTTTCTGTCTTCTTCGGAGAAATCTCTGCTTCCATCTTTTGACCAGGTTTTCATTGGCTTGTTTTTTTTCTTGTGGAGACGTGCGAGTTGATTGTATCTTTGGGCTTTTCACCCCTTGTCCGATGTGTGGTTTGCAAACATCCTCTCCCAATTGTTGTGGTGTCTTAGTATTCAGTTGATGGTTTCCTTGAGTGGGCAGAAGTGTGTGCATTTGATGTGGTCCCGTTTGTTTCTTGTTTCCTTTGTTGCCCTTGCCCAGTCAGACATGCTTCTTCCAAATAGGCGGCTCAGACAGATGGCAAAGAGCACTCTGCCTAGGTCTTCTCCTACAAGGTTCACGGTTTCAAGTCTGCCATTCAAGGCTTTAATCCACTTCAGGTGGTGTGTGTGCCAGGTGTAACATCATGGCGTACTCTCGTTGTGTTCCATGTGGCTGTGCAGGCTTCCCAGCACCGTTTATTGTAGAGACTCTCCTTTCTCCGCTGTCTCCACTTGGCTCCCTGGTCCAAAATGGGCTGTCCATGTAAGTTTGAGTTGGGCTCTGGGCTCTCAATTGTTTTGCATGGGTCTTCATGCCTGTTTTGGGGCCCAGACTGTGCCGTTTCGGTACCTAGCGCTTCGTCCTCTATGTTGAAATCTGAAATTGTGACACGTGCCGCTTTGTTCGTTTTCCTGAGGATTCCTTTGCCTAGTCAGGGTCTCGCGTTGCTGGCTAGAAACTTTAGGATTCTCTCTTCTTCTCTGTGGCAAATACTGCTGCAACTTTGACTGGGATTGCATGGAATCCAGAGATTCCTTACTGCGGTATGAACCTTTCAAGTGTGTTAATCCTTCCATTCCTAGATCCCTCGATATCTTTTTTTTTCTTGTGTCTTCTTGAGTTTCTTTCCCCAAAGGTTTGCTAGTTTTTGAATTAACATAGAATTCACCTGTTTTGCTAAGGTTATTCACAGAGATCCTATTCTTCGTAATGGCAAGCTCCTGTTTTTTTGTTTTTTTTTTCCTTAGCTTCAGTTTTTCTATTCTTTGCAACTTTTAATTGGTTTTGTTTTGGCACAAGTGCATTGCTGTGCTCACATCTGCTGGCAATGCTCCTGTATTTGCTGTGGAAGTCTGGCCCTGTCCAACGTCCCTTCCCATCTGCCTCTACTCTACCTCGGACGCCTGCACCAGAACAACTGAAGCAGTGGTGAGGAGGCCCAAACCGAGGATTCCACCCAGCCCATACTGGGCCACAGACCCAGAAGGTGCGGACCTCACCACTGCACCACCGGCCGGCCACTTACATGTTCAGTGGCAACGTGCAGTTGAGTGCAATGGGAGTTAAATATACTAGTGAGCCCAACTCTAGCACTGTGTAGATGAGGCTAGGTTGTTTTTCGGGTCCATTGTGATGTCAGAGGATTTGTCATAATTGTGTCTCTGAGGTCCAGCATGCTTCCTGGATACAGGTTTCAGAGCCTGCTTGGAGCAGTCTCATAACTCACCCTTCCCACTTAGCCCATGCTTGACCTTCGCTGCCGTTTTTTGGCTTGTGAATTTCTCTGACTTTCAAACGTTCCAGCAGAGTCTGTCTAAAGACGGACATCATCTTTCATTGTGGATAATTCAGGTGTGATTTCTGTTCACCTTCCATTTTCTGGGTCCTCTTTTTCTTTTCCATAGTATACTCGTCATGGTCTTTCTCAGCTATCTCCCTTAGACATGCTTATCAGTCCGTTCTCCTTCATTCCAAGGGATTAGTTTGTATTTCTTTAATCGCTGTATGTTCTCTAGGGTGAGGTGTGAGTGCTTTCGTGACTCTTGGTTGTTGTCCTTGAATTTGCACCGGTCACTTGTAGGACTCTTGGCTATCCTAGCCTAGGTCAAACTAAGCACTGAGAACACGTGGTCATGCGGGTTGGTTTGACATCCTGAGATCAGAAACTCCAAATTCGAGGTGGTCCTGGCAACCCCCTTCACGGACACAATGTTTCCAAGACAACTTAGACAAATCGGATGAATTCCACTCTCCAGGAAAGATATTTTTCTGTCTCTTTTCCGGATTTGGGAAGTTTCGAACTTGACCCCTGATCCTTGAACGTTCCCCTAGATTCCGTCCAGATACGGGCTTACTTAATTTTTATAGGGTGTGCCATTTGTTTGCCCTACATCCTCTACCCTGGCCTGTTTATTTTTCTTGAAACACAACTGTAAAGTTCTAATTTTCGTGCAACTTCCTTACATATGGTGTCAAAACACATAATCAATAATCCTTCTACGGCAAGAGGTAGGGGGAGAGAATTTCGATGGAGGCAAACAGAGCACACTAGCCTGGGAGGGCAGCCTTCACGAAGGAACGAAGCCCTGTGGAAGAGGGTGCTTTTCAGCACCCTTGTAGAGCACTTCCAAACAAAGAGACATACCCCAAGCGTGACAGGGCTCCATTCCTTCAAGGCTTCCAAGACATCTCTTGGGACACATTACCATGTGCCCAGTGGGCCCACGTGACACCAGAGCTTCGGAAAAAGAGACTGACCTTCAAAGAATGCTATGGGCCTTGGAAAGGAGGCATCGATTCTTCTCTTCAATGTCCTCAAGACATCTTTCTTGACTTTGCATTATGCTTAAGGCACAAGGGCACTGTAGGTGTGATGAACCCCAAGTCCGGCCACTTGTTTCCAATGAAGTTGCAAGCTTGAATCAGCATGACCTCCCCATAGACTTGAATAGATGACAATGTTCTCCTCTCCGTGCCTGTCCCTCTATTCTCACTTGTGGCCTAGGGTTCCTTTCTTATCCCTTGCATCAGACTCTGTTTTATCTCTTCTAGTTTCTGTGCCTGCTTTCTGTTTGCCAAACCTGTTTCTGGGTATCTGTCCCTTTAATAGCCTAGCCTAGGCCAATCCTCAGACTGTAACCATGCGGCCACCCTGGGGGACATGTTCACCGTGATGTCATAAGCGACCTCAAAATTCGAAGTTGTCCTGACAACCTCCGTGCACACAGAGTTTCACAGCCATCTCAGACCAGTCTGACTCCTCACCCTGTCTAGGTAGGATAGTTTTCCTTTTTCTGCAATTGTTGTCAGTTTCTATCTTTCTCCTTGAACTTCGAAAGGGCTCCTACATTCTCTCTAGACACTGGTTTCACTCCTGTAAGATTATCCTGGGTTTTATCTCTTATATCTTGGGTAGATGGCAAAATGGGTGGACCTTACCCAGAAAAAGTCCTGGACTCCCTCACAAGTTGAAGTTGCCCAGGGAATGTTCTGATGCACAATGATGGTGTCATCTCGTGGCACTCTGCCAATTCCACCTTGGCAGGTCACAAGTTTTCCTTCCTTCTGCCTTTGGGAAGTGTACCAGATACTTCCATAGATTGTAATATTCTTATGGTTCCTTTTCTTGTGCGTATTGATAACGTATCCTCACAAGTGCTGCTTATTTATGATCTCTGCCCGCACCATACCATGAAATCTATATTTCCTAACACTACTAATGTGATATGCACTCGTAATGTGAAACAGTGAGGCCCGGGCCGCCCAAGCGGAATGTGGGCACTTACCTGCTCCACCACAGGGCCGGCCCTGAATTGTACTTTTGGACCAACCTTTTGCCTGAACTTGGGAAGACGTGGGCCTGTTTGGATTATTCGTGAAGGTGATTAGTAATAACATCATGGACGGTAACATTTTCCGTTCGTTCATGGGTTTAGGACTGATCATGTTCTCTTCGTAGTATTCCTCTTCACCTATTTGGAATGGTCTGCCTTTCTGTAGCATCTGTAAGCATTTGGAGGTGATTTTCCATCCTTGGAAGTTCACCTTCCGTAAACTCTTTCCGCCCCCAAAGCTTTATGACATCATTCTGGACCCCTTTTTGGATTTTTGATTTGAGGTGAATTTCTAGCCATGACCCTGCATTAGAACGTACTATAACTTCCAGATTCACATCCTCATTGCTTTAGACTTCTGTGTAGCTTACATCATCTTCACCAGTGTAAGACTAATCACAGGCCCTCACCACACACTTGTGCCTAATCTTCTCTTTCACCCTCCGTCACCGCCCCTCTTTGCCTCTGGGAGCCCACATACAAATGTTCAGTGCCACCTGTTGGTTAGTGCTTGCTTTTTCTTCTCCTTGTAAGTGAGATTCTATGGTATTTGAATTTCTCACTGGGGCTTGTTACACTTCCCCTAAAACCCTCACAGCCATTCTGGTGGTCACAAATGGCTGGATTGCATCATTTGTTCCGGCTGAGTGGTATACCATTGTGTGGCTATAGCCCATCTTCCTTCTCCAATCATCCCTTGCTGGACACCAGGGTGCTTTCCAAGTCTTGGATATCAGGAGTAAGACTGTGGTGAACACAGCCATGCACATGTCTTTATGCGGTAGTCTTTCTGACGTTTTTGGATAAGCAAGCGGCAGATTAATAGCTGGGTCATACGGGACATGGATACTTAAACTTCTGAGGCAGTTCCACACCTTTGGCATCGTGGCTGCACCGGGTTACACTCCCACCAGCAGTGCAGGAGGCTTCCCTTCTCTCCACCTCCTCTCTGACACTTGTTATTTCCTGTCTGCATCCTTCTAGCCATGCTGACCACAGTGAGCTGCCATGGCCTTGCAGTTTGGATTTGCATTTTCCTGAGACTTAATGATGGTGAACAAGTTTTCATGCACCTACTGGCCCTCTTTCTGTCTTCTTCGGAGAAATCTCTGCTTCCATCTTTTGACCAGGTTTTCATTGGCTTGTTTTTTTTCTTGTGGAGACGTGCGAGTTGATTGTATCTTTGGGCTTTTCACCCCTTGTCCGATGTGTGGTTTGCAAACATCCTCTCCCAATTGTTGTGGTGTCTTAGTATTCAGTTGATGGTTTCCTTGAGTGGGCAGAAGTGTGTGCATTTGATGTGGTCCCGTTTGTTTCTTGTTTCCTTTGTTGCCCTTTCCAGTCAGACATGCTTCTTCCAAATAGGCGGCTCAGACAGATGGCAAAGAGCACTCTGCCTAGGTCTTCTCCTACAAGGTTCACGGTTTCAAGTCTGCCATTCAAGGCTTTAATCCATTTCAGGTGGTGTGTGTGCCAGGTGTAACATCATGGCGTACTCTCGTTGTGTTCCATGTGGCTGTGCAGGCTTCCCAGCACCGTTTATTGTAGAG
Source organism: Equus asinus (assembly GCF_041296235.1). NCBI lineage: Eukaryota > Metazoa > Chordata > Mammalia > Perissodactyla > Equidae > Equus > Equus asinus. Next base: position 44,499,017 of record NC_091816.1, on the reverse strand, counting down.
ACTCTCCTTTCTCCGCTGTCTCCACTTGGCTCCCTGGTCCAAAATGGGCTGTCCATGTAAGTTTGAGTTGGGCTCTGGGCTCTCAATTGTTTTGCATGGGTCTTCATGCCTGTTTTGGGGCCCAGACTGTGCCGTTTCGGTACCTAGCGCTTCGTCCTCTATGTTGAAATCTGAAATTGTGACACGTGCCGCTTTGTTCGTTTTCCTGAGGATTCCTTTGCCTAGTCAGGGTCTCGCGTTGCTGGCTAGAAACTTTAGGATTCTCTCTTCTTCTCTGTGGCAAATACTGCTGCAACTTTGACTGGGATTGCATGGAATCCAGAGATTCCTTACTGCGGTATGAACCTTTCAAGTGTGTTAATCCTTCCATTCCTAGATCCCTCGATATCTTTTTTTTTCTTGTGTCTTCTTGAGTTTCTTTCCCCAAAGGTTTGCTAGTTTTTGAATTAACATAGAATTCACCTGTTTTGCTAAGGTTATTCACAGAGATCCTATTCTTCGTAATGGCAAGCTCCTGTTTTTTTGTTTTTTTTTTTCCTTAGCTTCAGTTTTTCTATTCTTTGCAACTTTTAATTGGTTTTGTTTTGGCACAAGTGCATTGCTGTGCTCACATCTGCTGGCAATGCTCCTGTATTTGCTGTGGAAGTCTGGCCCTGTCCAACGTCCCTTCCCATCTGCCTCTACTCTACCTCGGACGCCTGCACCAGAACAACTGAAGCAGTGGTGAGGAGGCCCAAACCGAGGATTCCACCCAGCCCATACTGGGCCACAGACCCAGAAGGTGCGGACCTCACCACTGCACCACCGGCCGGCCACTTACATGTTCAGTGGCAACGTGCAGTTGAGTGCAATGGGAGTTAAATATACTAGTGAGCCCAACTCTAGCACTGTGTAGATGAGGCTAGGTTGTTTTTCGGGTCCATTGTGATGTCAGAGGATTTGTCATAATTGTGTCTCTGAGGTCCAGCATGCTTCCTGGATACAGGTTTCAGAGCCTGCTTGGAGCAGTCTCATAACTCACCCTTCCCACTTAGCCCATGCTTGACCTTCGCTGCCGTTTTTTGGCTTGTGAATTTCTCTGACTTTCAAACGTTCCAGCAGAGTCTGTCTAAAGACGGACATCATCTTTCATTGTGGATAATTCAGGTGTGATTTCTGTTCACCTTCCATTTTCTGGGTCCTCTTTTTCTTTTCCATAGTATACTCGTCATGGTCTTTCTCAGCTATCTCCCTTAGACATGCTTATCAGTCCGTTCTCCTTCATTCCAAGGGATTAGTTTGTATTTCTTTAATCGCTGTATGTTCTCTAGGGTGAGGTGTGAGTGCTTTCGTGACTCTTGGTTGTTGTCCTTGAATTTGCACCGGTCACTTGTAGGACTCTTGGCTATCCTAGCCTAGGTCAAACTAAGCACTGAGAACACGTGGTCATGTGGGTTGGTTTGACATCCTGAGATCAGAAACTCCAAATTCGAGGTGGTCCTGGCAACCCCCTTCACGGACACAATGTTTCCAAGACAACTTAGACAAATCGGATGAATTCCACTCTCCAGGAAAGATATTTTTCTGTCTCTTTTCCGGATTTGGGAAGTTTCGAACTTGACCCCTGATCCTTGAACGTTCCCCTAGATTCCGTCCAGATACGGGCTTACTTAATTTTTATAGGGTGTGCCATTTGTTTGCCCTACATCCTCTACCCTGGCCTGTTTATTTTTCTTGAAACACAACTGTAAAGTTCTAATTTTCGTGCAACTTCCTTACATATGGTGTCAAAACACATAATCAATAATCCTTCTACGGCAAGAGGTAGGGGGAGAGAATTTCGATGGAGGCAAACAGAGCACACTAGCCTGGGAGGGCAGCCTTCACGAAGGAACGAAGCCCTGTGGAAGAGGGTGCTTTTCAGCACCCTTGTAGAGCACTTCCAAACAAAGAGACATACCCCAAGCGTGACAGGGCTCCATTCCTTCAAGGCTTCCAAGACATCTCTTGGGACACATTACCATGTGCCCAGTGGGCCCACGTGACACCAGAGCTTCGGAAAAAGAGACTGACCTTCAAAGAATGCTATGGGCCTTGGAAAGGAGGCATCGATTCTTCTCTTCAATGTCCTCAAGACATCTTTCTTGACTTTGCATTATGCTTAAGGCACAAGGGCACTGTAGGTGTGATGAACGCCAAGTCCGGCCACTTGTTTCCAATGAAGTTGCAAGCTTGAATCAGCATGACCTCCCCATAGACTTGAATAGATGACAATGTTCTCCTCTCCGTGCCTGTCCCTCTATTCTCACTTGTGGCCTAGGGTTCCTTTCTTATCCCTTGCATCAGACTCTGTTTTATCTCTTCTAGTTTCTGTGCCTGCTTTCTGTTTGCCAAACCTGTTTCTGGGTATCTGTCCCTTTAATAGCCTAGCCTAGGCCAATCCTCAGACTGTAACCATGCGGCCACCCTGGGGGACATGTTCACCGTGATGTCATAAGCGACCTCAAAATTCGAAGTTGTCCTGACAACCTCCGTGCACACAGAGTTTCACAGCCATCTCAGACCAGTCTGACTCCTCACCCTGTCTAGGTAGGATAGTTTTCCTTTTTCTGCAATTGTTGTCAGTTTCTATCTTTCTCCTTGAACTTCGAAAGGGCTCCTACATTCTCTCTAGACACTGGTTTCACTCCTGTAAGATTATCCTGGGTTTTATCTCTTATATCTTGGGTAGATGGCAAAATGGGTGGACCTTACCCAGAAAAAGTCCTGGACTCCCTCACAAGTTGAAGTTGCCCAGGGAATGTTCTGATGCACAATGATGGTGTCATCTCGTGGCACTCTGCCAATTCCACCTTGGCAGGTCACAAGTTTTCCTTCCTTCTGCCTTTGGGAAGTGTACCAGATACTTCCATAGATTGTAATATTCTTATGGTTCCTTTTCTTGTGCGTATTGATAACGTATCCTCACAAGTGCTGCTTATTTATGATCTCTGCCCGCACCATACCATGAAATCTATATTTCCTAACACTACTAATGTGATATGCACTCGTAATGTGAAACAGTGAGGCCCGGGCCGCCCAAGCGGAATGTGGGCACTTACCTGCTCCACCACAGGGCCGGCCCTGAATTGTACTTTTGGACCAACCTTTTGCCTGAACTTGGGAAGACGTGGGCCTTTTTGGATTATTCGTGAAGGTGATTAGTAATAACATCATGGACGGTAACATTTTCCGTTCGTTCATGGGTTTAGGACTGATCATGTTCTCTTCGTAGTATTCCTCTTCACCTATTTGGAATGGTCTGCCTTTCTGTAGCATCTGTAAGCATTTGGAGGTGATTTTCCATCCTTGGAAGTTCACCTTCCGTAAACTCTTTCCGCCCCCAAAGCTTTATGACATCATTCTGGACCCCTTTTTGGATTTTTGATTTGAGGTGAATTTCTAGCCATGACCCTGCATTAGAACGTACTATAACTTCCAGATTCACATCCTCATTGCTTTAGACTTCTGTGTAGCTTACATCATCTTCACCAGTGTAAGACTAATCACAGGCCCTCACCACACACTTGTGCCTAATCTTCTCTTTCACCCTCCGTCACCGCCCCTCTTTGCCTCTGGGAGCCCACATACAAATGTTCAGTGCCACCTGTTGGTTAGTGCTTGCTTTTTCTTCTCCTTGTAAGTGAGATTCTATGGTATTTGAATTTCTCACTGGGGCTTGTTACACTTCCCCTAAAACCCTCACAGCCATTCTGGTGGTCACAAATGGCTGGATTGCATCATTTGTTCCGGCTGAGTGGTATACCATTGTGTGGCTATAGCCCATCTTCCTTCTCCAATCATCCCTTGCTGGACACCAGGGTGCTTTCCAAGTCTTGGATATCAGGAGTAAGACTGTGGTGAACACAGCCATGCACATGTCTTTATGCGGTAGTCTTTCTGACTTTTTTGGATAAGCAAGCGGCAGATTAATAGCTGGGTCATACGGGACATGGATACTTAAACTTCTGAGGCAGTTCCACACCTTTGGCATCGTGGCTGCACCGGGTTACACTCCCACCAGCAGTGCAGGAGGCTTCCCTTCTCTCCACCTCCTCTCTGACACTTGTTATTTCCTGTCTGCATCCTTCTAGCCATGCTGACCACAGTGAGCTGCCATGGCCTTGCAGTTTGGATTTGCATTTTCCTGAGACTTAATGATGGTGAACAAGTTTTCATGCACCTACTGGCCCTCTTTCTGTCTTCTTCGGAGAAATCTCTGCTTCCATCTTTTGACCAGGTTTTCATTGGCTTGTTTTTTTTCTTGTGGAGACGTGCGAGTTGATTGTATCTTTGGGCTTTTCACCCCTTGTCCGATGTGTGGTTTGCAAACATCCTCTCCCAATTGTTGTGGTGTCTTAGTATTCAGTTGATGGTTTCCTTGAGTGGGCAGAAGTGTGTGCATTTGATGTGGTCCCGTTTGTTTCTTGTTTCCTTTGTTGCCCTTTCCAGTCAGACATGCTTCTTCCAAATAGGCGGCTCAGACAGATGGCAAAGAGCACTCTGCCTAGGTCTTCTCCTACAAGGTTCACGGTTTCAAGTCTGCCATTCAAGGCTTTAATCCATTTCAGGTGGTGTGTGTGCCAGGTGTAACATCATGGCGTACTCTCGTTGTGTTCCATGTGGCTGTGCAGGCTTCCCAGCACCGTTTATTGTAGAGACTCTCCTTTCTCCGCTGTCTCCACTTGGCTCCCTGGTCCAAAATGGGCTGTCCATGTAAGTTTGAGTTGGGCTCTGGGCTCTCAATTGTTTTGCATGGGTCTTCATGCCTGTTTTGGGGCCCAGACTGTGCCGTTTCGGTACCTAGCGCTTCGTCCTCTATGTTGAAATCTGAAATTGTGACACGTGCCGCTTTGTTCGTTTTCCTGAGGATTCCTTTGCCTAGTCAGGGTCTCGCGTTGCTGGCTAGAAACTTTAGGATTCTCTCTTCTTCTCTGTGGCAAATACTGCTGCAACTTTGACTGGGATTGCATGGAATCCAGAGATTCCTTACTGCGGTATGAACCTTTCAAGTGTGTTAATCCTTCCATTCCTAGATCCCTCGATATCTTTTTTTTTCTTGTGTCTTCTTGAGTTTCTTTCCCCAAAGGTTTGCTAGTTTTTGAATTAACATAGAATTCACCTGTTTTGCTAAGGTTATTCACAGAGATCCTATTCTTCGTAATGGCAAGCTCCTGTTTTTTTGTTTTTTTTTTCCTTAGCTTCAGTTTTTCTATTCTTTGCAACTTTTAATTGGTTTTGTTTTGGCACAAGTGCATTGCTGTGCTCACATCTGCTGGCAATGCTCCTGTATTTGCTGTGGAAGTCTGGCCCTGTCCAACGTCCCTTCCCATCTGCCTCTACTCTACCTCGGACGCCTGCACCAGAACAACTGAAGCAGTGGTGAGGAGGCCCAAACCGAGGATTCCACCCAGCCCATACTGGGCCACAGACCCAGAAGGTGCGGACCTCACCACTGCACCACCGGCCGGCCACTTACATGTTCAGTGGCAACGTGCAGTTGAGTGCAATGGGAGTTAAATATACTAGTGAGCCCAACTCTAGCACTGTGTAGATGAGGCTAGGTTGTTTTTCGGGTCCATTGTGATGTCAGAGGATTTGTCATAATTGTGTCTCTGAGGTCCAGCATGCTTCCTGGATACAGGTTTCAGAGCCTGCTTGGAGCAGTCTCATAACTCACCCTTCCCACTTAGCCCATGCTTGACCTTCGCTGCCGTTTTTTGGCTTGTGAATTTCTCTGACTTTCAAACGTTCCAGCAGAGTCTGTCTAAAGACGGACATCATCTTTCATTGTGGATAATTCAGGTGTGATTTCTGTTCACCTTCCATTTTCTGGGTCCTCTTTTTCTTTTCCATAGTATACTCGTCATGGTCTTTCTCAGCTATCTCCCTTAGACATGCTTATCAGTCCGTTCTCCTTCATTCCAAGGGATTAGTTTGTATTTCTTTAATCGCTGTATGTTCTCTAGGGTGAGGTGTGAGTGCTTTCGTGACTCTTGGTTGTTGTCCTTGAATTTGCACCGGTCACTTGTAGGACTCTTGGCTATCCTAGCCTAGGTCAAACTAAGCACTGAGAACACGTGGTCATGTGGGTTGGTTTGACATCCTGAGATCAGAAACTCCAAATTCGAGGTGGTCCTGGCAACCCCCTTCACGGACACAATGTTTCCAAGACAACTTAGACAAATCGGATGAATTCCACTCTCCAGGAAAGATATTTTTCTGTCTCTTTTCCGGATTTGGGAAGTTTCGAACTTGACCCCTGATCCTTGAACGTTCCCCTAGATTCCGTCCAGATACGGGCTTACTTAATTTTTATAGGGTGTGCCATTTGTTTGCCCTACATCCTCTACCCTGGCCTGTTTATTTTTCTTGAAACACAACTGTAAAGTTCTAATTTTCGTGCAACTTCCTTACATATGGTGTCAAAACACATAATCAATAATCCTTCTACGGCAAGAGGTAGGGGGAGAGAATTTCGATGGAGGCAAACAGAGCACACTAGCCTGGGAGGGCAGCCTTCACGAAGGAACGAAGCCCTGTGGAAGAGGGTGCTTTTCAGCACCCTTGTAGAGCACTTCCAAACAAAGAGACATACCCCAAGCGTGACAGGGCTCCATTCCTTCAAGGCTTCCAAGACATCTCTTGGGACACATTACCATGTGCCCAGTGGGCCCACGTGACACCAGAGCTTCGGAAAAAGAGACTGACCTTCAAAGAATGCTATGGGCCTTGGAAAGGAGGCATCGATTCTTCTCTTCAATGTCCTCAAGACATCTTTCTTGACTTTGCATTATGCTTAAGGCACAAGGGCACTGTAGGTGTGATGAACCCCAAGTCCGGCCACTTGTTTCCAATGAAGTTGCAAGCTTGAATCAGCATGACCTCCCCATAGACTTGAATAGATGACAATGTTCTCCTCTCCGTGCCTGTCCCTCTATTCTCACTTGTGGCCTAGGGTTCCTTTCTTATCCCTTGCATCAGACTCTGTTTTATCTCTTCTAGTTTCTGTGCCTGCTTTCTGTTTGCCAAACCTGTTTCTGGGTATCTGTCCCTTTAATAGCCTAGCCTAGGCCAATCCTCAGACTGTAACCATGCGGCCACCCTGGGGGACATGTTCACCGTGATGTCATAAGCGACCTCAAAATTCGAAGTTGTCCTGACAACCTCCGTGCACACAGAGTTTCACAGCCATCTCAGACCAGTCTGACTCCTCACCCTGTCTAGGTAGGATAGTTTTCCTTTTTCTGCAATTGTTGTCAGTTTCTATCTTTCTCCTTGAACTTCGAAAGGGCTCCTACATTCTCTCTAGACACTGGTTTCACTCCTGTAAGATTATCCTGGGTTTTATCTCTTATATCTTGGGTAGATGGCAAAATGGGTGGACCTTACCCAGAAAAAGTCCTGGACTCCCTCACAAGTTGAAGTTGCCCAGGGAATGTTCTGATGCACAATGATGGTGTCATCTCGTGGCACTCTGCCAATTCCACCTTGGCAGGTCACAAGTTTTCCTTCCTTCTGCCTTTGGGAAGTGTACCAGATACTTCCATAGATTGTAATATTCTTATGGTTCCTTTTCTTGTGCGTATTGATAACGTATCCTCACAAGTGCTGCTTATTTATGATCTCTGCCCGCACCATACCATGAAATCTATATTTCCTAACACTACTAATGTGATATGCACTCGTAATGTGAAACAGTGAGGCCCGGGCCGCCCAAGCGGAATGTGGGCACTTACCTGCTCCACCACAGGGCCGGCCCTGAATTGTACTTTTGGACCAACCTTTTGCCTGAACTTGGGAAGACGTGGGCCTGTTTGGATTATTCGTGAAGGTGATTAGTAATAACATCATGGACGGTAACATTTTCCGTTCGTTCATGGGTTTAGGACTGATCATGTTCTCTTCGTAGTATTCCTCTTCACCTATTTGGAATGGTCTGCCTTTCTGTAGCATCTGTAAGCATTTGGAGGTGATTTTCCATCCTTGGAAGTTCACCTTCCGTAAACTCTTTCCGCCCCCAAAGCTTTATGACATCATTCTGGACCCCTTTTTGGATTTTTGATTTGAGGTGAATTTCTAGCCATGACCCTGCATTAGAACGTACTATAACTTCCAGATTCACATCCTCATTGCTTTAGACTTCTGTGTAGCTTACATCATCTTCACCAGTGTAAGACTAATCACAGGCCCTCACCACACACTTGTGCCTAATCTTCTCTTTCACCCTCCGTCACCGCCCCTCTTTGCCTCTGGGAGCCCACATACAAATGTTCAGTGCCACCTGTTGGTTAGTGCTTGCTTTTTCTTCTCCTTGTAAGTGAGATTCTATGGTATTTGAATTTCTCACTGGGGCTTGTTACACTTCCCCTAAAACCCTCACAGCCATTCTGGTGGTCACAAATGGCTGGATTGCATCATTTGTTCCGGCTGAGTGGTATACCATTGTGTGGCTATAGCCCATCTTCCTTCTCCAATCATCCCTTGCTGGACACCAGGGTGCTTTCCAAGTCTTGGATATCAGGAGTAAGACTGTGGTGAACACAGCCATGCACATGTCTTTATGCGGTAGTCTTTCTGACGTTTTTGGATAAGCAAGCGGCAGATTAATAGCTGGGTCATACGGGACATGGATACTTAAACTTCTGAGGCAGTTCCACACCTTTGGCATCGTGGCTGCACCGGGTTACACTCCCACCAGCAGTGCAGGAGGCTTCCCTTCTCTCCACCTCCTCTCTGACACTTGTTATTTCCTGTCTGCATCCTTCTAGCCATGCTGACCACAGTGAGCTGCCATGGCCTTGCAGTTTGGATTTGCATTTTCCTGAGACTTAATGATGGTGAACAAGTTTTCATGCACCTACTGGCCCTCTTTCTGTCTTCTTCGGAGAAATCTCTGCTTCCATCTTTTGACCAGGTTTTCATTGGCTTGTTTTTTTTCTTGTGGAGACGTGCGAGTTGATTGTATCTTTGGGCTTTTCACCCCTTGTCCGATGTGTGGTTTGCAAACATCCTCTCCCAATTGTTGTGGTGTCTTAGTATTCAGTTGATGGTTTCCTTGAGTGGGCAGAAGTGTGTGCATTTGATGTGGTCCCGTTTGTTTCTTGTTTCCTTTGTTGCCCTTTCCAGTCAGACATGCTTCTTCCAAATAGGCGGCTCAGACAGATGGCAAAGAGCACTCTGCCTAGGTCTTCTCCTACAAGGTTCACGGTTTCAAGTCTGCCATTCAAGGCTTTAATCCATTTCAGGTGGTGTGTGTGCCAGGTGTAACATCATGGCGTACTCTCGTTGTGTTCCATGTGGCTGTGCAGGCTTCCCAGCACCGTTTATTGTAGAGACTCTCCTTTCTCCGCTGTCTCCACTTGGCTCCCTGGTCCAAAATGGGCTGTCCATGTAAGTTTGAGTTGGGCTCTGGGCTCTCAATTGTTTTGCATGGGTCTTCATGCCTGTTTTGGGGCCCAGACTGTGCCGTTTCGGTACCTAGCGCTTCGTCCTCTATGTTGAAATCTGAAATTGTGACACGTGCCGCTTTGTTCGTTTTCCTGAGGATTCCTTTGCCTAGTCAGGGTCTCGCGTTGCTGGCTAGAAACTTTAGGATTCTCTCTTCTTCTCTGTGGCAAATACTGCTGCAACTTTGACTGGGATTGCATGGAATCCAGAGATTCCTTACTGCGGTATGAACCTTTCAAGTGTGTTAATCCTTCCATTCCTAGATCCCTCGATATCTTTTTTTTTCTTGTGTCTTCTTGAGTTTCTTTCCCCAAAGGTTTGCTAGTTTTTGAATTAACATAGAATTCACCTGTTTTGCTAAGGTTATTCACAGAGATCCTATTCTTCGTAATGGCAAGCTCCTGTTTTTTTGTTTTTTTTTTTCCTTAGCTTCAGTTTTTCTATTCTTTGCAACTTTTAATTGGTTTTGTTTTGGCACAAGTGCATTGCTGTGCTCACATCTGCTGGCAATGCTCCTGTATTTGCTGTGGAAGTCTGGCCCTGTCCAACGTCCCTTCCCATCTGCCTCTACTCTACCTCGGACGCCTGCACCAGAACAACTGAAGCAGTGGTGAGGAGGCCCAAACCGAGGATTCCACCCAGCCCATACTGGGCCACAGACCCAGAAGGTGCGGACCTCACCACTGCACCACCGGCCGGCCACTTACATGTTCAGTGGCAACGTGCAGTTGAGTGCAATGGGAGTTAAATATACTAGTGAGCCCAACTCTAGCACTGTGTAGATGAGGCTAGGTTGTTTTTCGGGTCCATTGTGATGTCAGAGGATTTGTCATAATTGTGTCTCTGAGGTCCAGCATGCTTCCTGGATACAGGTTTCAGAGCCTGCTTGGAGCAGTCTCATAACTCACCCTTCCCACTTAGCCCATGCTTGACCTTCGCTGCCGTTTTTTGGCTTGTGAATTTCTCTGACTTTCAAACGTTCCAGCAGAGTCTGTCTAAAGACGGACATCATCTTTCATTGTGGATAATTCAGGTGTGATTTCTGTTCACCTTCCATTTTCTGGGTCCTCTTTTTCTTTTCCATAGTATACTCGTCATGGTCTTTCTCAGCTATCTCCCTTAGACATGCTTATCAGTCCGTTCTCCTTCATTCCAAGGGATTAGTTTGTATTTCTTTAATCGCTGTATGTTCTCTAGGGTGAGGTGTGAGTGCTTTCGTGACTCTTGGTTGTTGTCCTTGAATTTGCACCGGTCACTTGTAGGACTCTTGGCTATCCTAGCCTAGGTCAAACTAAGCACTGAGAACACGTGGTCATGTGGGTTGGTTTGACATCCTGAGATCAGAAACTCCAAATTCGAGGTGGTCCTGGCAACCCCCTTCACGGACACAATGTTTCCAAGACAACTTAGACAAATCGGATGAATTCCACTCTCCAGGAAAGATATTTTTCTGTCTCTTTTCCGGATTTGGGAAGTTTCGAACTTGACCCCTGATCCTTGAACGTTCCCCTAGATTCCGTCCAGATACGGGCTTACTTAATTTTTATAGGGTGTGCCATTTGTTTGCCCTACATCCTCTACCCTGGCCTGTTTATTTTTCTTGAAACACAACTGTAAAGTTCTAATTTTCGTGCAACTTCCTTACATATGGTGTCAAAACACATAATCAATAATCCTTCTACGGCAAGAGGTAGGGGGAGAGAATTTCGATGGAGGCAAACAGAGCACACTAGCCTGGGAGGGCAGCCTTCACGAAGGAACGAAGCCCTGTGGAAGAGGGTGCTTTTCAGCACCCTTGTAGAGCACTTCCAAACAAAGAGACATACCCCAAGCGTGACAGGGCTCCATTCCTTCAAGGCTTCCAAGACATCTCTTGGGACACATTACCATGTGCCCAGTGGGCCCACGTGACACCAGAGCTTCGGAAAAAGAGACTGACCTTCAAAGAATGCTATGGGCCTTGGAAAGGAGGCATCGATTCTTCTCTTCAATGTCCTCAAGACATCTTTCTTGACTTTGCATTATGCTTAAGGCACAAGGGCACTGTAGGTGTGATGAACGCCAAGTCCGGCCACTTGTTTCCAATGAAGTTGCAAGCTTGAATCAGCATGACCTCCCCATAGACTTGAATAGATGACAATGTTCTCCTCTCCGTGCCTGTCCCTCTATTCTCACTTGTGGCCTAGGGTTCCTTTCTTATCCCTTGCATCAGACTCTGTTTTATCTCTTCTAGTTTCTGTGCCTGCTTTCTGTTTGCCAAACCTGTTTCTGGGTATCTGTCCCTTTAATAGCCTAGCCTAGGCCAATCCTCAGACTGTAACCATGCGGCCACCCTGGGGGACATGTTCACCGTGATGTCATAAGCGACCTCAAAATTCGAAGTTGTCCTGACAACCTCCGTGCACACAGAGTTTCACAGCCATCTCAGACCAGTCTGACTCCTCACCCTGTCTAGGTAGGATAGTTTTCCTTTTTCTGCAATTGTTGTCAGTTTCTATCTTTCTCCTTGAACTTCGAAAGGGCTCCTACATTCTCTCTAGACACTGGTTTCACTCCTGTAAGATTATCCTGGGTTTTATCTCTTATATCTTGGGTAGATGGCAAAATGGGTGGACCTTACCCAGAAAAAGTCCTGGACTCCCTCACAAGTTGAAGTTGCCCAGGGAATGTTCTGATGCACAATGATGGTGTCATCTCGTGGCACTCTGCCAATTCCACCTTGGCAGGTCACAAGTTTTCCTTCCTTCTGCCTTTGGGAAGTGTACCAGATACTTCCATAGATTGTAATATTCTTATGGTTCCTTTTCTTGTGCGTATTGATAACGTATCCTCACAAGTGCTGCTTATTTATGATCTCTGCCCGCACCATACCATGAAATCTATATTTCCTAACACTACTAATGTGATATGCACTCGTAATGTGAAACAGTGAGGCCCGGGCCGCCCAAGCGGAATGTGGGCACTTACCTGCTCCACCACAGGGCCGGCCCTGAATTGTACTTTTGGACCAACCTTTTGCCTGAACTTGGGAAGACGTGGGCCTTTTTGGATTATTCGTGAAGGTGATTAGTAATAACATCATGGACGGTAACATTTTCCGTTCGTTCATGGGTTTAGGACTGATCATGTTCTCTTCGTAGTATTCCTCTTCACCTATTTGGAATGGTCTGCCTTTCTGTAGCATCTGTAAGCATTTGGAGGTGATTTTCCATCCTTGGAAGTTCACCTTCCGTAAACTCTTTCCGCCCCCAAAGCTTTATGACATCATTCTGGACCCCTTTTTGGATTTTTGATTTGAGGTGAATTTCTAGCCATGACCCTGCATTAGAACGTACTATAACTTCCAGATTCACATCCTCATTGCTTTAGACTTCTGTGTAGCTTACATCATCTTCACCAGTGTAAGACTAATCACAGGCCCTCACCACACACTTGTGCCTAATCTTCTCTTTCACCCTCCGTCACCGCCCCTCTTTGCCTCTGGGAGCCCACATACAAATGTTCAGTGCCACCTGTTGGTTAGTGCTTGCTTTTTCTTCTCCTTGTAAGTGAGATTCTATGGTATTTGAATTTCTCACTGGGGCTTGTTACACTTCCCCTAAAACCCTCACAGCCATTCTGGTGGTCACAAATGGCTGGATTGCATCATTTGTTCCGGCTGAGTGGTATACCATTGTGTGGCTATAGCCCATCTTCCTTCTCCAATCATCCCTTGCTGGACACCAGGGTGCTTTCCAAGTCTTGGATATCAGGAGTAAGACTGTGGTGAACACAGCCATGCACATGTCTTTATGCGGTAGTCTTTCTGACTTTTTTGGATAAGCAAGCGGCAGATTAATAGCTGGGTCATACGGGACATGGATACTTAAACTTCTGAGGCAGTTCCACACCTTTGGCATCGTGGCTGCACCGGGTTACACTCCCACCAGCAGTGCAGGAGGCTTCCCTTCTCTCCACCTCCTCTCTGACACTTGTTATTTCCTGTCTGCATCCTTCTAGCCATGCTGACCACAGTGAGCTGCCATGGCCTTGCAGTTTGGATTTGCATTTTCCTGAGACTTAATGATGGTGAACAAGTTTTCATGCACCTACTGGCCCTCTTTCTGTCTTCTTCGGAGAAATCTCTGCTTCCATCTTTTGACCAGGTTTTCATTGGCTTGTTTTTTTTCTTGTGGAGACGTGCGAGTTGATTGTATCTTTGGGCTTTTCACCCCTTGTCCGATGTGTGGTTTGCAAACATCCTCTCCCAATTGTTGTGGTGTCTTAGTATTCAGTTGATGGTTTCCTTGAGTGGGCAGAAGTGTGTGCATTTGATGTGGTCCCGTTTGTTTCTTGTTTCCTTTGTTGCCCTTTCCAGTCAGACATGCTTCTTCCAAATAGGCGGCTCAGACAGATGGCAAAGAGCACTCTGCCTAGGTCTTCTCCTACAAGGTTCACGGTTTCAAGTCTGCCATTCAAGGCTTTAATCCATTTCAGGTGGTGTGTGTGCCAGGTGTAACATCATGGCGTACTCTCGTTGTGTTCCATGTGGCTGTGCAGGCTTCCCAGCACCGTTTATTGTAGAGACTCTCCTTTCTCCGCTGTCTCCACTTGGCTCCCTGGTCCAAAATGGGCTGTCCATGTAAGTTTGAGTTGGGCTCTGGGCTCTCAATTGTTTTGCATGGGTCTTCATGCCTGTTTTGGGGCCCAGACTGTGCCGTTTCGGTACCTAGCGCTTCGTCCTCTATGTTGAAATCTGAAATTGTGACACGTGCCGCTTTGTTCGTTTTCCTGAGGATTCCTTTGCCTAGTCAGGGTCTCGCGTTGCTGGCTAGAAACTTTAGGATTCTCTCTTCTTCTCTGTGGCAAATACTGCTGCAACTTTGACTGGGATTGCATGGAATCCAGAGATTCCTTACTGCGGTATGAACCTTTCAAGTGTGTTAATCCTTCCATTCCTAGATCCCTCGATATCTTTTTTTTTCTTGTGTCTTCTTGAGTTTCTTTCCCCAAAGGTTTGCTAGTTTTTGAATTAACATAGAATTCACCTGTTTTGCTAAGGTTATTCACAGAGATCCTATTCTTCGTAATGGCAAGCTCCTGTTTTTTTGTTTTTTTTTTCCTTAGCTTCAGTTTTTCTATTCTTTGCAACTTTTAATTGGTTTTGTTTTGGCACAAGTGCATTGCTGTGCTCACATCTGCTGGCAATGCTCCTGTATTTGCTGTGGAAGTCTGGCCCTGTCCAACGTCCCTTCCCATCTGCCTCTACTCTACCTCGGACGCCTGCACCAGAACAACTGAAGCAGTGGTGAGGAGGCCCAAACCGAGGATTCCACCCAGCCCATACTGGGCCACAGACCCAGAAGGTGCGGACCTCACCACTGCACCACCGGCCGGCCACTTACATGTTCAGTGGCAACGTGCAGTTGAGTGCAATGGGAGTTAAATATACTAGTGAGCCCAACTCTAGCACTGTGTAGATGAGGCTAGGTTGTTTTTCGGGTCCATTGTGATGTCAGAGGATTTGTCATAATTGTGTCTCTGAGGTCCAGCATGCTTCCTGGATACAGGTTTCAGAGCCTGCTTGGAGCAGTCTCATAACTCACCCTTCCCACTTAGCCCATGCTTGACCTTCGCTGCCGTTTTTTGGCTTGTGAATTTCTCTGACTTTCAAACGTTCCAGCAGAGTCTGTCTAAAGACGGACATCATCTTTCATTGTGGATAATTCAGGTGTGATTTCTGTTCACCTTCCATTTTCTGGGTCCTCTTTTTCTTTTCCATAGTATACTCGTCATGGTCTTTCTCAGCTATCTCCCTTAGACATGCTTATCAGTCCGTTCTCCTTCATTCCAAGGGATTAGTTTGTATTTCTTTAATCGCTGTATGTTCTCTAGGGTGAGGTGTGAGTGCTTTCGTGACTCTTGGTTGTTGTCCTTGAATTTGCACCGGTCACTTGTAGGACTCTTGGCTATCCTAGCCTAGGTCAAACTAAGCACTGAGAACACGTGGTCATGTGGGTTGGTTTGACATCCTGAGATCAGAAACTCCAAATTCGAGGTGGTCCTGGCAACCCCCTTCACGGACACAATGTTTCCAAGACAACTTAGACAAATCGGATGAATTCCACTCTCCAGGAAAGATATTTTTCTGTCTCTTTTCCGGATTTGGGAAGTTTCGAACTTGACCCCTGATCCTTGAACGTTCCCCTAGATTCCGTCCAGATACGGGCTTACTTAATTTTTATAGGGTGTGCCATTTGTTTGCCCTACATCCTCTACCCTGGCCTGTTTATTTTTCTTGAAACACAACTGTAAAGTTCTAATTTTCGTGCAACTTCCTTACATATGGTGTCAAAACACATAATCAATAATCCTTCTACGGCAAGAGGTAGGGGGAGAGAATTTCGATGGAGGCAAACAGAGCACACTAGCCTGGGAGGGCAGCCTTCACGAAGGAACGAAGCCCTGTGGAAGAGGGTGCTTTTCAGAAACCTTGTAGAGCACTTCCAAACAAAGAGACATACCCCAAGCGTGACAGGGCTCCATTCCTTCAAGGCTTCCAAGACATCTCTTGGGACACATTACCATGTGCCCAGTGGGCCCACGTGACACCAGAGCTTCGGAAAAAGAGACTGACCTTCAAAGAATGCTATGGGCCTTGGAAAGGAGGCATCGATTCTTCTCTTCAATGTCCTCAAGACATCTTTCTTGACTTTGCATTATGCTTAAGGCACAAGGGCACTGTAGGTGTGATGAACCCCAAGTCCGGCCACTTGTTTCCAATGAAGTTGCAAGCTTGAATCAGCATGACCTCCCCATAGACTTGAATAGATGACAATGTTCTCCTCTCTGTGCCTGTCCCTCTATTCTCACTTGTGGCCTAGGGTTCCTTTCTTATCCCTTGCATCAGACTCTGTTTTATCTCTTCTAGTTTCTGTGCCTGCTTTCTGTTTGCCAAACCTGTTTCTGGGTATCTGTCCCTTTAATAGCCTAGCCTAGGCCAATCCTCAGACTGTAACCATGCGGCCACCCTGGGGGACATGTTCACCGTGATGTCATAAGCGACCTCAAAATTCGAAGTTGTCCTGACAACCTCCGTGCACACAGAGTTTCACAGCCATCTCAGACCAGTCTGACTCCTCACCCTGTCTAGGTAGGATAGTTTTCCTTTTTCTGCAATTGTTGTCAGTTTCTATCTTTCTCCTTGAACTTCGAAAGGGCTCCTACATTCTCTCTAGACACTGGTTTCACTCCTGTAAGATTATCCTGGGTTTTATCTCTTATATCTTGGGTAGATGGCAAAATGGGTGGACCTTACCCAGAAAAAGTCCTGGACTCCCTCACAAGTTGAAGTTGCCCAGGGAATGTTCTGATGCACAATGATGGTGTCATCTCGTGGCACTCTGCCAATTCCACCTTGGCAGGTCACAAGTTTTCCTTCCTTCTGCCTTTGGGAAGTGTACCAGATACTTCCATAGATTGTAATATTCTTATGGTTCCTTTTCTTGTGCGTATTGATAACGTATCCTCACAATTGCTGCTTATTTATGATCTCTGCCCGCACCATACCATGAAATCTATATTTCCTAACACTACTAATGTGATATGCACTCGTAATGTGAAACAGTGAGGCCCGGGCCGCCCAAGCGGAATGTGGGCACTTACCTGCTCCCCCACAGGGCCGGCCCTGAATTGTACTTTTGGACCAACCTTTTGCCTGAACTTGGGAAGACGTGGGCCTGTTTGGATTATTCGTGAAGGTGATTAGTAATAACATCATGGACGGTAACATTTTCCGTTCGTTCATGGGTTTAGGACTGATCATGTTCTCTTCGTAGTATTCCTCTTCACCTATTTGGAATGGTCTGCCATTCTGTAGCATCTGTAAGCATTTGGAGGTGATTTTCCATCCTTGGAAGTTCACCTTCCGTAAACTCTTTCCGCCCCCAAAGCTTTATGACATCATTCTGGACCCCTTTTTGGATTTTTGATTTGAGGTGAATTTCTAGCCATGACCCTGCATTAGAACGTACTATAACTTCCAGATTCACATCCTCATTGCTTTAGACTTCTGTGTAGCTTACATCATCTTCACCAGTGTAAGACTAATCACAGGCCCTCACCACACACTTGTGCCTAATCTTCTCTTTCACCCTCCGTCACCGCCCCTCTTTGCCTCTGGGAGCCCGCATACAAATGTTCAGTGCCACCTGTTGGTTAGTGCTTGCTTTTTCTTCTCCTTGTAAGTGAGATTCTATGGTATTTGAATTTCTCACTGGGGCTTGTTACACTTCCCCTAAAACCCTCACAGCCATTCTGGTGGTCACAAATGGCTGGATTGCATCATTTGTTCCGGCTGAGTGGTATACCATTGTGTGGCTATAGCCCATCTTCCTTCTCCAATCATCCCTTGCTGGACACCAGGGTGCTTTCCAAGTCTTGGATATCAGGAGTAAGACTGTGGTGAACACAGCCATGCACATGTCTTTATGCGGTAGTCTTTCTGACTTTTTTGGATAAGCAAGCGGCAGATTAATAGCTGGGTCATACGGGACATGGATACTTAAACTTCTGAGGCAGTTCCACACCTTTGGCATCGTGGCTGCACCGGGTTACACTCCCACCAGCAGTGCAGGAGGCTTCCCTTCTCTCCACCTCCTCTCTGACACTTGTTATTTCCTGTCTGCTTCCTTCTAGCCATGCTGACCACAGTGAGCTGCCATGGCCTTGCAGTTTGGATTTGCATTTTCCTGAGACTTAATGATGGTGAACAAGTTTTCATGCACCTACTGGCCCTCTTTCTGTCTTCTTCGGAGAAATCTCTGCTTCCATCTTTTGACCAGGTTTTCATTGGCTTGTTTTTTTTCTTGTGGAGACGTGCGAGTTGATTGTATCTTTGGGCTTTTCACCCCTTGTCCGATGTGTGGTTTGCAAACATCCTCTCCCAATTGTTGTGGTGTCTTAGTATTCAGTTGATGGTTTCCTTGAGTGGGCAGAAGTGTGTGCATTTGATGTGGTCCCGTTTGTTTCTTGTTTCCTTTGTTGCCCTTGCCCAGTCAGACATGCTTCTTCCAAATAGGCGGCTCAGACAGATGGCAAAGAGCACTCTGCCTAGGTCTTCTCCTACAAGGTTCACGGTTTCAAGTCTGCCATTCAAGGCTTTAATCCATTTCAGGTGGTGTGTGTGCCAGGTGTAACATCATGGCGTACTCTCGTTGTGTTCCATGTGGCTGTGCAGGCTTCCCAGCACCGTTTATTGTAGAGACTCTCCTTTCTCCGCTGTCTCCACTTGGCTCCCTGGTCCAAAATGGGCTGTCCATGTAAGTTTGAGTTGGGCTCTGGGCTCTCAATTGTTTTGCATGGGTCTTCATGCCTGTTTTGGGGCCCAGACTGTGCCGTTTCGGTACCTAGCGCTTCGTCCTCTATGTTGAAATCTGAAATTGTGACACGTGCCGCTTTGTTCGTTTTCCTGAGGATTCCTTTGCCTAGTCAGGGTCTCGTGTTGCTGGCTAGAAACTTTAGGATTCTCTCTTCTTCTCTGTGGCAAATACTGCTGCAACTTTGACTGGGATTGCATGGAATCCAGAGATTCCTTACTGCGGTATGAACCTTTCAAGTGTGTTAATCCTTCCATTCCTAGATCCCTCGATATCTTTTTTTTTCTTGTGTCTTCTTGAGTTTCTTTCCCCAAAGGTTTGCTAGTTTTTGAATTAACATAGAATTCACCTGTTTTGCTAAGGTTATTCACAGAGATCCTATTCTTCGTAATGGCAAGCTCCTGTTTTTTTGTTTTTTTTTTCCTTAGCTTCAGTTTTTCTATTCTTTGCAACTTTTAATTGGTTTTGTTTTGGCACAAGTGCATTGCTGTGCTCACATCTGCTGGCAATGCTCCTGTATTTGCTGTGGAAGTCTGGCCCTGTCCAACGTCCCTTCCCATCTGCCTCTACTCTACCTCGGACGCCTGCACCAGAACAACTGAAGCAGTGGTGAGGAGGCCCAAACCGAGGATTCCACCCAGCCCATACTGGGCCACAGACCCAGAAGGTGCGGACCTCACCACTGCACCACCGGCCGGCCACTTACATGTTCAGTGGCAACGTGCAGTTGAGTGCAATGGGAGTTAAATATACTAGTGAGCCCAACTCTAGCACTGTGTAGATGAGGCTAGGTTGTTTTTCGGGTCCATTGTGATGTCAGAGGATTTGTCATAATTGTGTCTCTGAGGTCCAGCATGCTTCCTGGATACAGGTTTCAGAGCCTGCTTGGAGCAGTCTCATAACTCACCCTTCCCACTTAGCCCATGCTTGACCTTCGCTGCCGTTTTTTGGCTTGTGAATTTCTCTGACTTTCAAACGTTCCAGCAGAGTCTGTCTAAAGACGGACATCATCTTTCATTGTGGATAATTCAGGTGTGATTTCTGTTCACCTTCCATTTTCTGGGTCCTCTTTTTCTTTTCCATAGTATACTCGTCATGGTCTTTCTCAGCTATCTCCCTTAGACATGCTTATCAGTCCGTTCTCCTTCATTCCAAGGGATTAGTTTGTATTTCTTTAATCGCTGTATGTTCTCTAGGGTGAGGTGTGAGTGCTTTCGTGACTCTTGGTTGTTGTCCTTGAATTTGCACCGGTCACTTGTAGGACTCTTGGCTATCCTAGCCTAGGTCAAACTAAGCACTGAGAACACGTGGTCATGTGGGTTGGTTTGACATCCTGAGATCAGAAACTCCAAATTCGAGGTGGTCCTGGCAACCCCCTTCACGGACACAATGTTTCCAAGACAACTTAGACAAATCGGATGAATTCCACTCTCCAGGAAAGATATTTTTCTGTCTCTTTTCCGGATTTGGGAAGTTTCGAACTTGACCCCTGATCCTTGAACGTTCCCCTAGATTCCGTCCAGATACGGGCTTACTTAATTTTTATAGGGTGTGCCATTTGTTTGCCCTACATCCTCTACCCTGGCCTGTTTATTTTTCTTGAAACACAACTGTAAAGTTCTAATTTTCGTGCAACTTCCTTACATATGGTGTCAAAACACATAATCAATAATCCTTCTACGGCAAGAGGTAGGGGGAGAGAATTTCGATGGAGGCAAACAGAGCACACTAGCCTGGGAGGGCAGCCTTCACGAAGGAACGAAGCCCTGTGGAAGAGGGTGCTTTTCAGCACCCTTGTAGAGCACTTCCAAACAAAGAGACATACCCCAAGCGTGACAGGGCTCCATTCCTTCAAGGCTTCCAAGACATCTCTTGGGACACATTACCATGTGCCCAGTGGGCCCACGTGACACCAGAGCTTCGGAAAAAGAGACTGACCTTCAAAGAATGCTATGGGCCTTGGAAAGGAGGCATCGATTCTTCTCTTCAATGTCCTCAAGACATCTTTCTTGACTTTGCATTATGCTTAAGGCACAAGGGCACTGTAGGTGTGATGAACCCCAAGTCCGGCCACTTGTTTCCAATGAAGTTGCAAGCTTGAATCAGCATGACCTCCCCATAGACTTGAATAGATGACAATGTTCTCCTCTCCGTGCCTGTCCCTCTATTCTCACTTGTGGCCTAGGGTTCCTTTCTTATCCCTTGCATCAGACTCTGTTTTATCTCTTCTAGTTTCTGTGCCTGCTTTCTGTTTGCCAAACCTGTTTCTGGGTATCTGTCCCTTTAATAGCCTAGCCTAGGCCAATCCTCAGACTGTAACCATGCGGCCACCCTGGGGGACATGTTCACCGTGATGTCATAAGCGACCTCAAAATTCGAAGTTGTCCTGACAACCTCCGTGCACACAGAGTTTCACAGCCATCTCAGACCAGTCTGACTCCTCACCCTGTCTAGGTAGGATAGTTTTCCTTTTTCTGCAATTGTTGTCAGTTTCTATCTTTCTCCTTGAACTTCGAAAGGGCTCCTACATTCTCTCTAGACACTGGTTTCACTCCTGTAAGATTATCCTGGGTTTTATCTCTTATATCTTGGGTAGATGGCAAAATGGGTGGACCTTACCCAGAAAAAGTCCTGGACTCCCTCACAAGTTGAAGTTGCCCAGGGAATGTTCTGATGCACAATGATGGTGTCATCTCGTGGCACTCTGCCAATTCCACCTTGGCAGGTCACAAGTTTTCCTTCCTTCTGCCTTTGGGAAGTGTACCAGATACTTCCATAGATTGTAATATTCTTATGGTTCCTTTTCTTGTGCGTATTGATAACGTATCCTCACAAGTGCTGCTTATTTATGATCTCTGCCCGCACCATACCATGAAATCTATATTTCCTAACACTACTAATGTGATATGCACTCGTAATGTGAAACAGTGAGGCCCGGGCCGCCCAAGCGGAATGTGGGCACTTACCTGCTCCACCACAGGGCCGGCCCTGAATTGTACTTTTGGACCAACCTTTTGCCTGAACTTGGGAAGACGTGGGCCTGTTTGGATTATTCGTGAAGGTGATTAGTAATAACATCATGGACGGTAACATTTTCCGTTCGTTCATGGGTTTAGGACTGATCATGTTCTCTTCGTAGTATTCCTCTTCACCTATTTGGAATGGTCTGCCTTTCTGTAGCATCTGTAAGCATTTGGAGGTGATTTTCCATCCTTGGAAGTTCACCTTCCGTAAACTCTTTCCGCCCCCAAAGCTTTATGACATCATTCTGGACCCCTTTTTGGATTTTTGATTTGAGGTGAATTTCTAGCCATGACCCTGCATTAGAACGTACTATAACTTCCAGATTCACATCCTCATTGCTTTAGACTTCTGTGTAGCTTACATCATCTTCACCAGTGTAAGACTAATCACAGGCCCTCACCACACACTTGTGCCTAATCTTCTCTTTCACCCTCCGTCACCGCCCCTCTTTGCCTCTGGGAGCCCACATACAAATGTTCAGTGCCACCTGTTGGTTAGTGCTTGCTTTTTCTTCTCCTTGTAAGTGAGATTCTATGGTATTTGAATTTCTCACTGGGGCTTGTTACACTTCCCCTAAAACCCTCACAGCCATTCTGGTGGTCACAAATGGCTGGATTGCATCATTTGTTCCGGCTGAGTGGTATACCATTGTGTGGCTATAGCCCATCTTCCTTCTCCAATCATCCCTTGCTGGACACCAGGGTGCTTTCCAAGTCTTGGATATCAGGAGTAAGACTGTGGTGAACACAGCCATGCACATGTCTTTATGCGGTAGTCTTTCTGACTTTTTTGGATAAGCAAGCGGCAGATTAATAGCTGGGTCATACGGGACATGGATACTTAAACTTCTGAGGCAGTTCCACACCTTTGGCATCGTGGCTGCACCGGGTTACACTCCCACCAGCAGTGCAGGAGGCTTCCCTTCTCTCCACCTCCTCTCTGACACTTGTTATTTCCTGTCTGCATCCTTCTAGCCATGCTGACCACAGTGAGCTGCCATGGCCTTGCAGTTTGGATTTGCATTTTCCTGAGACTTAATGATGGTGAACAAGTTTTCATGCACCTACTGGCCCTCTTTCTGTCTTCTTCGGAGAAATCTCTGCTTCCATCTTTTGACCAGGTTTTCATTGGCTTGTTTTTTTTCTTGTGGAGACGTGCGAGTTGATTGTATCTTTGGGCTTTTCACCCCTTGTCCGATGTGTGGTTTGCAAACATCCTCTCCCAATTGTTGTGGTGTCTTAGTATTCAGTTGATGGTTTCCTTGAGTGGGCAGAAGTGTGTGCATTTGATGTGGTCCCGTTTGTTTCTTGTTTCCTTTGTTGCCCTTTCCAGTCAGACATGCTTCTTCCAAATAGGCGGCTCAGACAGATGGCAAAGAGCACTCTGCCTAGGTCTTCTCCTACAAGGTTCACGGTTTCAAGTCTGCCATTCAAGGCTTTAATCCATTTCAGGTGGTGTGTGTGCCAGGTGTAACATCATGGCGTACTCTCGTTGTGTTCCATGTGGCTGTGCAGGCTTCCCAGCACCGTTTATTGTAGAGACTCTCCTTTCTCCGCTGTCTCCACTTGGCTCCCTGGTCCAAAATGGGCTGTCCATGTAAGTTTGAGTTGGGCTCTGGGCTCTCAATTGTTTTGCATGGGTCTTCATGCCTGTTTTGGGGCCCAGACTGTGCCGTTTCGGTACCTAGCGCTTCGTCCTCTATGTTGAAATCTGAAATTGTGACACGTGCCGCTTTGTTCGTTTTCCTGAGGATTCCTTTGCCTAGTCAGGGTCTCGCGTTGCTGGCTAGAAACTTTAGGATTCTCTCTTCTTCTCTGTGGCAAATACTGCTGCAACTTTGACTGGGATTGCATGGAATCCAGAGATTCCTTACTGCGGTATGAACCTTTCAAGTGTGTTAATCCTTCCATTCCTAGATCCCTCGATATCTTTTTTTTTCTTGTGTCTTCTTGAGTTTCTTTCCCCAAAGGTTTGCTAGTTTTTGAATTAACATAGAATTCACCTGTTTTGCTAAGGTTATTCACAGAGATCCTATTCTTCGTAATGGCAAGCTCCTGTTTTTTTGTTTTTTTTTTCCTTAGCTTCAGTTTTTCTATTCTTTGCAACTTTTAATTGGTTTTGTTTTGGCACAAGTGCATTGCTGTGCTCACATCTGCTGGCAATGCTCCTGTATTTGCTGTGGAAGTCTGGCCCTGTCCAACGTCCCTTCCCATCTGCCTCTACTCTACCTCGGACGCCTGCACCAGAACAACTGAAGCAGTGGTGAGGAGGCCCAAACCGAGGATTCCACCCAGCCCATACTGGGCCACAGACCCAGAAGGTGCGGACCTCACCACTGCACCACCGGCCGGCCACTTACATGTTCAGTGGCAACGTGCAGTTGAGTGCAATGGGAGTTAAATATACTAGTGAGCCCAACTCTAGCACTGTGTAGATGAGGCTAGGTTGTTTTTCGGGTCCATTGTGATGTCAGAGGATTTGTCATAATTGTGTCTCTGAGGTCCAGCATGCTTCCTGGATACAGGTTTCAGAGCCTGCTTGGAGCAGTCTCATAACTCACCCTTCCCACTTAGCCCATGCTTGACCTTCGCTGCCGTTTTTTGGCTTGTGAATTTCTCTGACTTTCAAACGTTCCAGCAGAGTCTGTCTAAAGACGGACATCATCTTTCATTGTGGATAATTCAGGTGTGATTTCTGTTCACCTTCCATTTTCTGGGTCCTCTTTTTCTTTTCCATAGTATACTCGTCATGGTCTTTCTCAGCTATCTCCCTTAGACATGCTTATCAGTCCGTTCTCCTTCATTCCAAGGGATTAGTTTGTATTTCTTTAATCGCTGTATGTTCTCTAGGGTGAGGTGTGAGTGCTTTCGTGACTCTTGGTTGTTGTCCTTGAATTTGCACCGGTCACTTGTAGGACTCTTGGCTATCCTAGCCTAGGTCAAACTAAGCACTGAGAACACGTGGTCATGTGGGTTGGTTTGACATCCTGAGATCAGAAACTCCAAATTCGAGGTGGTCCTGGCAACCCCCTTCACGGACACAATGTTTCCAAGACAACTTAGACAAATCGGATGAATTCCACTCTCCAGGAAAGATATTTTTCTGTCTCTTTTCCGGATTTGGGAAGTTTCGAACTTGACCCCTGATCCTTGAACGTTCCCCTAGATTCCGTCCAGATACGGGCTTACTTAATTTTTATAGGGTGTGCCATTTGTTTGCCCTACATCCTCTACCCTGGCCTGTTTATTTTTCTTGAAACACAACTGTAAAGTTCTAATTTTCGTGCAACTTCCTTACATATGGTGTCAAAACACATAATCAATAATCCTTCTACGGCAAGAGGTAGGGGGAGAGAATTTCGATGGAGGCAAACAGAGCACACTAGCCTGGGAGGGCAGCCTTCACGAAGGAACGAAGCCCTGTGGAAGAGGGTGCTTTTCAGAAACCTTGTAGAGCACTTCCAAACAAAGAGACATACCCCAAGCGTGACAGGGCTCCATTCCTTCAAGGCTTCCAAGACATCTCTTGGGACACATTACCATGTGCCCAGTGGGCCCACGTGACACCAGAGCTTCGGAAAAAGAGACTGACCTTCAAAGAATGCTATGGGCCTTGGAAAGGAGGCATCGATTCTTCTCTTCAATGTCCTCAAGACATCTTTCTTGACTTTGCATTATGCTTAAGGCACAAGGGCACTGTAGGTGTGATGAACCCCAAGTCCGGCCACTTGTTTCCAATGAAGTTGCAAGCTTGAATCAGCATGACCTCCCCATAGACTTGAATAGATGACAATGTTCTCCTCTCTGTGCCTGTCCCTCTATTCTCACTTGTGGCCTAGGGTTCCTTTCTTATCCCTTGCATCAGACTCTGTTTTATCTCTTCTAGTTTCTGTGCCTGCTTTCTGTTTGCCAAACCTGTTTCTGGGTATCTGTCCCTTTAATAGCCTAGCCTAGGCCAATCCTCAGACTGTAACCATGCGGCCACCCTGGGGGACATGTTCACCGTGATGTCATAAGCGACCTCAAAATTCGAAGTTGTCCTGACAACCTCCGTGCACACAGAGTTTCACAGCCATCTCAGACCAGTCTGACTCCTCACCCTGTCTAGGTAGGATAGTTTTCCTTTTTCTGCAATTGTTGTCAGTTTCTATCTTTCTCCTTGAACTTCGAAAGGGCTCCTACATTCTCTCTAGACACTGGTTTCACTCCTGTAAGATTATCCTGGGTTTTATCTCTTATATCTTGGGTAGATGGCAAAATGGGTGGACCTTACCCAGAAAAAGTCCTGGACTCCCTCACAAGTTGAAGTTGCCCAGGGAATGTTCTGATGCACAATGATGGTGTCATCTCGTGGCACTCTGCCAATTCCACCTTGGCAGGTCACAAGTTTTCCTTCCTTCTGCCTTTGGGAAGTGTACCAGATACTTCCATAGATTGTAATATTCTTATGGTTCCTTTTCTTGTGCGTATTGATAACGTATCCTCACAATTGCTGCTTATTTATGATCTCTGCCCGCACCATACCATGAAATCTATATTTCCTAACACTACTAATGTGATATGCACTCGTAATGTGAAACAGTGAGGCCCGGGCCGCCCAAGCGGAATGTGGGCACTTACCTGCTCCACCACAGGGCCGGCCCTGAATTGTACTTTTGGACCAACCTTTTGCCTGAACTTGGGAAGACGTGGGCCTGTTTGGATTATTCGTGAAGGTGATTAGTAATAACATCATGGACGGTAACATTTTCCGTTCGTTCATGGGTTTAGGACTGATCATGTTCTCTTCGTAGTATTCCTCTTCACCTATTTGGAATGGTCTGCCTTTCTGTAGCATCTGTAAGCATTTGGAGGTGATTTTCCATCCTTGGAAGTTCACCTTCCGTAAACTCTTTCCGCCCCCAAAGCTTTATGACATCATTCTGGACCCCTTTTTGGATTTTTGATTTGAGGTGAATTTCTAGCCATGACCCTGCATTAGAACGTACTATAACTTCCAGATTCACATCCTCATTGCTTTAGACTTCTGTGTAGCTTACATCATCTTCACCAGTGTAAGACTAATCACAGGCCCTCACC
This sequence comes from Equus asinus, assembly GCF_041296235.1. Taxonomy (NCBI): domain Eukaryota; kingdom Metazoa; phylum Chordata; class Mammalia; order Perissodactyla; family Equidae; genus Equus; species Equus asinus. The sequence goes on along the minus strand of NC_091816.1, from coordinate 44,472,091 downwards.
ACACACTTGTGCCTAATCTTCTCTTTCACCCTCCGTCACCGCCCCTCTTTGCCTCTGGGAGCCCGCATACAAATGTTCAGTGCCACCTGTTGGTTAGTGCTTGCTTTTTCTTCTCCTTGTAAGTGAGATTCTATGGTATTTGAATTTCTCACTGGGGCTTGTTACACTTCCCCTAAAACCCTCACAGCCATTCTGGTGGTCACAAATGGCTGGATTGCATCATTTGTTCCGGCTGAGTGGTATACCATTGTGTGGCTATAGCCCATCTTCCTTCTCCAATCATCCCTTGCTGGACACCAGGGTGCTTTCCAAGTCTTGGATATCAGGAGTAAGACTGTGGTGAACACAGCCATGCACATGTCTTTATGCGGTAGTCTTTCTGACTTTTTTGGATAAGCAAGCGGCAGATTAATAGCTGGGTCATACGGGACATGGATACTTAAACTTCTGAGGCAGTTCCACACCTTTGGCATCGTGGCTGCACCGGGTTACACTCCCACCAGCAGTGCAGGAGGCTTCCCTTCTCTCCACCTCCTCTCTGACACTTGTTATTTCCTGTCTGCTTCCTTCTAGCCATGCTGACCACAGTGAGCTGCCATGGCCTTGCAGTTTGGATTTGCATTTTCCTGAGACTTAATGATGGTGAACAAGTTTTCATGCACCTACTGGCCCTCTTTCTGTCTTCTTCGGAGAAATCTCTGCTTCCATCTTTTGACCAGGTTTTCATTGGCTTGTTTTTTTTCTTGTGGAGACGTGCGAGTTGATTGTATCTTTGGGCTTTTCACCCCTTGTCCGATGTGTGGTTTGCAAACATCCTCTCCCAATTGTTGTGGTGTCTTAGTATTCAGTTGATGGTTTCCTTGAGTGGGCAGAAGTGTGTGCATTTGATGTGGTCCCGTTTGTTTCTTGTTTCCTTTGTTGCCCTTGCCCAGTCAGACATGCTTCTTCCAAATAGGCGGCTCAGACAGATGGCAAAGAGCACTCTGCCTAGGTCTTCTCCTACAAGGTTCACGGTTTCAAGTCTGCCATTCAAGGCTTTAATCCATTTCAGGTGGTGTGTGTGCCAGGTGTAACATCATGGCGTACTCTCGTTGTGTTCCATGTGGCTGTGCAGGCTTCCCAGCACCGTTTATTGTAGAGACTCTCCTTTCTCCGCTGTCTCCACTTGGCTCCCTGGTCCAAAATGGGCTGTCCATGTAAGTTTGAGTTGGGCTCTGGGCTCTCAATTGTTTTGCATGGGTCTTCATGCCTGTTTTGGGGCCCAGACTGTGCCGTTTCGGTACCTAGCGCTTCGTCCTCTATGTTGAAATCTGAAATTGTGACACGTGCCGCTTTGTTCGTTTTCCTGAGGATTCCTTTGCCTAGTCAGGGTCTCGTGTTGCTGGCTAGAAACTTTAGGATTCTCTCTTCTTCTCTGTGGCAAATACTGCTGCAACTTTGACTGGGATTGCATGGAATCCAGAGATTCCTTACTGCGGTATGAACCTTTCAAGTGTGTTAATCCTTCCATTCCTAGATCCCTCGATATCTTTTTTTTTCTTGTGTCTTCTTGAGTTTCTTTCCCCAAAGGTTTGCTAGTTTTTGAATTAACATAGAATTCACCTGTTTTGCTAAGGTTATTCACAGAGATCCTATTCTTCGTAATGGCAAGCTCCTGTTTTTTTGTTTTTTTTTTCCTTAGCTTCAGTTTTTCTATTCTTTGCAACTTTTAATTGGTTTTGTTTTGGCACAAGTGCATTGCTGTGCTCACATCTGCTGGCAATGCTCCTGTATTTGCTGTGGAAGTCTGGCCCTGTCCAACGTCCCTTCCCATCTGCCTCTACTCTACCTCGGACGCCTGCACCAGAACAACTGAAGCAGTGGTGAGGAGGCCCAAACCGAGGATTCCACCCAGCCCATACTGGGCCACAGACCCAGAAGGTGCGGACCTCACCACTGCACCACCGGCCGGCCACTTACATGTTCAGTGGCAACGTGCAGTTGAGTGCAATGGGAGTTAAATATACTAGTGAGCCCAACTCTAGCACTGTGTAGATGAGGCTAGGTTGTTTTTCGGGTCCATTGTGATGTCAGAGGATTTGTCATAATTGTGTCTCTGAGGTCCAGCATGCTTCCTGGATACAGGTTTCAGAGCCTGCTTGGAGCAGTCTCATAACTCACCCTTCCCACTTAGCCCATGCTTGACCTTCGCTGCCGTTTTTTGGCTTGTGAATTTCTCTGACTTTCAAACGTTCCAGCAGAGTCTGTCTAAAGACGGACATCATCTTTCATTGTGGATAATTCAGGTGTGATTTCTGTTCACCTTCCATTTTCTGGGTCCTCTTTTTCTTTTCCATAGTATACTCGTCATGGTCTTTCTCAGCTATCTCCCTTAGACATGCTTATCAGTCCGTTCTCCTTCATTCCAAGGGATTAGTTTGTATTTCTTTAATCGCTGTATGTTCTCTAGGGTGAGGTGTGAGTGCTTTCGTGACTCTTGGTTGTTGTCCTTGAATTTGCACCGGTCACTTGTAGGACTCTTGGCTATCCTAGCCTAGGTCAAACTAAGCACTGAGAACACGTGGTCATGTGGGTTGGTTTGACATCCTGAGATCAGAAACTCCAAATTCGAGGTGGTCCTGGCAACCCCCTTCACGGACACAATGTTTCCAAGACAACTTAGACAAATCGGATGAATTCCACTCTCCAGGAAAGATATTTTTCTGTCTCTTTTCCGGATTTGGGAAGTTTCGAACTTGACCCCTGATCCTTGAACGTTCCCCTAGATTCCGTCCAGATACGGGCTTACTTAATTTTTATAGGGTGTGCCATTTGTTTGCCCTACATCCTCTACCCTGGCCTGTTTATTTTTCTTGAAACACAACTGTAAAGTTCTAATTTTCGTGCAACTTCCTTACATATGGTGTCAAAACACATAATCAATAATCCTTCTACGGCAAGAGGTAGGGGGAGAGAATTTCGATGGAGGCAAACAGAGCACACTAGCCTGGGAGGGCAGCCTTCACGAAGGAACGAAGCCCTGTGGAAGAGGGTGCTTTTCAGCACCCTTGTAGAGCACTTCCAAACAAAGAGACATACCCCAAGCGTGACAGGGCTCCATTCCTTCAAGGCTTCCAAGACATCTCTTGGGACACATTACCATGTGCCCAGTGGGCCCACGTGACACCAGAGCTTCGGAAAAAGAGACTGACCTTCAAAGAATGCTATGGGCCTTGGAAAGGAGGCATCGATTCTTCTCTTCAATGTCCTCAAGACATCTTTCTTGACTTTGCATTATGCTTAAGGCACAAGGGCACTGTAGGTGTGATGAACCCCAAGTCCGGCCACTTGTTTCCAATGAAGTTGCAAGCTTGAATCAGCATGACCTCCCCATAGACTTGAATAGATGACAATGTTCTCCTCTCCGTGCCTGTCCCTCTATTCTCACTTGTGGCCTAGGGTTCCTTTCTTATCCCTTGCATCAGACTCTGTTTTATCTCTTCTAGTTTCTGTGCCTGCTTTCTGTTTGCCAAACCTGTTTCTGGGTATCTGTCCCTTTAATAGCCTAGCCTAGGCCAATCCTCAGACTGTAACCATGCGGCCACCCTGGGGGACATGTTCACCGTGATGTCATAAGCGACCTCAAAATTCGAAGTTGTCCTGACAACCTCCGTGCACACAGAGTTTCACAGCCATCTCAGACCAGTCTGACTCCTCACCCTGTCTAGGTAGGATAGTTTTCCTTTTTCTGCAATTGTTGTCAGTTTCTATCTTTCTCCTTGAACTTCGAAAGGGCTCCTACATTCTCTCTAGACACTGGTTTCACTCCTGTAAGATTATCCTGGGTTTTATCTCTTATATCTTGGGTAGATGGCAAAATGGGTGGACCTTACCCAGAAAAAGTCCTGGACTCCCTCACAAGTTGAAGTTGCCCAGGGAATGTTCTGATGCACAATGATGGTGTCATCTCGTGGCACTCTGCCAATTCCACCTTGGCAGGTCACAAGTTTTCCTTCCTTCTGCCTTTGGGAAGTGTACCAGATACTTCCATAGATTGTAATATTCTTATGGTTCCTTTTCTTGTGCGTATTGATAACGTATCCTCACAATTGCTGCTTATTTATGATCTCTGCCCGCACCATACCATGAAATCTATATTTCCTAACACTACTAATGTGATATGCACTCGTAATGTGAAACAGTGAGGCCCGGGCCGCCCAAGCGGAATGTGGGCACTTACCTGCTCCACCACAGGGCCGGCCCTGAATTGTACTTTTGGACCAACCTTTTGCCTGAACTTGGGAAGACGTGGGCCTGTTTGGATTATTCGTGAAGGTGATTAGTAATAACATCATGGACGGTAACATTTTCCGTTCGTTCATGGGTTTAGGACTGCTCATGTTCTCTTCGTAGTATTCCTCTTCACCTATTTGGAATGGTCTGCCTTTCTGTAGCATCTGTAAGCATTTGGAGGTGATTTTCCATCCTTGGAAGTTCACCTTCCGTAAACTCTTTCCGCCCCCAAAGCTTTATGACATCATTCTGGACCCCTTTTTGGATTTTTGATTTGAGGTGAATTTCTAGCCATGACCCTGCATTAGAACGTACTATAACTTCCAGATTCACATCCTCATTGCTTTAGACTTCTGTGTAGCTTACATCATCTTCACCAGTGTAAGACTAATCACAGGCCCTCACCACACACTTGTGCCTAATCTTCTCTTTCACCCTCCGTCACCGCCCCTCTTTGCCTCTGGGAGCCCGCATACAAATGTTCAGTGCCACCTGTTGGTTAGTGCTTGCTTTTTCTTCTCCTTGTAAGTGAGATTCTATGGTATTTGAATTTCTCACTGGGGCTTGTTACACTTCCCCTAAAACCCTCACAGCCATTCTGGTGGTCACAAATGGCTGGATTGCATCATTTGTTCCGGCTGAGTGGTATACCATTGTGTGGCTATAGCCCATCTTCCTTCTCCAATCATCCCTTGCTGGACACCAGGGTGCTTTCCAAGTCTTGGATATCAGGAGTAAGACTGTGGTGAACACAGCCATGCACATGTCTTTATGCGGTAGTCTTTCTGACTTTTTTGGATAAGCAAGCGGCAGATTAATAGCTGGGTCATACGGGACATGGATACTTAAACTTCTGAGGCAGTTCCACACCTTTGGCATCGTGGCTGCACCGGGTTACACTCCCACCAGCAGTGCAGGAGGCTTCCCTTCTCTCCACCTCCTCTCTGACACTTGTTATTTCCTGTCTGCTTCCTTCTAGCCATGCTGACCACAGTGAGCTGCCATGGCCTTGCAGTTTGGATTTGCATTTTCCTGAGACTTAATGATGGTGAACAAGTTTTCATGCACCTACTGGCCCTCTTTCTGTCTTCTTCGGAGAAATCTCTGCTTCCATCTTTTGACCAGGTTTTCATTGGCTTGTTTTTTTTCTTGTGGAGACGTGCGAGTTGATTGTATCTTTGGGCTTTTCACCCCTTGTCCGATGTGTGGTTTGCAAACATCCTCTCCCAATTGTTGTGGTGTCTTAGTATTCAGTTGATGGTTTCCTTGAGTGGGCAGAAGTGTGTGCATTTGATGTGGTCCCGTTTGTTTCTTGTTTCCTTTGTTGCCCTTGCCCAGTCAGACATGCTTCTTCCAAATAGGCGGCTCAGACAGATGGCAAAGAGCACTCTGCCTAGGTCTTCTCCTACAAGGTTCACGGTTTCAAGTCTGCCATTCAAGGCTTTAATCCATTTCAGGTGGTGTGTGTGCCAGGTGTAACATCATGGCGTACTCTCGTTGTGTTCCATGTGGCTGTGCAGGCTTCCCAGCACCGTTTATTGTAGAGACTCTCCTTTCTCCGCTGTCTCCACTTGGCTCCCTGGTCCAAAATGGGCTGTCCATGTAAGTTTGAGTTGGGCTCTGGGCTCTCAATTGTTTTGCATGGGTCTTCATGCCTGTTTTGGGGCCCAGACTGTGCCGTTTCGGTACCTAGCGCTTCGTCCTCTATGTTGAAATCTGAAATTGTGACACGTGCCGCTTTGTTCGTTTTCCTGAGGATTCCTTTGCCTAGTCAGGGTCTCGTGTTGCTGGCTAGAAACTTTAGGATTCTCTCTTCTTCTCTGTGGCAAATACTGCTGCAACTTTGACTGGGATTGCATGGAATCCAGAGATTCCTTACTGCGGTATGAACCTTTCAAGTGTGTTAATCCTTCCATTCCTAGATCCCTCGATATCTTTTTTTTTCTTGTGTCTTCTTGAGTTTCTTTCCCCAAAGGTTTGCTAGTTTTTGAATTAACATAGAATTCACCTGTTTTGCTAAGGTTATTCACAGAGATCCTATTCTTCGTAATGGCAAGCTCCTGTTTTTTTGTTTTTTTTTTCCTTAGCTTCAGTTTTTCTATTCTTTGCAACTTTTAATTGGTTTTGTTTTGGCACAAGTGCATTGCTGTGCTCACATCTGCTGGCAATGCTCCTGTATTTGCTGTGGAAGTCTGGCCCTGTCCAACGTCCCTTCCCATCTGCCTCTACTCTACCTCGGACGCCTGCACCAGAACAACTGAAGCAGTGGTGAGGAGGCCCAAACCGAGGATTCCACCCAGCCCATACTGGGCCACAGACCCAGAAGGTGCGGACCTCACCACTGCACCACCGGCCGGCCACTTACATGTTCAGTGGCAACGTGCAGTTGAGTGCAATGGGAGTTAAATATACTAGTGAGCCCAACTCTAGCACTGTGTAGATGAGGCTAGGTTGTTTTTCGGGTCCATTGTGATGTCAGAGGATTTGTCATAATTGTGTCTCTGAGGTCCAGCATGCTTCCTGGATACAGGTTTCAGAGCCTGCTTGGAGCAGTCTCATAACTCACCCTTCCCACTTAGCCCATGCTTGACCTTCGCTGCCGTTTTTTGGCTTGTGAATTTCTCTGACTTTCAAACGTTCCAGCAGAGTCTGTCTAAAGACGGACATCATCTTTCATTGTGGATAATTCAGGTGTGATTTCTGTTCACCTTCCATTTTCTGGGTCCTCTTTTTCTTTTCCATAGTATACTCGTCATGGTCTTTCTCAGCTATCTCCCTTAGACATGCTTATCAGTCCGTTCTCCTTCATTCCAAGGGATTAGTTTGTATTTCTTTAATCGCTGTATGTTCTCTAGGGTGAGGTGTGAGTGCTTTCGTGACTCTTGGTTGTTGTCCTTGAATTTGCACCGGTCACTTGTAGGACTCTTGGCTATCCTAGCCTAGGTCAAACTAAGCACTGAGAACACGTGGTCATGTGGGTTGGTTTGACATCCTGAGATCAGAAACTCCAAATTCGAGGTGGTCCTGGCAACCCCCTTCACGGACACAATGTTTCCAAGACAACTTAGACAAATCGGATGAATTCCACTCTCCAGGAAAGATATTTTTCTGTCTCTTTTCCGGATTTGGGAAGTTTCGAACTTGACCCCTGATCCTTGAACGTTCCCCTAGATTCCGTCCAGATACGGGCTTACTTAATTTTTATAGGGTGTGCCATTTGTTTGCCCTACATCCTCTACCCTGGCCTGTTTATTTTTCTTGAAACACAACTGTAAAGTTCTAATTTTCGTGCAACTTCCTTACATATGGTGTCAAAACACATAATCAATAATCCTTCTACGGCAAGAGGTAGGGGGAGAGAATTTCGATGGAGGCAAACAGAGCACACTAGCCTGGGAGGGCAGCCTTCACGAAGGAACGAAGCCCTGTGGAAGAGGGTGCTTTTCAGAAACCTTGTAGAGCACTTCCAAACAAAGAGACATACCCCAAGCGTGACAGGGCTCCATTCCTTCAAGGCTTCCAAGACATCTCTTGGGACACATTACCATGTGCCCAGTGGGCCCACGTGACACCAGAGCTTCGGAAAAAGAGACTGACCTTCAAAGAATGCTATGGGCCTTGGAAAGGAGGCATCGATTCTTCTCTTCAATGTCCTCAAGACATCTTTCTTGACTTTGCATTATGCTTAAGGCACAAGGGCACTGTAGGTGTGATGAACCCCAAGTCCGGCCACTTGTTTCCAATGAAGTTGCAAGCTTGAATCAGCATGACCTCCCCATAGACTTGAATAGATGACAATGTTCTCCTCTCCGTGCCTGTCCCTCTATTCTCACTTGTGGCCTAGGGTTCCTTTCTTATCCCTTGCATCAGACTCTGTTTTATCTCTTCTAGTTTCTGTGCCTGCTTTCTGTTTGCCAAACCTGTTTCTGGGTATCTGTCCCTTTAATAGCCTAGCCTAGGCCAATCCTCAGACTGTAACCATGCGGCCACCCTGGGGGACATGTTCACCGTGATGTCATAAGCGACCTCAAAATTCGAAGTTGTCCTGACAACCTCCGTGCACACAGAGTTTCACAGCCATCTCAGACCAGTCTGACTCCTCACCCTGTCTAGGTAGGATAGTTTTCCTTTTTCTGCAATTGTTGTCAGTTTCTATCTTTCTCCTTGAACTTCGAAAGGGCTCCTACATTCTCTCTAGACACTGGTTTCACTCCTGTAAGATTATCCTGGGTTTTATCTCTTATATCTTGGGTAGATGGCAAAATGGGTGGACCTTACCCAGAAAAAGTCCTGGACTCCCTCACAAGTTGAAGTTGCCCAGGGAATGTTCTGATGCACAATGATGGTGTCATCTCGTGGCACTCTGCCAATTCCACCTTGGCAGGTCACAAGTTTTCCTTCCTTCTGCCTTTGGGAAGTGTACCAGATACTTCCATAGATTGTAATATTCTTATGGTTCCTTTTCTTGTGCGTATTGATAACGTATCCTCACAATTGCTGCTTATTTATGATCTCTGCCCGCACCATACCATGAAATCTATATTTCCTAACACTACTAATGTGATATGCACTCGTAATGTGAAACAGTGAGGCCCGGGCCGCCCAAGCGGAATGTGGGCACTTACCTGCTCCCCCACAGGGCCGGCCCTGAATTGTACTTTTGGACCAACCTTTTGCCTGAACTTGGGAAGACGTGGGCCTGTTTGGATTATTCGTGAAGGTGATTAGTAATAACATCATGGACGGTAACATTTTCCGTTCGTTCATGGGTTTAGGACTGCTCATGTTCTCTTCGTAGTATTCCTCTTCACCTATTTGGAATGGTCTGCCTTTCTGTAGCATCTGTAAGCATTTGGAGGTGATTTTCCATCCTTGGAAGTTCACCTTCCGTAAACTCTTTCCGCCCCCAAAGCTTTATGACATCATTCTGGACCCCTTTTTGGATTTTTGATTTGAGGTGAATTTCTAGCCATGACCCTGCATTAGAACGTACTATAACTTCCAGATTCACATCCTCATTGCTTTAGACTTCTGTGTAGCTTACATCATCTTCACCAGTGTAAGACTAATCACAGGCCCTCACCACACACTTGTGCCTAATCTTCTCTTTCACCCTCCGTCACCGCCCCTCTTTGCCTCTGGGAGCCCGCATACAAATGTTCAGTGCCACCTGTTGGTTAGTGCTTGCTTTTTCTTCTCCTTGTAAGTGAGATTCTATGGTATTTGAATTTCTCACTGGGGCTTGTTACACTTCCCCTAAAACCCTCACAGCCATTCTGGTGGTCACAAATGGCTGGATTGCATCATTTGTTCCGGCTGAGTGGTATACCATTGTGTGGCTATAGCCCATCTTCCTTCTCCAATCATCCCTTGCTGGACACCAGGGTGCTTTCCAAGTCTTGGATATCAGGAGTAAGACTGTGGTGAACACAGCCATGCACATGTCTTTATGCGGTAGTCTTTCTGACTTTTTTGGATAAGCAAGCGGCAGATTAATAGCTGGGTCATACGGGACATGGATACTTAAACTTCTGAGGCAGTTCCACACCTTTGGCATCGTGGCTGCACCGGGTTACACTCCCACCAGCAGTGCAGGAGGCTTCCCTTCTCTCCACCTCCTCTCTGACACTTGTTATTTCCTGTCTGCTTCCTTCTAGCCATGCTGACCACAGTGAGCTGCCATGGCCTTGCAGTTTGGATTTGCATTTTCCTGAGACTTAATGATGGTGAACAAGTTTTCATGCACCTACTGGCCCTCTTTCTGTCTTCTTCGGAGAAATCTCTGCTTCCATCTTTTGACCAGGTTTTCATTGGCTTGTTTTTTTTCTTGTGGAGACGTGCGAGTTGATTGTATCTTTGGGCTTTTCACCCCTTGTCCGATGTGTGGTTTGCAAACATCCTCTCCCAATTGTTGTGGTGTCTTAGTATTCAGTTGATGGTTTCCTTGAGTGGGCAGAAGTGTGTGCATTTGATGTGGTCCCGTTTGTTTCTTGTTTCCTTTGTTGCCCTTGCCCAGTCAGACATGCTTCTTCCAAATAGGCGGCTCAGACAGATGGCAAAGAGCACTCTGCCTAGGTCTTCTCCTACAAGGTACACGGTTTCAAGTCTGCCATTCAAGGCTTTAATCCATTTCAGGTGGTGTGTGTGCCAGGTGTAACATCATGGCGTACTCTCGTTGTGTTCCATGTGGCTGTGCAGGCTTCCCAGCACCGTTTATTGTAGAGACTCTCCTTTCTCCGCTGTCTCCACTTGGCTCCCTGGTCCAAAATGGGCTGTCCATGTAAGTTTGAGTTGGGCTCTGGGCTCTCAATTGTTTTGCATGGGTCTTCATGCCTGTTTTGGGGCCCAGACTGTGCCGTTTCGGTACCTAGCGCTTCGTCCTCTATGTTGAAATCTGAAATTGTGACACGTGCCGCTTTGTTCGTTTTCCTGAGGATTCCTTTGCCTAGTCAGGGTCTCGTGTTGCTGGCTAGAAACTTTAGGATTCTCTCTTCTTCTCTGTGGCAAATACTGCTGCAACTTTGACTGGGATTGCATGGAATCCAGAGATTCCTTACTGCGGTATGAACCTTTCAAGTGTGTTAATCCTTCCATTCCTAGATCCCTCGATATCTTTTTTTTTCTTGTGTCTTCTTGAGTTTCTTTCCCCAAAGGTTTGCTAGTTTTTGAATTAACATAGAATTCACCTGTTTTGCTAAGGTTATTCACAGAGATCCTATTCTTCGTAATGGCAAGCTCCTGTTTTTTTGTTTTTTTTTTCCTTAGCTTCAGTTTTTCTATTCTTTGCAACTTTTAATTGGTTTTGTTTTGGCACAAGTGCATTGCTGTGCTCACATCTGCTGGCAATGCTCCTGTATTTGCTGTGGAAGTCTGGCCCTGTCCAACGTCCCTTCCCATCTGCCTCTACTCTACCTCGGACGCCTGCACCAGAACAACTGAAGCAGTGGTGAGGAGGCCCAAACCGAGGATTCCACCCAGCCCATACTGGGCCACAGACCCAGAAGGTGCGGACCTCACCACTGCACCACCGGCCGGCCACTTACATGTTCAGTGGCAACGTGCAGTTGAGTGCAATGGGAGTTAAATATACTAGTGAGCCCAACTCTAGCACTGTGTAGATGAGGCTAGGTTGTTTTTCGGGTCCATTGTGATGTCAGAGGATTTGTCATAATTGTGTCTCTGAGGTCCAGCATGCTTCCTGGATACAGGTTTCAGAGCCTGCTTGGAGCAGTCTCATAACTCACCCTTCCCACTTAGCCCATGCTTGACCTTCGCTGCCGTTTTTTGGCTTGTGAATTTCTCTGACTTTCAAACGTTCCAGCAGAGTCTGTCTAAAGACGGACATCATCTTTCATTGTGGATAATTCAGGTGTGATTTCTGTTCACCTTCCATTTTCTGGGTCCTCTTTTTCTTTTCCATAGTATACTCGTCATGGTCTTTCTCAGCTATCTCCCTTAGACATGCTTATCAGTCCGTTCTCCTTCATTCCAAGGGATTAGTTTGTATTTCTTTAATCGCTGTATGTTCTCTAGGGTGAGGTGTGAGTGCTTTCGTGACTCTTGGTTGTTGTCCTTGAATTTGCACCGGTCACTTGTAGGACTCTTGGCTATCCTAGCCTAGGTCAAACTAAGCACTGAGAACACGTGGTCATGTGGGTTGGTTTGACATCCTGAGATCAGAAACTCCAAATTCGAGGTGGTCCTGGCAACCCCCTTCACGGACACAATGTTTCCAAGACAACTTAGACAAATCGGATGAATTCCACTCTCCAGGAAAGATATTTTTCTGTCTCTTTTCCGGATTTGGGAAGTTTCGAACTTGACCCCTGATCCTTGAACGTTCCCCTAGATTCCGTCCAGATACGGGCTTACTTAATTTTTATAGGGTGTGCCATTTGTTTGCCCTACATCCTCTACCCTGGCCTGTTTATTTTTCTTGAAACACAACTGTAAAGTTCTAATTTTCGTGCAACTTCCTTACATATGGTGTCAAAACACATAATCAATAATCCTTCTACGGCAAGAGGTAGGGGGAGAGAATTTCGATGGAGGCAAACAGAGCACACTAGCCTGGGAGGGCAGCCTTCACGAAGGAACGAAGCCCTGTGGAAGAGGGTGCTTTTCAGCACCCTTGTAGAGCACTTCCAAACAAAGAGACATACCCCAAGCGTGACAGGGCTCCATTCCTTCAAGGCTTCCAAGACATCTCTTGGGACACATTACCATGTGCCCAGTGGGCCCACGTGACACCAGAGCTTCGGAAAAAGAGACTGACCTTCAAAGAATGCTATGGGCCTTGGAAAGGAGGCATCGATTCTTCTCTTCAATGTCCTCAAGACATCTTTCTTGACTTTGCATTATGCTTAAGGCACAAGGGCACTGTAGGTGTGATGAACCCCAAGTCCGGCCACTTGTTTCCAATGAAGTTGCAAGCTTGAATCAGCATGACCTCCCCATAGACTTGAATAGATGACAATGTTCTCCTCTCCGTGCCTGTCCCTCTATTCTCACTTGTGGCCTAGGGTTCCTTTCTTATCCCTTGCATCAGACTCTGTTTTATCTCTTCTAGTTTCTGTGCCTGCTTTCTGTTTGCCAAACCTGTTTCTGGGTATCTGTCCCTTTAATAGCCTAGCCTAGGCCAATCCTCAGACTGTAACCATGCGGCCACCCTGGGGGACATGTTCACCGTGATGTCATAAGCGACCTCAAAATTCGAAGTTGTCCTGACAACCTCCGTGCACACAGAGTTTCACAGCCATCTCAGACCAGTCTGACTCCTCACCCTGTCTAGGTAGGATAGTTTTCCTTTTTCTGCAATTGTTGTCAGTTTCTATCTTTCTCCTTGAACTTCGAAAGGGCTCCTACATTCTCTCTAGACACTGGTTTCACTCCTGTAAGATTATCCTGGGTTTTATCTCTTATATCTTGGGTAGATGGCAAAATGGGTGGACCTTACCCAGAAAAAGTCCTGGACTCCCTCACAAGTTGAAGTTGCCCAGGGAATGTTCTGATGCACAATGATGGTGTCATCTCGTGGCACTCTGCCAATTCCACCTTGGCAGGTCACAAGTTTTCCTTCCTTCTGCCTTTGGGAAGTGTACCAGATACTTCCATAGATTGTAATATTCTTATGGTTCCTTTTCTTGTGCGTATTGATAACGTATCCTCACAATTGCTGCTTATTTATGATCTCTGCCCGCACCATACCATGAAATCTATATTTCCTAACACTACTAATGTGATATGCACTCGTAATGTGAAACAGTGAGGCCCGGGCCGCCCAAGCGGAATGTGGGCACTTACCTGCTCCACCACAGGGCCGGCCCTGAATTGTACTTTTGGACCAACCTTTTGCCTGAACTTGGGAAGACGTGGGCCTGTTTGGATTATTCGTGAAGGTGATTAGTAATAACATCATGGACGGTAACATTTTCCGTTCGTTCATGGGTTTAGGACTGCTCATGTTCTCTTCGTAGTATTCCTCTTCACCTATTTGGAATGGTCTGCCTTTCTGTAGCATCTGTAAGCATTTGGAGGTGATTTTCCATCCTTGGAAGTTCACCTTCCGTAAACTCTTTCCGCCCCCAAAGCTTTATGACATCATTCTGGACCCCTTTTTGGATTTTTGATTTGAGGTGAATTTCTAGCCATGACCCTGCATTAGAACGTACTATAACTTCCAGATTCACATCCTCATTGCTTTAGACTTCTGTGTAGCTTACATCATCTTCACCAGTGTAAGACTAATCACAGGCCCTCACCACACACTTGTGCCTAATCTTCTCTTTCACCCTCCGTCACCGCCCCTCTTTGCCTCTGGGAGCCCGCATACAAATGTTCAGTGCCACCTGTTGGTTAGTGCTTGCTTTTTCTTCTCCTTGTAAGTGAGATTCTATGGTATTTGAATTTCTCACTGGGGCTTGTTACACTTCCCCTAAAACCCTCACAGCCATTCTGGTGGTCACAAATGGCTGGATTGCATCATTTGTTCCGGCTGAGTGGTATACCATTGTGTGGCTATAGCCCATCTTCCTTCTCCAATCATCCCTTGCTGGACACCAGGGTGCTTTCCAAGTCTTGGATATCAGGAGTAAGACTGTGGTGAACACAGCCATGCACATGTCTTTATGCGGTAGTCTTTCTGACTTTTTTGGATAAGCAAGCGGCAGATTAATAGCTGGGTCATACGGGACATGGATACTTAAACTTCTGAGGCAGTTCCACACCTTTGGCATCGTGGCTGCACCGGGTTACACTCCCACCAGCAGTGCAGGAGGCTTCCCTTCTCTCCACCTCCTCTCTGACACTTGTTATTTCCTGTCTGCTTCCTTCTAGCCATGCTGACCACAGTGAGCTGCCATGGCCTTGCAGTTTGGATTTGCATTTTCCTGAGACTTAATGATGGTGAACAAGTTTTCATGCACCTACTGGCCCTCTTTCTGTCTTCTTCGGAGAAATCTCTGCTTCCATCTTTTGACCAGGTTTTCATTGGCTTGTTTTTTTTCTTGTGGAGACGTGCGAGTTGATTGTATCTTTGGGCTTTTCACCCCTTGTCCGATGTGTGGTTTGCAAACATCCTCTCCCAATTGTTGTGGTGTCTTAGTATTCAGTTGATGGTTTCCTTGAGTGGGCAGAAGTGTGTGCATTTGATGTGGTCCCGTTTGTTTCTTGTTTCCTTTGTTGCCCTTGCCCAGTCAGACATGCTTCTTCCAAATAGGCGGCTCAGACAGATGGCAAAGAGCACTCTGCCTAGGTCTTCTCCTACAAGGTACACGGTTTCAAGTCTGCCATTCAAGGCTTTAATCCATTTCAGGTGGTGTGTGTGCCAGGTGTAACATCATGGCGTACTCTCGTTGTGTTCCATGTGGCTGTGCAGGCTTCCCAGCACCGTTTATTGTAGAGACTCTCCTTTCTCCGCTGTCTCCACTTGGCTCCCTGGTCCAAAATGGGCTGTCCATGTAAGTTTGAGTTGGGCTCTGGGCTCTCAATTGTTTTGCATGGGTCTTCATGCCTGTTTTGGGGCCCAGACTGTGCCGTTTCGGTACCTAGCGCTTCGTCCTCTATGTTGAAATCTGAAATTGTGACACGTGCCGCTTTGTTCGTTTTCCTGAGGATTCCTTTGCCTAGTCAGGGTCTCGTGTTGCTGGCTAGAAACTTTAGGATTCTCTCTTCTTCTCTGTGGCAAATACTGCTGCAACTTTGACTGGGATTGCATGGAATCCAGAGATTCCTTACTGCGGTATGAACCTTTCAAGTGTGTTAATCCTTCCATTCCTAGATCCCTCGATATCTTTTTTTTTCTTGTGTCTTCTTGAGTTTCTTTCCCCAAAGGTTTGCTAGTTTTTGAATTAACATAGAATTCACCTGTTTTGCTAAGGTTATTCACAGAGATCCTATTCTTCGTAATGGCAAGCTCCTGTTTTTTTGTTTTTTTTTTCCTTAGCTTCAGTTTTTCTATTCTTTGCAACTTTTAATTGGTTTTGTTTTGGCACAAGTGCATTGCTGTGCTCACATCTGCTGGCAATGCTCCTGTATTTGCTGTGGAAGTCTGGCCCTGTCCAACGTCCCTTCCCATCTGCCTCTACTCTACCTCGGACGCCTGCACCAGAACAACTGAAGCAGTGGTGAGGAGGCCCAAACCGAGGATTCCACCCAGCCCATACTGGGCCACAGACCCAGAAGGTGCGGACCTCACCACTGCACCACCGGCCGGCCACTTACATGTTCAGTGGCAACGTGCAGTTGAGTGCAATGGGAGTTAAATATACTAGTGAGCCCAACTCTAGCACTGTGTAGATGAGGCTAGGTTGTTTTTCGGGTCCATTGTGATGTCAGAGGATTTGTCATAATTGTGTCTCTGAGGTCCAGCATGCTTCCTGGATACAGGTTTCAGAGCCTGCTTGGAGCAGTCTCATAACTCACCCTTCCCACTTAGCCCATGCTTGACCTTCGCTGCCGTTTTTTGGCTTGTGAATTTCTCTGACTTTCAAACGTTCCAGCAGAGTCTGTCTAAAGACGGACATCATCTTTCATTGTGGATAATTCAGGTGTGATTTCTGTTCACCTTCCATTTTCTGGGTCCTCTTTTTCTTTTCCATAGTATACTCGTCATGGTCTTTCTCAGCTATCTCCCTTAGACATGCTTATCAGTCCGTTCTCCTTCATTCCAAGGGATTAGTTTGTATTTCTTTAATCGCTGTATGTTCTCTAGGGTGAGGTGTGAGTGCTTTCGTGACTCTTGGTTGTTGTCCTTGAATTTGCACCGGTCACTTGTAGGACTCTTGGCTATCCTAGCCTAGGTCAAACTAAGCACTGAGAACACGTGGTCATGTGGGTTGGTTTGACATCCTGAGATCAGAAACTCCAAATTCGAGGTGGTCCTGGCAACCCCCTTCACGGACACAATGTTTCCAAGACAACTTAGACAAATCGGATGAATTCCACTCTCCAGGAAAGATATTTTTCTGTCTCTTTTCCGGATTTGGGAAGTTTCGAACTTGACCCCTGATCCTTGAACGTTCCCCTAGATTCCGTCCAGATACGGGCTTACTTAATTTTTATAGGGTGTGCCATTTGTTTGCCCTACATCCTCTACCCTGGCCTGTTTATTTTTCTTGAAACACAACTGTAAAGTTCTAATTTTCGTGCAACTTCCTTACATATGGTGTCAAAACACATAATCAATAATCCTTCTACGGCAAGAGGTAGGGGGAGAGAATTTCGATGGAGGCAAACAGAGCACACTAGCCTGGGAGGGCAGCCTTCACGAAGGAACGAAGCCCTGTGGAAGAGGGTGCTTTTCAGCACCCTTGTAGAGCACTTCCAAACAAAGAGACATACCCCAAGCGTGACAGGGCTCCATTCCTTCAAGGCTTCCAAGACATCTCTTGGGACACATTACCATGTGCCCAGTGGGCCCACGTGACACCAGAGCTTCGGAAAAAGAGACTGACCTTCAAAGAATGCTATGGGCCTTGGAAAGGAGGCATCGATTCTTCTCTTCAATGTCCTCAAGACATCTTTCTTGACTTTGCATTATGCTTAAGGCACAAGGGCACTGTAGGTGTGATGAACCCCAAGTCCGGCCACTTGTTTCCAATGAAGTTGCAAGCTTGAATCAGCATGACCTCCCCATAGACTTGAATAGATGACAATGTTCTCCTCTCCGTGCCTGTCCCTCTATTCTCACTTGTGGCCTAGGGTTCCTTTCTTATCCCTTGCATCAGACTCTGTTTTATCTCTTCTAGTTTCTGTGCCTGCTTTCTGTTTGCCAAACCTGTTTCTGGGTATCTGTCCCTTTAATAGCCTAGCCTAGGCCAATCCTCAGACTGTAACCATGCGGCCACCCTGGGGGACATGTTCACCGTGATGTCATAAGCGACCTCAAAATTCGAAGTTGTCCTGACAACCTCCGTGCACACAGAGTTTCACAGCCATCTCAGACCAGTCTGACTCCTCACCCTGTCTAGGTAGGATAGTTTTCCTTTTTCTGCAATTGTTGTCAGTTTCTATCTTTCTCCTTGAACTTCGAAAGGGCTCCTACATTCTCTCTAGACACTGGTTTCACTCCTGTAAGATTATCCTGGGTTTTATCTCTTATATCTTGGGTAGATGGCAAAATGGGTGGACCTTACCCAGAAAAAGTCCTGGACTCCCTCACAAGTTGAAGTTGCCCAGGGAATGTTCTGATGCACAATGATGGTGTCATCTCGTGGCACTCTGCCAATTCCACCTTGGCAGGTCACAAGTTTTCCTTCCTTCTGCCTTTGGGAAGTGTACCAGATACTTCCATAGATTGTAATATTCTTATGGTTCCTTTTCTTGTGCGTATTGATAACGTATCCTCACAATTGCTGCTTATTTATGATCTCTGCCCGCACCATACCATGAAATCTATATTTCCTAACACTACTAATGTGATATGCACTCGTAATGTGAAACAGTGAGGCCCGGGCCGCCCAAGCGGAATGTGGGCACTTACCTGCTCCACCACAGGGCCGGCCCTGAATTGTACTTTTGGACCAACCTTTTGCCTGAACTTGGGAAGACGTGGGCCTGTTTGGATTATTCGTGAAGGTGATTAGTAATAACATCATGGACGGTAACATTTTCCGTTCGTTCATGGGTTTAGGACTGCTCATGTTCTCTTCGTAGTATTCCTCTTCACCTATTTGGAATGGTCTGCCTTTCTGTAGCATCTGTAAGCATTTGGAGGTGATTTTCCATCCTTGGAAGTTCACCTTCCGTAAACTCTTTCCGCCCCCAAAGCTTTATGACATCATTCTGGACCCCTTTTTGGATTTTTGATTTGAGGTGAATTTCTAGCCATGACCCTGCATTAGAACGTACTATAACTTCCAGATTCACATCCTCATTGCTTTAGACTTCTGTGTAGCTTACATCATCTTCACCAGTGTAAGACTAATCACAGGCCCTCACCACACACTTGTGCCTAATCTTCTCTTTCACCCTCCGTCACCGCCCCTCTTTGCCTCTGGGAGCCCGCATACAAATGTTCAGTGCCACCTGTTGGTTAGTGCTTGCTTTTTCTTCTCCTTGTAAGTGAGATTCTATGGTATTTGAATTTCTCACTGGGGCTTGTTACACTTCCCCTAAAACCCTCACAGCCATTCTGGTGGTCACAAATGGCTGGATTGCATCATTTGTTCCGGCTGAGTGGTATACCATTGTGTGGCTATAGCCCATCTTCCTTCTCCAATCATCCCTTGCTGGACACCAGGGTGCTTTCCAAGTCTTGGATATCAGGAGTAAGACTGTGGTGAACACAGCCATGCACATGTCTTTATGCGGTAGTCTTTCTGACTTTTTTGGATAAGCAAGCGGCAGATTAATAGCTGGGTCATACGGGACATGGATACTTAAACTTCTGAGGCAGTTCCACACCTTTGGCATCGTGGCTGCACCGGGTTACACTCCCACCAGCAGTGCAGGAGGCTTCCCTTCTCTCCACCTCCTCTCTGACACTTGTTATTTCCTGTCTGCTTCCTTCTAGCCATGCTGACCACAGTGAGCTGCCATGGCCTTGCAGTTTGGATTTGCATTTTCCTGAGACTTAATGATGGTGAACAAGTTTTCATGCACCTACTGGCCCTCTTTCTGTCTTCTTCGGAGAAATCTCTGCTTCCATCTTTTGACCAGGTTTTCATTGGCTTGTTTTTTTTCTTGTGGAGACGTGCGAGTTGATTGTATCTTTGGGCTTTTCACCCCTTGTCCGATGTGTGGTTTGCAAACATCCTCTCCCAATTGTTGTGGTGTCTTAGTATTCAGTTGATGGTTTCCTTGAGTGGGCAGAAGTGTGTGCATTTGATGTGGTCCCGTTTGTTTCTTGTTTCCTTTGTTGCCCTTGCCCAGTCAGACATGCTTCTTCCAAATAGGCGGCTCAGACAGATGGCAAAGAGCACTCTGCCTAGGTCTTCTCCTACAAGGTTCACGGTTTCAAGTCTGCCATTCAAGGCTTTAATCCATTTCAGGTGGTGTGTGTGCCAGGTGTAACATCATGGCGTACTCTCGTTGTGTTCCATGTGGCTGTGCAGGCTTCCCAGCACCGTTTATTGTAGAGACTCTCCTTTCTCCGCTGTCTCCACTTGGCTCCCTGGTCCAAAATGGGCTGTCCATGTAAGTTTGAGTTGGGCTCTGGGCTCTCAATTGTTTTGCATGGGTCTTCATGCCTGTTTTGGGGCCCAGACTGTGCCGTTTCGGTACCTAGCGCTTCGTCCTCTATGTTGAAATCTGAAATTGTGACACGTGCCGCTTTGTTCGTTTTCCTGAGGATTCCTTTGCCTAGTCAGGGTCTCGTGTTGCTGGCTAGAAACTTTAGGATTCTCTCTTCTTCTCTGTGGCAAATACTGCTGCAACTTTGACTGGGATTGCATGGAATCCAGAGATTCCTTACTGCGGTATGAACCTTTCAAGTGTGTTAATCCTTCCATTCCTAGATCCCTCGATATCTTTTTTTTTCTTGTGTCTTCTTGAGTTTCTTTCCCCAAAGGTTTGCTAGTTTTTGAATTAACATAGAATTCACCTGTTTTGCTAAGGTTATTCACAGAGATCCTATTCTTCGTAATGGCAAGCTCCTGTTTTTTTGTTTTTTTTTTCCTTAGCTTCAGTTTTTCTATTCTTTGCAACTTTTAATTGGTTTTGTTTTGGCACAAGTGCATTGCTGTGCTCACATCTGCTGGCAATGCTCCTGTATTTGCTGTGGAAGTCTGGCCCTGTCCAACGTCCCTTCCCATCTGCCTCTACTCTACCTCGGACGCCTGCACCAGAACAACTGAAGCAGTGGTGAGGAGGCCCAAACCGAGGATTCCACCCAGCCCATACTGGGCCACAGACCCAGAAGGTGCGGACCTCACCACTGCACCACCGGCCGGCCACTTACATGTTCAGTGGCAACGTGCAGTTGAGTGCAATGGGAGTTAAATATACTAGTGAGCCCAACTCTAGCACTGTGTAGATGAGGCTAGGTTGTTTTTCGGGTCCATTGTGATGTCAGAGGATTTGTCATAATTGTGTCTCTGAGGTCCAGCATGCTTCCTGGATACAGGTTTCAGAGCCTGCTTGGAGCAGTCTCATAACTCACCCTTCCCACTTAGCCCATGCTTGACCTTCGCTGCCGTTTTTTGGCTTGTGAATTTCTCTGACTTTCAAACGTTCCAGCAGAGTCTGTCTAAAGACGGACATCATCTTTCATTGTGGATAATTCAGGTGTGATTTCTGTTCACCTTCCATTTTCTGGGTCCTCTTTTTCTTTTCCATAGTATACTCGTCATGGTCTTTCTCAGCTATCTCCCTTAGACATGCTTATCAGTCCGTTCTCCTTCATTCCAAGGGATTAGTTTGTATTTCTTTAATCGCTGTATGTTCTCTAGGGTGAGGTGTGAGTGCTTTCGTGACTCTTGGTTGTTGTCCTTGAATTTGCACCGGTCACTTGTAGGACTCTTGGCTATCCTAGCCTAGGTCAAACTAAGCACTGAGAACACGTGGTCATGTGGGTTGGTTTGACATCCTGAGATCAGAAACTCCAAATTCGAGGTGGTCCTGGCAACCCCCTTCACGGACACAATGTTTCCAAGACAACTTAGACAAATCGGATGAATTCCACTCTCCAGGAAAGATATTTTTCTGTCTCTTTTCCGGATTTGGGAAGTTTCGAACTTGACCCCTGATCCTTGAACGTTCCCCTAGATTCCGTCCAGATACGGGCTTACTTAATTTTTATAGGGTGTGCCATTTGTTTGCCCTACATCCTCTACCCTGGCCTGTTTATTTTTCTTGAAACACAACTGTAAAGTTCTAATTTTCGTGCAACTTCCTTACATATGGTGTCAAAACACATAATCAATAATCCTTCTACGGCAAGAGGTAGGGGGAGAGAATTTCGATGGAGGCAAACAGAGCACACTAGCCTGGGAGGGCAGCCTTCACGAAGGAACGAAGCCCTGTGGAAGAGGGTGCTTTTCAGAAACCTTGTAGAGCACTTCCAAACAAAGAGACATACCCCAAGCGTGACAGGGCTCCATTCCTTCAAGGCTTCCAAGACATCTCTTGGGACACATTACCATGTGCCCAGTGGGCCCACGTGACACCAGAGCTTCGGAAAAAGAGACTGACCTTCAAAGAATGCTATGGGCCTTGGAAAGGAGGCATCGATTCTTCTCTTCAATGTCCTCAAGACATCTTTCTTGACTTTGCATTATGCTTAAGGCACAAGGGCACTGTAGGTGTGATGAACCCCAAGTCCGGCCACTTGTTTCCAATGAAGTTGCAAGCTTGAATCAGCATGACCTCCCCATAGACTTGAATAGATGACAATGTTCTCCTCTCCGTGCCTGTCCCTCTATTCTCACTTGTGGCCTAGGGTTCCTTTCTTATCCCTTGCATCAGACTCTGTTTTATCTCTTCTAGTTTCTGTGCCTGCTTTCTGTTTGCCAAACCTGTTTCTGGGTATCTGTCCCTTTAATAGCCTAGCCTAGGCCAATCCTCAGACTGTAACCATGCGGCCACCCTGGGGGACATGTTCACCGTGATGTCATAAGCGACCTCAAAATTCGAAGTTGTCCTGACAACCTCCGTGCACACAGAGTTTCACAGCCATCTCAGACCAGTCTGACTCCTCACCCTGTCTAGGTAGGATAGTTTTCCTTTTTCTGCAATTGTTGTCAGTTTCTATCTTTCTCCTTGAACTTCGAAAGGGCTCCTACATTCTCTCTAGACACTGGTTTCACTCCTGTAAGATTATCCTGGGTTTTATCTCTTATATCTTGGGTAGATGGCAAAATGGGTGGACCTTACCCAGAAAAAGTCCTGGACTCCCTCACAAGTTGAAGTTGCCCAGGGAATGTTCTGATGCACAATGATGGTGTCATCTCGTGGCACTCTGCCAATTCCACCTTGGCAGGTCACAAGTTTTCCTTCCTTCTGCCTTTGGGAAGTGTACCAGATACTTCCATAGATTGTAATATTCTTATGGTTCCTTTTCTTGTGCGTATTGATAACGTATCCTCACAATTGCTGCTTATTTATGATCTCTGCCCGCACCATACCATGAAATCTATATTTCCTAACACTACTAATGTGATATGCACTCGTAATGTGAAACAGTGAGGCCCGGGCCGCCCAAGCGGAATGTGGGCACTTACCTGCTCCCCCACAGGGCCGGCCCTGAATTGTACTTTTGGACCAACCTTTTGCCTGAACTTGGGAAGACGTGGGCCTGTTTGGATTATTCGTGAAGGTGATTAGTAATAACATCATGGACGGTAACATTTTCCGTTCGTTCATGGGTTTAGGACTGCTCATGTTCTCTTCGTAGTATTCCTCTTCACCTATTTGGAATGGTCTGCCTTTCTGTAGCATCTGTAAGCATTTGGAGGTGATTTTCCATCCTTGGAAGTTCACCTTCCGTAAACTCTTTCCGCCCCCAAAGCTTTATGACATCATTCTGGACCCCTTTTTGGATTTTTGATTTGAGGTGAATTTCTAGCCATGACCCTGCATTAGAACGTACTATAACTTCCAGATTCACATCCTCATTGCTTTAGACTTCTGTGTAGCTTACATCATCTTCACCAGTGTAAGACTAATCACAGGCCCTCACCACACACTTGTGCCTAATCTTCTCTTTCACCCTCCGTCACCGCCCCTCTTTGCCTCTGGGAGCCCGCATACAAATGTTCAGTGCCACCTGTTGGTTAGTGCTTGCTTTTTCTTCTCCTTGTAAGTGAGATTCTATGGTATTTGAATTTCTCACTGGGGCTTGTTACACTTCCCCTAAAACCCTCACAGCCATTCTGGTGGTCACAAATGGCTGGATTGCATCATTTGTTCCGGCTGAGTGGTATACCATTGTGTGGCTATAGCCCATCTTCCTTCTCCAATCATCCCTTGCTGGACACCAGGGTGCTTTCCAAGTCTTGGATATCAGGAGTAAGACTGTGGTGAACACAGCCATGCACATGTCTTTATGCGGTAGTCTTTCTGACTTTTTTGGATAAGCAAGCGGCAGATTAATAGCTGGGTCATACGGGACATGGATACTTAAACTTCTGAGGCAGTTCCACACCTTTGGCATCGTGGCTGCACCGGGTTACACTCCCACCAGCAGTGCAGGAGGCTTCCCTTCTCTCCACCTCCTCTCTGACACTTGTTATTTCCTGTCTGCTTCCTTCTAGCCATGCTGACCACAGTGAGCTGCCATGGCCTTGCAGTTTGGATTTGCATTTTCCTGAGACTTAATGATGGTGAACAAGTTTTCATGCACCTACTGGCCCTCTTTCTGTCTTCTTCGGAGAAATCTCTGCTTCCATCTTTTGACCAGGTTTTCATTGGCTTGTTTTTTTTCTTGTGGAGACGTGCGAGTTGATTGTATCTTTGGGCTTTTCACCCCTTGTCCGATGTGTGGTTTGCAAACATCCTCTCCCAATTGTTGTGGTGTCTTAGTATTCAGTTGATGGTTTCCTTGAGTGGGCAGAAGTGTGTGCATTTGATGTGGTCCCGTTTGTTTCTTGTTTCCTTTGTTGCCCTTGCCCAGTCAGACATGCTTCTTCCAAATAGGCGGCTCAGACAGATGGCAAAGAGCACTCTGCCTAGGTCTTCTCCTACAAGGTACACGGTTTCAAGTCTGCCATTCAAGGCTTTAATCCATTTCAGGTGGTGTGTGTGCCAGGTGTAACATCATGGCGTACTCTCGTTGTGTTCCATGTGGCTGTGCAGGCTTCCCAGCACCGTTTATTGTAGAGACTCTCCTTTCTCCGCTGTCTCCACTTGGCTCCCTGGTCCAAAATGGGCTGTCCATGTAAGTTTGAGTTGGGCTCTGGGCTCTCAATTGTTTTGCATGGGTCTTCATGCCTGTTTTGGGGCCCAGACTGTGCCGTTTCGGTACCTAGCGCTTCGTCCTCTATGTTGAAATCTGAAATTGTGACACGTGCCGCTTTGTTCGTTTTCCTGAGGATTCCTTTGCCTAGTCAGGGTCTCGTGTTGCTGGCTAGAAACTTTAGGATTCTCTCTTCTTCTCTGTGGCAAATACTGCTGCAACTTTGACTGGGATTGCATGGAATCCAGAGATTCCTTACTGCGGTATGAACCTTTCAAGTGTGTTAATCCTTCCATTCCTAGATCCCTCGATATCTTTTTTTTTCTTGTGTCTTCTTGAGTTTCTTTCCCCAAAGGTTTGCTAGTTTTTGAATTAACATAGAATTCACCTGTTTTGCTAAGGTTATTCACAGAGATCCTATTCTTCGTAATGGCAAGCTCCTGTTTTTTTGTTTTTTTTTTCCTTAGCTTCAGTTTTTCTATTCTTTGCAACTTTTAATTGGTTTTGTTTTGGCACAAGTGCATTGCTGTGCTCACATCTGCTGGCAATGCTCCTGTATTTGCTGTGGAAGTCTGGCCCTGTCCAACGTCCCTTCCCATCTGCCTCTACTCTACCTCGGACGCCTGCACCAGAACAACTGAAGCAGTGGTGAGGAGGCCCAAACCGAGGATTCCACCCAGCCCATACTGGGCCACAGACCCAGAAGGTGCGGACCTCACCACTGCACCACCGGCCGGCCACTTACATGTTCAGTGGCAACGTGCAGTTGAGTGCAATGGGAGTTAAATATACTAGTGAGCCCAACTCTAGCACTGTGTAGATGAGGCTAGGTTGTTTTTCGGGTCCATTGTGATGTCAGAGGATTTGTCATAATTGTGTCTCTGAGGTCCAGCATGCTTCCTGGATACAGGTTTCAGAGCCTGCTTGGAGCAGTCTCATAACTCACCCTTCCCACTTAGCCCATGCTTGACCTTCGCTGCCGTTTTTTGGCTTGTGAATTTCTCTGACTTTCAAACGTTCCAGCAGAGTCTGTCTAAAGACGGACATCATCTTTCATTGTGGATAATTCAGGTGTGATTTCTGTTCACCTTCCATTTTCTGGGTCCTCTTTTTCTTTTCCATAGTATACTCGTCATGGTCTTTCTCAGCTATCTCCCTTAGACATGCTTATCAGTCCGTTCTCCTTCATTCCAAGGGATTAGTTTGTATTTCTTTAATCGCTGTATGTTCTCTAGGGTGAGGTGTGAGTGCTTTCGTGACTCTTGGTTGTTGTCCTTGAATTTGCACCGGTCACTTGTAGGACTCTTGGCTATCCTAGCCTAGGTCAAACTAAGCACTGAGAACACGTGGTCATGTGGGTTGGTTTGACATCCTGAGATCAGAAACTCCAAATTCGAGGTGGTCCTGGCAACCCCCTTCACGGACACAATGTTTCCAAGACAACTTAGACAAATCGGATGAATTCCACTCTCCAGGAAAGATATTTTTCTGTCTCTTTTCCGGATTTGGGAAGTTTCGAACTTGACCCCTGATCCTTGAACGTTCCCCTAGATTCCGTCCAGATACGGGCTTACTTAATTTTTATAGGGTGTGCCATTTGTTTGCCCTACATCCTCTACCCTGGCCTGTTTATTTTTCTTGAAACACAACTGTAAAGTTCTAATTTTCGTGCAACTTCCTTACATATGGTGTCAAAACACATAATCAATAATCCTTCTACGGCAAGAGGTAGGGGGAGAGAATTTCGATGGAGGCAAACAGAGCACACTAGCCTGGGAGGGCAGCCTTCACGAAGGAACGAAGCCCTGTGGAAGAGGGTGCTTTTCAGCACCCTTGTAGAGCACTTCCAAACAAAGAGACATACCCCAAGCGTGACAGGGCTCCATTCCTTCAAGGCTTCCAAGACATCTCTTGGGACACATTACCATGTGCCCAGTGGGCCCACGTGACACCAGAGCTTCGGAAAAAGAGACTGACCTTCAAAGAATGCTATGGGCCTTGGAAAGGAGGCATCGATTCTTCTCTTCAATGTCCTCAAGACATCTTTCTTGACTTTGCATTATGCTTAAGGCACAAGGGCACTGTAGGTGTGATGAACCCCAAGTCCGGCCACTTGTTTCCAATGAAGTTGCAAGCTTGAATCAGCATGACCTCCCCATAGACTTGAATAGATGACAATGTTCTCCTCTCCGTGCCTGTCCCTCTATTCTCACTTGTGGCCTAGGGTTCCTTTCTTATCCCTTGCATCAGACTCTGTTTTATCTCTTCTAGTTTCTGTGCCTGCTTTCTGTTTGCCAAACCTGTTTCTGGGTATCTGTCCCTTTAATAGCCTAGCCTAGGCCAATCCTCAGACTGTAACCATGCGGCCACCCTGGGGGACATGTTCACCGTGATGTCATAAGCGACCTCAAAATTCGAAGTTGTCCTGACAACCTCCGTGCACACAGAGTTTCACAGCCATCTCAGACCAGTCTGACTCCTCACCCTGTCTAGGTAGGATAGTTTTCCTTTTTCTGCAATTGTTGTCAGTTTCTATCTTTCTCCTTGAACTTCGAAAGGGCTCCTACATTCTCTCTAGACACTGGTTTCACTCCTGTAAGATTATCCTGGGTTTTATCTCTTATATCTTGGGTAGATGGCAAAATGGGTGGACCTTACCCAGAAAAAGTCCTGGACTCCCTCACAAGTTGAAGTTGCCCAGGGAATGTTCTGATGCACAATGATGGTGTCATCTCGTGGCACTCTGCCAATTCCACCTTGGCAGGTCACAAGTTTTCCTTCCTTCTGCCTTTGGGAAGTGTACCAGATACTTCCATAGATTGTAATATTCTTATGGTTCCTTTTCTTGTGCGTATTGATAACGTATCCTCACAATTGCTGCTTATTTATGATCTCTGCCCGCACCATACCATGAAATCTATATTTCCTAACACTACTAATGTGATATGCACTCGTAATGTGAAACAGTGAGGCCCGGGCCGCCCAAGCGGAATGTGGGCACTTACCTGCTCCCCCACAGGGCCGGCCCTGAATTGTACTTTTGGACCAACCTTTTGCCTGAACTTGGGAAGACGTGGGCCTGTTTGGATTATTCGTGAAGGTGATTAGTAATAACATCATGGACGGTAACATTTTCCGTTCGTTCATGGGTTTAGGACTGCTCATGTTCTCTTCGTAGTATTCCTCTTCACCTATTTGGAATGGTCTGCCTTTCTGTAGCATCTGTAAGCATTTGGAGGTGATTTTCCATCCTTGGAAGTTCACCTTCCGTAAACTCTTTCCGCCCCCAAAGCTTTATGACATCATTCTGGACCCCTTTTTGGATTTTTGATTTGAGGTGAATTTCTAGCCATGACCCTGCATTAGAACGTACTATAACTTCCAGATTCACATCCTCATTGCTTTAGACTTCTGTGTAGCTTACATCATCTTCACCAGTGTAAGACTAATCACAGGCCCTCACCACACACTTGTGCCTAATCTTCTCTTTCACCCTCCGTCACCGCCCCTCTTTGCCTCTGGGAGCCCGCATACAAATGTTCAGTGCCACCTGTTGGTTAGTGCTTGCTTTTTCTTCTCCTTGTAAGTGAGATTCTATGGTATTTGAATTTCTCACTGGGGCTTGTTACACTTCCCCTAAAACCCTCACAGCCATTCTGGTGGTCACAAATGGCTGGATTGCATCATTTGTTCCGGCTGAGTGGTATACCATTGTGTGGCTATAGCCCATCTTCCTTCTCCAATCATCCCTTGCTGGACACCAGGGTGCTTTCCAAGTCTTGGATATCAGGAGTAAGACTGTGGTGAACACAGCCATGCACATGTCTTTATGCGGTAGTCTTTCTGACTTTTTTGGATAAGCAAGCGGCAGATTAATAGCTGGGTCATACGGGACATGGATACTTAAACTTCTGAGGCAGTTCCACACCTTTGGCATCGTGGCTGCACCGGGTTACACTCCCACCAGCAGTGCAGGAGGCTTCCCTTCTCTCCACCTCCTCTCTGACACTTGTTATTTCCTGTCTGCTTCCTTCTAGCCATGCTGACCACAGTGAGCTGCCATGGCCTTGCAGTTTGGATTTGCATTTTCCTGAGACTTAATGATGGTGAACAAGTTTTCATGCACCTACTGGCCCTCTTTCTGTCTTCTTCGGAGAAATCTCTGCTTCCATCTTTTGACCAGGTTTTCATTGGCTTGTTTTTTTTCTTGTGGAGACGTGCGAGTTGATTGTATCTTTGGGCTTTTCACCCCTTGTCCGATGTGTGGTTTGCAAACATCCTCTCCCAATTGTTGTGGTGTCTTAGTATTCAGTTGATGGTTTCCTTGAGTGGGCAGAAGTGTGTGCATTTGATGTGGTCCCGTTTGTTTCTTGTTTCCTTTGTTGCCCTTGCCCAGTCAGACATGCTTCTTCCAAATAGGCGGCTCAGACAGATGGCAAAGAGCACTCTGCCTAGGTCTTCTCCTACAAGGTTCACGGTTTCAAGTCTGCCATTCAAGGCTTTAATCCATTTCAGGTGGTGTGTGTGCCAGGTGTAACATCATGGCGTACTCTCGTTGTGTTCCATGTGGCTGTGCAGGCTTCCCAGCACCGTTTATTGTAGAGACTCTCCTTTCTCCGCTGTCTCCACTTGGCTCCCTGGTCCAAAATGGGCTGTCCATGTAAGTTTGAGTTGGGCTCTGGGCTCTCAATTGTTTTGCATGGGTCTTCATGCCTGTTTTGGGGCCCAGACTGTGCCGTTTCGGTACCTAGCGCTTCGTCCTCTATGTTGAAATCTGAAATTGTGACACGTGCCGCTTTGTTCGTTTTCCTGAGGATTCCTTTGCCTAGTCAGGGTCTCGTGTTGCTGGCTAGAAACTTTAGGATTCTCTCTTCTTCTCTGTGGCAAATACTGCTGCAACTTTGACTGGGATTGCATGGAATCCAGAGATTCCTTACTGCGGTATGAACCTTTCAAGTGTGTTAATCCTTCCATTCCTAGATCCCTCGATATCTTTTTTTTTCTTGTGTCTTCTTGAGTTTCTTTCCCCAAAGGTTTGCTAGTTTTTGAATTAACATAGAATTCACCTGTTTTGCTAAGGTTATTCACAGAGATCCTATTCTTCGTAATGGCAAGCTCCTGTTTTTTTGTTTTTTTTTTCCTTAGCTTCAGTTTTTCTATTCTTTGCAACTTTTAATTGGTTTTGTTTTGGCACAAGTGCATTGCTGTGCTCACATCTGCTGGCAATGCTCCTGTATTTGCTGTGGAAGTCTGGCCCTGTCCAACGTCCCTTCCCATCTGCCTCTACTCTACCTCGGACGCCTGCACCAGAACAACTGAAGCAGTGGTGAGGAGGCCCAAACCGAGGATTCCACCCAGCCCATACTGGGCCACAGACCCAGAAGGTGCGGACCTCACCACTGCACCACCGGCCGGCCACTTACATGTTCAGTGGCAACGTGCAGTTGAGTGCAATGGGAGTTAAATATACTAGTGAGCCCAACTCTAGCACTGTGTAGATGAGGCTAGGTTGTTTTTCGGGTCCATTGTGATGTCAGAGGATTTGTCATAATTGTGTCTCTGAGGTCCAGCATGCTTCCTGGATACAGGTTTCAGAGCCTGCTTGGAGCAGTCTCATAACTCACCCTTCCCACTTAGCCCATGCTTGACCTTCGCTGCCGTTTTTTGGCTTGTGAATTTCTCTGACTTTCAAACGTTCCAGCAGAGTCTGTCTAAAGACGGACATCATCTTTCATTGTGGATAATTCAGGTGTGATTTCTGTTCACCTTCCATTTTCTGGGTCCTCTTTTTCTTTTCCATAGTATACTCGTCATGGTCTTTCTCAGCTATCTCCCTTAGACATGCTTATCAGTCCGTTCTCCTTCATTCCAAGGGATTAGTTTGTATTTCTTTAATCGCTGTATGTTCTCTAGGGTGAGGTGTGAGTGCTTTCGTGACTCTTGGTTGTTGTCCTTGAATTTGCACCGGTCACTTGTAGGACTCTTGGCTATCCTAGCCTAGGTCAAACTAAGCACTGAGAACACGTGGTCATGTGGGTTGGTTTGACATCCTGAGATCAGAAACTCCAAATTCGAGGTGGTCCTGGCAACCCCCTTCACGGACACAATGTTTCCAAGACAACTTAGACAAATCGGATGAATTCCACTCTCCAGGAAAGATATTTTTCTGTCTCTTTTCCGGATTTGGGAAGTTTCGAACTTGACCCCTGATCCTTGAACGTTCCCCTAGATTCCGTCCAGATACGGGCTTACTTAATTTTTATAGGGTGTGCCATTTGTTTGCCCTACATCCTCTACCCTGGCCTGTTTATTTTTCTTGAAACACAACTGTAAAGTTCTAATTTTCGTGCAACTTCCTTACATATGGTGTCAAAACACATAATCAATAATCCTTCTACGGCAAGAGGTAGGGGGAGAGAATTTCGATGGAGGCAAACAGAGCACACTAGCCTGGGAGGGCAGCCTTCACGAAGGAACGAAGCCCTGTGGAAGAGGGTGCTTTTCAGCACCCTTGTAGAGCACTTCCAAACAAAGAGACATACCCCAAGCGTGACAGGGCTCCATTCCTTCAAGGCTTCCAAGACATCTCTTGGGACACATTACCATGTGCCCAGTGGGCCCACGTGACACCAGAGCTTCGGAAAAAGAGACTGACCTTCAAAGAATGCTATGGGCCTTGGAAAGGAGGCATCGATTCTTCTCTTCAATGTCCTCAAGACATCTTTCTTGACTTTGCATTATGCTTAAGGCACAAGGGCACTGTAGGTGTGATGAACCCCAAGTCCGGCCACTTGTTTCCAATGAAGTTGCAAGCTTGAATCAGCATGACCTCCCCATAGACTTGAATAGATGACAATGTTCTCCTCTCCGTGCCTGTCCCTCTATTCTCACTTGTGGCCTAGGGTTCCTTTCTTATCCCTTGCATCAGACTCTGTTTTATCTCTTCTAGTTTCTGTGCCTGCTTTCTGTTTGCCAAACCTGTTTCTGGGTATCTGTCCCTTTAATAGCCTAGCCTAGGCCAATCCTCAGACTGTAACCATGCGGCCACCCTGGGGGACATGTTCACCGTGATGTCATAAGCGACCTCAAAATTCGAAGTTGTCCTGACAACCTCCGTGCACACAGAGTTTCACAGCCATCTCAGACCAGTCTGACTCCTCACCCTGTCTAGGTAGGATAGTTTTCCTTTTTCTGCAATTGTTGTCAGTTTCTATCTTTCTCCTTGAACTTCGAAAGGGCTCCTACATTCTCTCTAGACACTGGTTTCACTCCTGTAAGATTATCCTGGGTTTTATCTCTTATATCTTGGGTAGATGGCAAAATGGGTGGACCTTACCCAGAAAAAGTCCTGGACTCCCTCACAAGTTGAAGTTGCCCAGGGAATGTTCTGATGCACAATGATGGTGTCATCTCGTGGCACTCTGCCAATTCCACCTTGGCAGGTCACAAGTTTTCCTTCCTTCTGCCTTTGGGAAGTGTACCAGATACTTCCATAGATTGTAATATTCTTATGGTTCCTTTTCTTGTGCGTATTGATAACGTATCCTCACAATTGCTGCTTATTTATGATCTCTGCCCGCACCATACCATGAAATCTATATTTCCTAACACTACTAATGTGATATGCACTCGTAATGTGAAACAGTGAGGCCCGGGCCGCCCAAGCGGAATGTGGGCACTTACCTGCTCCCCCACAGGGCCGGCCCTGAATTGTACTTTTGGACCAACCTTTTGCCTGAACTTGGGAAGACGTGGGCCTGTTTGGATTATTCGTGAAGGTGATTAGTAATAACATCATGGACGGTAACATTTTCCGTTCGTTCATGGGTTTAGGACTGATCATGTTCTCTTCGTAGTATTCCTCTTCACCTATTTGGAATGGTCTGCCTTTCTGTAGCATCTGTAAGCATTTGGAGGTGATTTTCCATCCTTGGAAGTTCACCTTCCGTAAACTCTTTCCGCCCCCAAAGCTTTATGACATCATTCTGGACCCCTTTTTGGATTTTTGATTTGAGGTGAATTTCTAGCCATGACCCTGCATTAGAACGTACTATAACTTCCAGATTCACATCCTCATTGCTTTAGACTTCTGTGTAGCTTACATCATCTTCACCAGTGTAAGACTAATCACAGGCCCTCACCACACACTTGTGCCTAATCTTCTCTTTCACCCTCCGTCACCGCCCCTCTTTGCCTCTGGGAGCCCGCATACAAATGTTCAGTGCCACCTGTTGGTTAGTGCTTGCTTTTTCTTCTCCTTGTAAGTGAGATTCTATGGTATTTGAATTTCTCACTGGGGCTTGTTACACTTCCCCTAAAACCCTCACAGCCATTCTGGTGGTCACAAATGGCTGGATTGCATCATTTGTTCCGGCTGAGTGGTATACCATTGTGTGGCTATAGCCCATCTTCCTTCTCCAATCATCCCTTGCTGGACACCAGGGTGCTTTCCAAGTCTTGGATATCAGGAGTAAGACTGTGGTGAACACAGCCATGCACATGTCTTTATGCGGTAGTCTTTCTGACTTTTTTGGATAAGCAAGCGGCAGATTAATAGCTGGGTCATACGGGACATGGATACTTAAACTTCTGAGGCAGTTCCACACCTTTGGCATCGTGGCTGCACCGGGTTACACTCCCACCAGCAGTGCAGGAGGCTTCCCTTCTCTCCACCTCCTCTCTGACACTTGTTATTTCCTGTCTGCTTCCTTCTAGCCATGCTGACCACAGTGAGCTGCCATGGCCTTGCAGTTTGGATTTGCATTTTCCTGAGACTTAATGATGGTGAACAAGTTTTCATGCACCTACTGGCCCTCTTTCTGTCTTCTTCGGAGAAATCTCTGCTTCCATCTTTTGACCAGGTTTTCATTGGCTTGTTTTTTTTCTTGTGGAGACGTGCGAGTTGATTGTATCTTTGGGCTTTTCACCCCTTGTCCGATGTGTGGTTTGCAAACATCCTCTCCCAATTGTTGTGGTGTCTTAGTATTCAGTTGATGGTTTCCTTGAGTGGGCAGAAGTGTGTGCATTTGATGTGGTCCCGTTTGTTTCTTGTTTCCTTTGTTGCCCTTGCCCAGTCAGACATGCTTCTTCCAAATAGGCGGCTCAGACAGATGGCAAAGAGCACTCTGCCTAGGTCTTCTCCTACAAGGTTCACGGTTTCAAGTCTGCCATTCAAGGCTTTAATCCATTTCAGGTGGTGTGTGTGCCAGGTGTAACATCATGGCGTACTCTCGTTGTGTTCCATGTGGCTGTGCAGGCTTCCCAGCACCGTTTATTGTAGAGACTCTCCTTTCTCCGCTGTCTCCACTTGGCTCCCTGGTCCAAAATGGGCTGTCCATGTAAGTTTGAGTTGGGCTCTGGGCTCTCAATTGTTTTGCATGGGTCTTCATGCCTGTTTTGGGGCCCAGACTGTGCCGTTTCGGTACCTAGCGCTTCGTCCTCTATGTTGAAATCTGAAATTGTGACACGTGCCGCTTTGTTCGTTTTCCTGAGGATTCCTTTGCCTAGTCAGGGTCTCGTGTTGCTGGCTAGAAACTTTAGGATTCTCTCTTCTTCTCTGTGGCAAATACTGCTGCAACTTTGACTGGGATTGCATGGAATCCAGAGATTCCTTACTGCGGTATGAACCTTTCAAGTGTGTTAATCCTTCCATTCCTAGATCCCTCGATATCTTTTTTTTTCTTGTGTCTTCTTGAGTTTCTTTCCCCAAAGGTTTGCTAGTTTTTGAATTAACATAGAATTCACCTGTTTTGCTAAGGTTATTCACAGAGATCCTATTCTTCGTAATGGCAAGCTCCTGTTTTTTTGTTTTTTTTTTCCTTAGCTTCAGTTTTTCTATTCTTTGCAACTTTTAATTGGTTTTGTTTTGGCACAAGTGCATTGCTGTGCTCACATCTGCTGGCAATGCTCCTGTATTTGCTGTGGAAGTCTGGCCCTGTCCAACGTCCCTTCCCATCTGCCTCTACTCT
This sequence comes from Equus asinus, assembly GCF_041296235.1. NCBI lineage: Eukaryota > Metazoa > Chordata > Mammalia > Perissodactyla > Equidae > Equus > Equus asinus. The sequence continues at coordinate 44,437,519 of NC_091816.1, read as the reverse complement.
ACCTCGGACGCCTGCACCAGAACAACTGAAGCAGTGGTGAGGAGGCCCAAACCGAGGATTCCACCCAGCCCATACTGGGCCACAGACCCAGAAGGTGCGGACCTCACCACTGCACCACCGGCCGGCCACTTACATGTTCAGTGGCAACGTGCAGTTGAGTGCAATGGGAGTTAAATATACTAGTGAGCCCAACTCTAGCACTGTGTAGATGAGGCTAGGTTGTTTTTCGGGTCCATTGTGATGTCAGAGGATTTGTCATAATTGTGTCTCTGAGGTCCAGCATGCTTCCTGGATACAGGTTTCAGAGCCTGCTTGGAGCAGTCTCATAACTCACCCTTCCCACTTAGCCCATGCTTGACCTTCGCTGCCGTTTTTTGGCTTGTGAATTTCTCTGACTTTCAAACGTTCCAGCAGAGTCTGTCTAAAGACGGACATCATCTTTCATTGTGGATAATTCAGGTGTGATTTCTGTTCACCTTCCATTTTCTGGGTCCTCTTTTTCTTTTCCATAGTATACTCGTCATGGTCTTTCTCAGCTATCTCCCTTAGACATGCTTATCAGTCCGTTCTCCTTCATTCCAAGGGATTAGTTTGTATTTCTTTAATCGCTGTATGTTCTCTAGGGTGAGGTGTGAGTGCTTTCGTGACTCTTGGTTGTTGTCCTTGAATTTGCACCGGTCACTTGTAGGACTCTTGGCTATCCTAGCCTAGGTCAAACTAAGCACTGAGAACACGTGGTCATGTGGGTTGGTTTGACATCCTGAGATCAGAAACTCCAAATTCGAGGTGGTCCTGGCAACCCCCTTCACGGACACAATGTTTCCAAGACAACTTAGACAAATCGGATGAATTCCACTCTCCAGGAAAGATATTTTTCTGTCTCTTTTCCGGATTTGGGAAGTTTCGAACTTGACCCCTGATCCTTGAACGTTCCCCTAGATTCCGTCCAGATACGGGCTTACTTAATTTTTATAGGGTGTGCCATTTGTTTGCCCTACATCCTCTACCCTGGCCTGTTTATTTTTCTTGAAACACAACTGTAAAGTTCTAATTTTCGTGCAACTTCCTTACATATGGTGTCAAAACACATAATCAATAATCCTTCTACGGCAAGAGGTAGGGGGAGAGAATTTCGATGGAGGCAAACAGAGCACACTAGCCTGGGAGGGCAGCCTTCACGAAGGAACGAAGCCCTGTGGAAGAGGGTGCTTTTCAGCACCCTTGTAGAGCACTTCCAAACAAAGAGACATACCCCAAGCGTGACAGGGCTCCATTCCTTCAAGGCTTCCAAGACATCTCTTGGGACACATTACCATGTGCCCAGTGGGCCCACGTGACACCAGAGCTTCGGAAAAAGAGACTGACCTTCAAAGAATGCTATGGGCCTTGGAAAGGAGGCATCGATTCTTCTCTTCAATGTCCTCAAGACATCTTTCTTGACTTTGCATTATGCTTAAGGCACAAGGGCACTGTAGGTGTGATGAACCCCAAGTCCGGCCACTTGTTTCCAATGAAGTTGCAAGCTTGAATCAGCATGACCTCCCCATAGACTTGAATAGATGACAATGTTCTCCTCTCCGTGCCTGTCCCTCTATTCTCACTTGTGGCCTAGGGTTCCTTTCTTATCCCTTGCATCAGACTCTGTTTTATCTCTTCTAGTTTCTGTGCCTGCTTTCTGTTTGCCAAACCTGTTTCTGGGTATCTGTCCCTTTAATAGCCTAGCCTAGGCCAATCCTCAGACTGTAACCATGCGGCCACCCTGGGGGACATGTTCACCGTGATGTCATAAGCGACCTCAAAATTCGAAGTTGTCCTGACAACCTCCGTGCACACAGAGTTTCACAGCCATCTCAGACCAGTCTGACTCCTCACCCTGTCTAGGTAGGATAGTTTTCCTTTTTCTGCAATTGTTGTCAGTTTCTATCTTTCTCCTTGAACTTCGAAAGGGCTCCTACATTCTCTCTAGACACTGGTTTCACTCCTGTAAGATTATCCTGGGTTTTATCTCTTATATCTTGGGTAGATGGCAAAATGGGTGGACCTTACCCAGAAAAAGTCCTGGACTCCCTCACAAGTTGAAGTTGCCCAGGGAATGTTCTGATGCACAATGATGGTGTCATCTCGTGGCACTCTGCCAATTCCACCTTGGCAGGTCACAAGTTTTCCTTCCTTCTGCCTTTGGGAAGTGTACCAGATACTTCCATAGATTGTAATATTCTTATGGTTCCTTTTCTTGTGCGTATTGATAACGTATCCTCACAATTGCTGCTTATTTATGATCTCTGCCCGCACCATACCATGAAATCTATATTTCCTAACACTACTAATGTGATATGCACTCGTAATGTGAAACAGTGAGGCCCGGGCCGCCCAAGCGGAATGTGGGCACTTACCTGCTCCACCACAGGGCCGGCCCTGAATTGTACTTTTGGACCAACCTTTTGCCTGAACTTGGGAAGACGTGGGCCTGTTTGGATTATTCGTGAAGGTGATTAGTAATAACATCATGGACGGTAACATTTTCCGTTCGTTCATGGGTTTAGGACTGCTCATGTTCTCTTCGTAGTATTCCTCTTCACCTATTTGGAATGGTCTGCCTTTCTGTAGCATCTGTAAGCATTTGGAGGTGATTTTCCATCCTTGGAAGTTCACCTTCCGTAAACTCTTTCCGCCCCCAAAGCTTTATGACATCATTCTGGACCCCTTTTTGGATTTTTGATTTGAGGTGAATTTATAGCCATGACCCTGCATTAGAACGTACTATAACTTCCAGATTCACATCCTCATTGCTTTAGACTTCTGTGTAGCTTACATCATCTTCACCAGTGTAAGACTAATCACAGGCCCTCACCACACACTTGTGCCTAATCTTCTCTTTCACCCTCCGTCACCGCCCCTCTTTGCCTCTGGGAGCCCGCATACAAATGTTCAGTGCCACCTGTTGGTTAGTGCTTGCTTTTTCTTCTCCTTGTAAGTGAGATTCTATGGTATTTGAATTTCTCACTGGGGCTTGTTACACTTCCCCTAAAACCCTCACAGCCATTCTGGTGGTCACAAATGGCTGGATTGCATCATTTGTTCCGGCTGAGTGGTATACCATTGTGTGGCTATAGCCCATCTTCCTTCTCCAATCATCCCTTGCTGGACACCAGGGTGCTTTCCAAGTCTTGGATATCAGGAGTAAGACTGTGGTGAACACAGCCATGCACATGTCTTTATGCGGTAGTCTTTCTGACTTTTTTGGATAAGCAAGCGGCAGATTAATAGCTGGGTCATACGGGACATGGATACTTAAACTTCTGAGGCAGTTCCACACCTTTGGCATCGTGGCTGCACCGGGTTACACTCCCACCAGCAGTGCAGGAGGCTTCCCTTCTCTCCACCTCCTCTCTGACACTTGTTATTTCCTGTCTGCTTCCTTCTAGCCATGCTGACCACAGTGAGCTGCCATGGCCTTGCAGTTTGGATTTGCATTTTCCTGAGACTTAATGATGGTGAACAAGTTTTCATGCACCTACTGGCCCTCTTTCTGTCTTCTTCGGAGAAATCTCTGCTTCCATCTTTTGACCAGGTTTTCATTGGCTTGTTTTTTTTCTTGTGGAGACGTGCGAGTTGATTGTATCTTTGGGCTTTTCACCCCTTGTCCGATGTGTGGTTTGCAAACATCCTCTCCCAATTGTTGTGGTGTCTTAGTATTCAGTTGATGGTTTCCTTGAGTGGGCAGAAGTGTGTGCATTTGATGTGGTCCCGTTTGTTTCTTGTTTCCTTTGTTGCCCTTGCCCAGTCAGACATGCTTCTTCCAAATAGGCGGCTCAGACAGATGGCAAAGAGCACTCTGCCTAGGTCTTCTCCTACAAGGTTCACGGTTTCAAGTCTGCCATTCAAGGCTTTAATCCATTTCAGGTGGTGTGTGTGCCAGGTGTAACATCATGGCGTACTCTCGTTGTGTTCCATGTGGCTGTGCAGGCTTCCCAGCACCGTTTATTGTAGAGACTCTCCTTTCTCCGCTGTCTCCACTTGGCTCCCTGGTCCAAAATGGGCTGTCCATGTAAGTTTGAGTTGGGCTCTGGGCTCTCAATTGTTTTGCATGGGTCTTCATGCCTGTTTTGGGGCCCAGACTGTGCCGTTTCGGTACCTAGCGCTTCGTCCTCTATGTTGAAATCTGAAATTGTGACACGTGCCGCTTTGTTCGTTTTCCTGAGGATTCCTTTGCCTAGTCAGGGTCTCGTGTTGCTGGCTAGAAACTTTAGGATTCTCTCTTCTTCTCTGTGGCAAATACTGCTGCAACTTTGACTGGGATTGCATGGAATCCAGAGATTCCTTACTGCGGTATGAACCTTTCAAGTGTGTTAATCCTTCCATTCCTAGATCCCTCGATATCTTTTTTTTTCTTGTGTCTTCTTGAGTTTCTTTCCCCAAAGGTTTGCTAGTTTTTGAATTAACATAGAATTCACCTGTTTTGCTAAGGTTATTCACAGAGATCCTATTCTTCGTAATGGCAAGCTCCTGTTTTTTTGTTTTTTTTTTCCTTAGCTTCAGTTTTTCTATTCTTTGCAACTTTTAATTGGTTTTGTTTTGGCACAAGTGCATTGCTGTGCTCACATCTGCTGGCAATGCTCCTGTATTTGCTGTGGAAGTCTGGCCCTGTCCAACGTCCCTTCCCATCTGCCTCTACTCTACCTCGGACGCCTGCACCAGAACAACTGAAGCAGTGGTGAGGAGGCCCAAACCGAGGATTCCACCCAGCCCATACTGGGCCACAGACCCAGAAGGTGCGGACCTCACCACTGCACCACCGGCCGGCCACTTACATGTTCAGTGGCAACGTGCAGTTGAGTGCAATGGGAGTTAAATATACTAGTGAGCCCAACTCTAGCACTGTGTAGATGAGGCTAGGTTGTTTTTCGGGTCCATTGTGATGTCAGAGGATTTGTCATAATTGTGTCTCTGAGGTCCAGCATGCTTCCTGGATACAGGTTTCAGAGCCTGCTTGGAGCAGTCTCATAACTCACCCTTCCCACTTAGCCCATGCTTGACCTTCGCTGCCGTTTTTTGGCTTGTGAATTTCTCTGACTTTCAAACGTTCCAGCAGAGTCTGTCTAAAGACGGACATCATCTTTCATTGTGGATAATTCAGGTGTGATTTCTGTTCACCTTCCATTTTCTGGGTCCTCTTTTTCTTTTCCATAGTATACTCGTCATGGTCTTTCTCAGCTATCTCCCTTAGACATGCTTATCAGTCCGTTCTCCTTCATTCCAAGGGATTAGTTTGTATTTCTTTAATCGCTGTATGTTCTCTAGGGTGAGGTGTGAGTGCTTTCGTGACTCTTGGTTGTTGTCCTTGAATTTGCACCGGTCACTTGTAGGACTCTTGGCTATCCTAGCCTAGGTCAAACTAAGCACTGAGAACACGTGGTCATGTGGGTTGGTTTGACATCCTGAGATCAGAAACTCCAAATTCGAGGTGGTCCTGGCAACCCCCTTCACGGACACAATGTTTCCAAGACAACTTAGACAAATCGGATGAATTCCACTCTCCAGGAAAGATATTTTTCTGTCTCTTTTCCGGATTTGGGAAGTTTCGAACTTGACCCCTGATCCTTGAACGTTCCCCTAGATTCCGTCCAGATACGGGCTTACTTAATTTTTATAGGGTGTGCCATTTGTTTGCCCTACATCCTCTACCCTGGCCTGTTTATTTTTCTTGAAACACAACTGTAAAGTTCTAATTTTCGTGCAACTTCCTTACATATGGTGTCAAAACACATAATCAATAATCCTTCTACGGCAAGAGGTAGGGGGAGAGAATTTCGATGGAGGCAAACAGAGCACACTAGCCTGGGAGGGCAGCCTTCACGAAGGAACGAAGCCCTGTGGAAGAGGGTGCTTTTCAGAAACCTTGTAGAGCACTTCCAAACAAAGAGACATACCCCAAGCGTGACAGGGCTCCATTCCTTCAAGGCTTCCAAGACATCTCTTGGGACACATTACCATGTGCCCAGTGGGCCCACGTGACACCAGAGCTTCGGAAAAAGAGACTGACCTTCAAAGAATGCTATGGGCCTTGGAAAGGAGGCATCGATTCTTCTCTTCAATGTCCTCAAGACATCTTTCTTGACTTTGCATTATGCTTAAGGCACAAGGGCACTGTAGGTGTGATGAACCCCAAGTCCGGCCACTTGTTTCCAATGAAGTTGCAAGCTTGAATCAGCATGACCTCCCCATAGACTTGAATAGATGACAATGTTCTCCTCTCCGTGCCTGTCCCTCTATTCTCACTTGTGGCCTAGGGTTCCTTTCTTATCCCTTGCATCAGACTCTGTTTTATCTCTTCTAGTTTCTGTGCCTGCTTTCTGTTTGCCAAACCTGTTTCTGGGTATCTGTCCCTTTAATAGCCTAGCCTAGGCCAATCCTCAGACTGTAACCATGCGGCCACCCTGGGGGACATGTTCACCGTGATGTCATAAGCGACCTCAAAATTCGAAGTTGTCCTGACAACCTCCGTGCACACAGAGTTTCACAGCCATCTCAGACCAGTCTGACTCCTCACCCTGTCTAGGTAGGATAGTTTTCCTTTTTCTGCAATTGTTGTCAGTTTCTATCTTTCTCCTTGAACTTCGAAAGGGCTCCTACATTCTCTCTAGACACTGGTTTCACTCCTGTAAGATTATCCTGGGTTTTATCTCTTATATCTTGGGTAGATGGCAAAATGGGTGGACCTTACCCAGAAAAAGTCCTGGACTCCCTCACAAGTTGAAGTTGCCCAGGGAATGTTCTGATGCACAATGATGGTGTCATCTCGTGGCACTCTGCCAATTCCACCTTGGCAGGTCACAAGTTTTCCTTCCTTCTGCCTTTGGGAAGTGTACCAGATACTTCCATAGATTGTAATATTCTTATGGTTCCTTTTCTTGTGCGTATTGATAACGTATCCTCACAATTGCTGCTTATTTATGATCTCTGCCCGCACCATACCATGAAATCTATATTTCCTAACACTACTAATGTGATATGCACTCGTAATGTGAAACAGTGAGGCCCGGGCCGCCCAAGCGGAATGTGGGCACTTACCTGCTCCCCCACAGGGCCGGCCCTGAATTGTACTTTTGGACCAACCTTTTGCCTGAACTTGGGAAGACGTGGGCCTGTTTGGATTATTCGTGAAGGTGATTAGTAATAACATCATGGACGGTAACATTTTCCGTTCGTTCATGGGTTTAGGACTGATCATGTTCTCTTCGTAGTATTCCTCTTCACCTATTTGGAATGGTCTGCCTTTCTGTAGCATCTGTAAGCATTTGGAGGTGATTTTCCATCCTTGGAAGTTCACCTTCCGTAAACTCTTTCCGCCCCCAAAGCTTTATGACATCATTCTGGACCCCTTTTTGGATTTTTGATTTGAGGTGAATTTCTAGCCATGACCCTGCATTAGAACGTACTATAACTTCCAGATTCACATCCTCATTGCTTTAGACTTCTGTGTAGCTTACATCATCTTCACCAGTGTAAGACTAATCACAGGCCCTCACCACACACTTGTGCCTAATCTTCTCTTTCACCCTCCGTCACCGCCCCTCTTTGCCTCTGGGAGCCCGCATACAAATGTTCAGTGCCACCTGTTGGTTAGTGCTTGCTTTTTCTTCTCCTTGTAAGTGAGATTCTATGGTATTTGAATTTCTCACTGGGGCTTGTTACACTTCCCCTAAAACCCTCACAGCCATTCTGGTGGTCACAAATGGCTGGATTGCATCATTTGTTCCGGCTGAGTGGTATACCATTGTGTGGCTATAGCCCATCTTCCTTCTCCAATCATCCCTTGCTGGACACCAGGGTGCTTTCCAAGTCTTGGATATCAGGAGTAAGACTGTGGTGAACACAGCCATGCACATGTCTTTATGCGGTAGTCTTTCTGACTTTTTTGGATAAGCAAGCGGCAGATTAATAGCTGGGTCATACGGGACATGGATACTTAAACTTCTGAGGCAGTTCCACACCTTTGGCATCGTGGCTGCACCGGGTTACACTCCCACCAGCAGTGCAGGAGGCTTCCCTTCTCTCCACCTCCTCTCTGACACTTGTTATTTCCTGTCTGCTTCCTTCTAGCCATGCTGACCACAGTGAGCTGCCATGGCCTTGCAGTTTGGATTTGCATTTTCCTGAGACTTAATGATGGTGAACAAGTTTTCATGCACCTACTGGCCCTCTTTCTGTCTTCTTCGGAGAAATCTCTGCTTCCATCTTTTGACCAGGTTTTCATTGGCTTGTTTTTTTTCTTGTGGAGACGTGCGAGTTGATTGTATCTTTGGGCTTTTCACCCCTTGTCCGATGTGTGGTTTGCAAACATCCTCTCCCAATTGTTGTGGTGTCTTAGTATTCAGTTGATGGTTTCCTTGAGTGGGCAGAAGTGTGTGCATTTGATGTGGTCCCGTTTGTTTCTTGTTTCCTTTGTTGCCCTTGCCCAGTCAGACATGCTTCTTCCAAATAGGCGGCTCAGACAGATGGCAAAGAGCACTCTGCCTAGGTCTTCTCCTACAAGGTTCACGGTTTCAAGTCTGCCATTCAAGGCTTTAATCCATTTCAGGTGGTGTGTGTGCCAGGTGTAACATCATGGCGTACTCTCGTTGTGTTCCATGTGGCTGTGCAGGCTTCCCAGCACCGTTTATTGTAGAGACTCTCCTTTCTCCGCTGTCTCCACTTGGCTCCCTGGTCCAAAATGGGCTGTCCATGTAAGTTTGAGTTGGGCTCTGGGCTCTCAATTGTTTTGCATGGGTCTTCATGCCTGTTTTGGGGCCCAGACTGTGCCGTTTCGGTACCTAGTGCTTCGTCCTCTATGTTGAAATCTGAAATTGTGACACGTGCCGCTTTGTTCGTTTTCCTGAGGATTCCTTTGCCTAGTCAGGGTCTCGTGTTGCTGGCTAGAAACTTTAGGATTCTCTCTTCTTCTCTGTGGCAAATACTGCTGCAACTTTGACTGGGATTGCATGGAATCCAGAGATTCCTTACTGCGGTATGAACCTTTCAAGTGTGTTAATCCTTCCATTCCTAGATCCCTCGATATCTTTTTTTTTCTTGTGTCTTCTTGAGTTTCTTTCCCCAAAGGTTTGCTAGTTTTTGAATTAACATAGAATTCACCTGTTTTGCTAAGGTTATTCACAGAGATCCTATTCTTCGTAATGGCAAGCTCCTGTTTTTTTGTTTTTTTTTTCCTTAGCTTCAGTTTTTCTATTCTTTGCAACTTTTAATTGGTTTTGTTTTGGCACAAGTGCATTGCTGTGCTCACATCTGCTGGCAATGCTCCTGTATTTGCTGTGGAAGTCTGGCCCTGTCCAACGTCCCTTCCCATCTGCCTCTACTCTACCTCGGACGCCTGCACCAGAACAACTGAAGCAGTGGTGAGGAGGCCCAAACCGAGGATTCCACCCAGCCCATACTGGGCCACAGACCCAGAAGGTGCGGACCTCACCACTGCACCACCGGCCGGCCACTTACATGTTCAGTGGCAACGTGCAGTTGAGTGCAATGGGAGTTAAATATACTAGTGAGCCCAACTCTAGCACTGTGTAGATGAGGCTAGGTTGTTTTTCGGGTCCATTGTGATGTCAGAGGATTTGTCATAATTGTGTCTCTGAGGTCCAGCATGCTTCCTGGATACAGGTTTCAGAGCCTGCTTGGAGCAGTCTCATAACTCACCCTTCCCACTTAGCCCATGCTTGACCTTCGCTGCCGTTTTTTGGCTTGTGAATTTCTCTGACTTTCAAACGTTCCAGCAGAGTCTGTCTAAAGACGGACATCATCTTTCATTGTGGATAATTCAGGTGTGATTTCTGTTCACCTTCCATTTTCTGGGTCCTCTTTTTCTTTTCCATAGTATACTCGTCATGGTCTTTCTCAGCTATCTCCCTTAGACATGCTTATCAGTCCGTTCTCCTTCATTCCAAGGGATTAGTTTGTATTTCTTTAATCGCTGTATGTTCTCTAGGGTGAGGTGTGAGTGCTTTCGTGACTCTTGGTTGTTGTCCTTGAATTTGCACCGGTCACTTGTAGGACTCTTGGCTATCCTAGCCTAGGTCAAACTAAGCACTGAGAACACGTGGTCATGTGGGTTGGTTTGACATCCTGAGATCAGAAACTCCAAATTCGAGGTGGTCCTGGCAACCCCCTTCACGGACACAATGTTTCCAAGACAACTTAGACAAATCGGATGAATTCCACTCTCCAGGAAAGATATTTTTCTGTCTCTTTTCCGGATTTGGGAAGTTTCGAACTTGACCCCTGATCCTTGAACGTTCCCCTAGATTCCGTCCAGATACGGGCTTACTTAATTTTTATAGGGTGTGCCATTTGTTTGCCCTACATCCTCTACCCTGGCCTGTTTATTTTTCTTGAAACACAACTGTAAAGTTCTAATTTTCGTGCAACTTCCTTACATATGGTGTCAAAACACATAATCAATAATCCTTCTACGGCAAGAGGTAGGGGGAGAGAATTTCGATGGAGGCAAACAGAGCACACTAGCCTGGGAGGGCAGCCTTCACGAAGGAACGAAGCCCTGTGGAAGAGGGTGCTTTTCAGAAACCTTGTAGAGCACTTCCAAACAAAGAGACATACCCCAAGCGTGACAGGGCTCCATTCCTTCAAGGCTTCCAAGACATCTCTTGGGACACATTACCATGTGCCCAGTGGGCCCACGTGACACCAGAGCTTCGGAAAAAGAGACTGACCTTCAAAGAATGCTATGGGCCTTGGAAAGGAGGCATCGATTCTTCTCTTCAATGTCCTCAAGACATCTTTCTTGACTTTGCATTATGCTTAAGGCACAAGGGCACTGTAGGTGTGATGAACCCCAAGTCCGGCCACTTGTTTCCAATGAAGTTGCAAGCTTGAATCAGCATGACCTCCCCATAGACTTGAATAGATGACAATGTTCTCCTCTCCGTGCCTGTCCCTCTATTCTCACTTGTGGCCTAGGGTTCCTTTCTTATCCCTTGCATCAGACTCTGTTTTATCTCTTCTAGTTTCTGTGCCTGCTTTCTGTTTGCCAAACCTGTTTCTGGGTATCTGTCCCTTTAATAGCCTAGCCTAGGCCAATCCTCAGACTGTAACCATGCGGCCACCCTGGGGGACATGTTCACCGTGATGTCATAAGCGACCTCAAAATTCGAAGTTGTCCTGACAACCTCCGTGCACACAGAGTTTCACAGCCATCTCAGACCAGTCTGACTCCTCACCCTGTCTAGGTAGGATAGTTTTCCTTTTTCTGCAATTGTTGTCAGTTTCTATCTTTCTCCTTGAACTTCGAAAGGGCTCCTACATTCTCTCTAGACACTGGTTTCACTCCTGTAAGATTATCCTGGGTTTTATCTCTTATATCTTGGGTAGATGGCAAAATGGGTGGACCTTACCCAGAAAAAGTCCTGGACTCCCTCACAAGTTGAAGTTGCCCAGGGAATGTTCTGATGCACAATGATGGTGTCATCTCGTGGCACTCTGCCAATTCCACCTTGGCAGGTCACAAGTTTTCCTTCCTTCTGCCTTTGGGAAGTGTACCAGATACTTCCATAGATTGTAATATTCTTATGGTTCCTTTTCTTGTGCGTATTGATAACGTATCCTCACAATTGCTGCTTATTTATGATCTCTGCCCGCACCATACCATGAAATCTATATTTCCTAACACTACTAATGTGATATGCACTCGTAATGTGAAACAGTGAGGCCCGGGCCGCCCAAGCGGAATGTGGGCACTTACCTGCTCCACCACAGGGCCGGCCCTGAATTGTACTTTTGGACCAACCTTTTGCCTGAACTTGGGAAGACGTGGGCCTGTTTGGATTATTCGTGAAGGTGATTAGTAATAACATCATGGACGGTAACATTTTCCGTTCGTTCATGGGTTTAGGACTGATCATGTTCTCTTCGTAGTATTCCTCTTCACCTATTTGGAATGGTCTGCCTTTCTGTAGCATCTGTAAGCATTTGGAGGTGATTTTCCATCCTTGGAAGTTCACCTTCCGTAAACTCTTTCCGCCCCCAAAGCTTTATGACATCATTCTGGACCCCTTTTTGGATTTTTGATTTGAGGTGAATTTCTAGCCATGACCCTGCATTAGAACGTACTATAACTTCCAGATTCACATCCTCATTGCTTTAGACTTCTGTGTAGCTTACATCATCTTCACCAGTGTAAGACTAATCACAGGCCCTCACCACACACTTGTGCCTAATCTTCTCTTTCACCCTCCGTCACCGCCCCTCTTTGCCTCTGGGAGCCCGCATACAAATGTTCAGTGCCACCTGTTGGTTAGTGCTTGCTTTTTCTTCTCCTTGTAAGTGAGATTCTATGGTATTTGAATTTCTCACTGGGGCTTGTTACACTTCCCCTAAAACCCTCACAGCCATTCTGGTGGTCACAAATGGCTGGATTGCATCATTTGTTCCGGCTGAGTGGTATACCATTGTGTGGCTATAGCCCATCTTCCTTCTCCAATCATCCCTTGCTGGACACCAGGGTGCTTTCCAAGTCTTGGATATCAGGAGTAAGACTGTGGTGAACACAGCCATGCACATGTCTTTATGCGGTAGTCTTTCTGACTTTTTTGGATAAGCAAGCGGCAGATTAATAGCTGGGTCATACGGGACATGGATACTTAAACTTCTGAGGCAGTTCCACACCTTTGGCATCGTGGCTGCACCGGGTTACACTCCCACCAGCAGTGCAGGAGGCTTCCCTTCTCTCCACCTCCTCTCTGACACTTGTTATTTCCTGTCTGCTTCCTTCTAGCCATGCTGACCACAGTGAGCTGCCATGGCCTTGCAGTTTGGATTTGCATTTTCCTGAGACTTAATGATGGTGAACAAGTTTTCATGCACCTACTGGCCCTCTTTCTGTCTTCTTCGGAGAAATCTCTGCTTCCATCTTTTGACCAGGTTTTCATTGGCTTGTTTTTTTTCTTGTGGAGACGTGCGAGTTGATTGTATCTTTGGGCTTTTCACCCCTTGTCCGATGTGTGGTTTGCAAACATCCTCTCCCAATTGTTGTGGTGTCTTAGTATTCAGTTGATGGTTTCCTTGAGTGGGCAGAAGTGTGTGCATTTGATGTGGTCCCGTTTGTTTCTTGTTTCCTTTGTTGCCCTTGCCCAGTCAGACATGCTTCTTCCAAATAGGCGGCTCAGACAGATGGCAAAGAGCACTCTGCCTAGGTCTTCTCCTACAAGGTTCACGGTTTCAAGTCTGCCATTCAAGGCTTTAATCCATTTCAGGTGGTGTGTGTGCCAGGTGTAACATCATGGCGTACTCTCGTTGTGTTCCATGTGGCTGTGCAGGCTTCCCAGCACCGTTTATTGTAGAGACTCTCCTTTCTCCGCTGTCTCCACTTGGCTCCCTGGTCCAAAATGGGCTGTCCATGTAAGTTTGAGTTGGGCTCTGGGCTCTCAATTGTTTTGCATGGGTCTTCATGCCTGTTTTGGGGCCCAGACTGTGCCGTTTCGGTACCTAGCGCTTCGTCCTCTATGTTGAAATCTGAAATTGTGACACGTGCCGCTTTGTTCGTTTTCCTGAGGATTCCTTTGCCTAGTCAGGGTCTCGTGTTGCTGGCTAGAAACTTTAGGATTCTCTCTTCTTCTCTGTGGCAAATACTGCTGCAACTTTGACTGGGATTGCATGGAATCCAGAGATTCCTTACTGCGGTATGAACCTTTCAAGTGTGTTAATCCTTCCATTCCTAGATCCCTCGATATCTTTTTTTTTCTTGTGTCTTCTTGAGTTTCTTTCCCCAAAGGTTTGCTAGTTTTTGAATTAACATAGAATTCACCTGTTTTGCTAAGGTTATTCACAGAGATCCTATTCTTCGTAATGGCAAGCTCCTGTTTTTTTGTTTTTTTTTTCCTTAGCTTCAGTTTTTCTATTCTTTGCAACTTTTAATTGGTTTTGTTTTGGCACAAGTGCATTGCTGTGCTCACATCTGCTGGCAATGCTCCTGTATTTGCTGTGGAAGTCTGGCCCTGTCCAACGTCCCTTCCCATCTGCCTCTACTCTACCTCGGACGCCTGCACCAGAACAACTGAAGCAGTGGTGAGGAGGCCCAAACCGAGGATTCCACCCAGCCCATACTGGGCCACAGACCCAGAAGGTGCGGACCTCACCACTGCACCACCGGCCGGCCACTTACATGTTCAGTGGCAACGTGCAGTTGAGTGCAATGGGAGTTAAATATACTAGTGAGCCCAACTCTAGCACTGTGTAGATGAGGCTAGGTTGTTTTTCGGGTCCATTGTGATGTCAGAGGATTTGTCATAATTGTGTCTCTGAGGTCCAGCATGCTTCCTGGATACAGGTTTCAGAGCCTGCTTGGAGCAGTCTCATAACTCACCCTTCCCACTTAGCCCATGCTTGACCTTCGCTGCCGTTTTTTGGCTTGTGAATTTCTCTGACTTTCAAACGTTCCAGCAGAGTCTGTCTAAAGACGGACATCATCTTTCATTGTGGATAATTCAGGTGTGATTTCTGTTCACCTTCCATTTTCTGGGTCCTCTTTTTCTTTTCCATAGTATACTCGTCATGGTCTTTCTCAGCTATCTCCCTTAGACATGCTTATCAGTCCGTTCTCCTTCATTCCAAGGGATTAGTTTGTATTTCTTTAATCGCTGTATGTTCTCTAGGGTGAGGTGTGAGTGCTTTCGTGACTCTTGGTTGTTGTCCTTGAATTTGCACCGGTCACTTGTAGGACTCTTGGCTATCCTAGCCTAGGTCAAACTAAGCACTGAGAACACGTGGTCATGTGGGTTGGTTTGACATCCTGAGATCAGAAACTCCAAATTCGAGGTGGTCCTGGCAACCCCCTTCACGGACACAATGTTTCCAAGACAACTTAGACAAATCGGATGAATTCCACTCTCCAGGAAAGATATTTTTCTGTCTCTTTTCCGGATTTGGGAAGTTTCGAACTTGACCCCTGATCCTTGAACGTTCCCCTAGATTCCGTCCAGATACGGGCTTACTTAATTTTTATAGGGTGTGCCATTTGTTTGCCCTACATCCTCTACCCTGGCCTGTTTATTTTTCTTGAAACACAACTGTAAAGTTCTAATTTTCGTGCAACTTCCTTACATATGGTGTCAAAACACATAATCAATAATCCTTCTACGGCAAGAGGTAGGGGGAGAGAATTTCGATGGAGGCAAACAGAGCACACTAGCCTGGGAGGGCAGCCTTCACGAAGGAACGAAGCCCTGTGGAAGAGGGTGCTTTTCAGCACCCTTGTAGAGCACTTCCAAACAAAGAGACATACCCCAAGCGTGACAGGGCTCCATTCCTTCAAGGCTTCCAAGACATCTCTTGGGACACATTACCATGTGCCCAGTGGGCCCACGTGACACCAGAGCTTCGGAAAAAGAGACTGACCTTCAAAGAATGCTATGGGCCTTGGAAAGGAGGCATCGATTCTTCTCTTCAATGTCCTCAAGACATCTTTCTTGACTTTGCATTATGCTTAAGGCACAAGGGCACTGTAGGTGTGATGAACCCCAAGTCCGGCCACTTGTTTCCAATGAAGTTGCAAGCTTGAATCAGCATGACCTCCCCATAGACTTGAATAGATGACAATGTTCTCCTCTCCGTGCCTGTCCCTCTATTCTCACTTGTGGCCTAGGGTTCCTTTCTTATCCCTTGCATCAGACTCTGTTTTATCTCTTCTAGTTTCTGTGCCTGCTTTCTGTTTGCCAAACCTGTTTCTGGGTATCTGTCCCTTTAATAGCCTAGCCTAGGCCAATCCTCAGACTGTAACCATGCGGCCACCCTGGGGGACATGTTCACCGTGATGTCATAAGCGACCTCAAAATTCGAAGTTGTCCTGACAACCTCCATGCACACAGAGTTTCACAGCCATCTCAGACCAGTCTGACTCCTCACCCTGTCTAGGTAGGATAGTTTTCCTTTTTCTGCAATTGTTGTCAGTTTCTATCTTTCTCCTTGAACTTCGAAAGGGCTCCTACATTCTCTCTAGACACTGGTTTCACTCCTGTAAGATTATCCTGGGTTTTATCTCTTATATCTTGGGTAGATGGCAAAATGGGTGGACCTTACCCAGAAAAAGTCCTGGACTCCCTCACAAGTTGAAGTTGCCCAGGGAATGTTCTGATGCACAATGATGGTGTCATCTCGTGGCACTCTGCCAATTCCACCTTGGCAGGTCACAAGTTTTCCTTCCTTCTGCCTTTGGGAAGTGTACCAGATACTTCCATAGATTGTAATATTCTTATGGTTCCTTTTCTTGTGCGTATTGATAACGTATCCTCACAATTGCTGCTTATTTATGATCTCTGCCCGCACCATACCATGAAATCTATATTTCCTAACACTACTAATGTGATATGCACTCGTAATGTGAAACAGTGAGGCCCGGGCCGCCCAAGCGGAATGTGGGCACTTACCTGCTCCCCCACAGGGCCGGCCCTGAATTGTACTTTTGGACCAACCTTTTGCCTGAACTTGGGAAGACGTGGGCCTGTTTGGATTATTCGTGAAGGTGATTAGTAATAACATCATGGACGGTAACATTTTCCGTTCGTTCATGGGTTTAGGACTGATCATGTTCTCTTCGTAGTATTCCTCTTCACCTATTTGGAATGGTCTGCCTTTCTGTAGCATCTGTAAGCATTTGGAGGTGATTTTCCATCCTTGGAAGTTCACCTTCCGTAAACTCTTTCCGCCCCCAAAGCTTTATGACATCATTCTGGACCCCTTTTTGGATTTTTGATTTGAGGTGAATTTCTAGCCATGACCCTGCATTAGAACGTACTATAACTTCCAGATTCACATCCTCATTGCTTTAGACTTCTGTGTAGCTTACATCATCTTCACCAGTGTAAGACTAATCACAGGCCCTCACCACACACTTGTGCCTAATCTTCTCTTTCACCCTCCGTCACCGCCCCTCTTTGCCTCTGGGAGCCCGCATACAAATGTTCAGTGCCACCTGTTGGTTAGTGCTTGCTTTTTCTTCTCCTTGTAAGTGAGATTCTATGGTATTTGAATTTCTCACTGGGGCTTGTTACACTTCCCCTAAAACCCTCACAGCCATTCTGGTGGTCACAAATGGCTGGATTGCATCATTTGTTCCGGCTGAGTGGTATACCATTGTGTGGCTATAGCCCATCTTCCTTCTCCAATCATCCCTTGCTGGACACCAGGGTGCTTTCCAAGTCTTGGATATCAGGAGTAAGACTGTGGTGAACACAGCCATGCACATGTCTTTATGCGGTAGTCTTTCTGACTTTTTTGGATAAGCAAGCGGCAGATTAATAGCTGGGTCATACGGGACATGGATACTTAAACTTCTGAGGCAGTTCCACACCTTTGGCATCGTGGCTGCACCGGGTTACACTCCCACCAGCAGTGCAGGAGGCTTCCCTTCTCTCCACCTCCTCTCTGACACTTGTTATTTCCTGTCTGCTTCCTTCTAGCCATGCTGACCACAGTGAGCTGCCATGGCCTTGCAGTTTGGATTTGCATTTTCCTGAGACTTAATGATGGTGAACAAGTTTTCATGCACCTACTGGCCCTCTTTCTGTCTTCTTCGGAGAAATCTCTGCTTCCATCTTTTGACCAGGTTTTCATTGGCTTGTTTTTTTTCTTGTGGAGACGTGCGAGTTGATTGTATCTTTGGGCTTTTCACCCCTTGTCCGATGTGTGGTTTGCAAACATCCTCTCCCAATTGTTGTGGTGTCTTAGTATTCAGTTGATGGTTTCCTTGAGTGGGCAGAAGTGTGTGCATTTGATGTGGTCCCGTTTGTTTCTTGTTTCCTTTGTTGCCCTTGCCCAGTCAGACATGCTTCTTCCAAATAGGCGGCTCAGACAGATGGCAAAGAGCACTCTGCCTAGGTCTTCTCCTACAAGGTTCACGGTTTCAAGTCTGCCATTCAAGGCTTTAATCCATTTCAGGTGGTGTGTGTGCCAGGTGTAACATCATGGCGTACTCTCGTTGTGTTCCATGTGGCTGTGCAGGCTTCCCAGCACCGTTTATTGTAGAGACTCTCCTTTCTCCGCTGTCTCCACTTGGCTCCCTGGTCCAAAATGGGCTGTCCATGTAAGTTTGAGTTGGGCTCTGGGCTCTCAATTGTTTTGCATGGGTCTTCATGCCTGTTTTGGGGCCCAGACTGTGCCGTTTCGGTACCTAGCGCTTCGTCCTCTATGTTGAAATCTGAAATTGTGACACGTGCCGCTTTGTTCGTTTTCCTGAGGATTCCTTTGCCTAGTCAGGGTCTCGTGTTGCTGGCTAGAAACTTTAGGATTCTCTCTTCTTCTCTGTGGCAAATACTGCTGCAACTTTGACTGGGATTGCATGGAATCCAGAGATTCCTTACTGCGGTATGAACCTTTCAAGTGTGTTAATCCTTCCATTCCTAGATCCCTCGATATCTTTTTTTTTCTTGTGTCTTCTTGAGTTTCTTTCCCCAAAGGTTTGCTAGTTTTTGAATTAACATAGAATTCACCTGTTTTGCTAAGGTTATTCACAGAGATCCTATTCTTCGTAATGGCAAGCTCCTGTTTTTTTGTTTTTTTTTTCCTTAGCTTCAGTTTTTCTATTCTTTGCAACTTTTAATTGGTTTTGTTTTGGCACAAGTGCATTGCTGTGCTCACATCTGCTGGCAATGCTCCTGTATTTGCTGTGGAAGTCTGGCCCTGTCCAACGTCCCTTCCCATCTGCCTCTACTCTACCTCGGACGCCTGCACCAGAACAACTGAAGCAGTGGTGAGGAGGCCCAAACCGAGGATTCCACCCAGCCCATACTGGGCCACAGACCCAGAAGGTGCGGACCTCACCACTGCACCACCGGCCGGCCACTTACATGTTCAGTGGCAACGTGCAGTTGAGTGCAATGGGAGTTAAATATACTAGTGAGCCCAACTCTAGCACTGTGTAGATGAGGCTAGGTTGTTTTTCGGGTCCATTGTGATGTCAGAGGATTTGTCATAATTGTGTCTCTGAGGTCCAGCATGCTTCCTGGATACAGGTTTCAGAGCCTGCTTGGAGCAGTCTCATAACTCACCCTTCCCACTTAGCCCATGCTTGACCTTCGCTGCCGTTTTTTGGCTTGTGAATTTCTCTGACTTTCAAACGTTCCAGCAGAGTCTGTCTAAAGACGGACATCATCTTTCATTGTGGATAATTCAGGTGTGATTTCTGTTCACCTTCCATTTTCTGGGTCCTCTTTTTCTTTTCCATAGTATACTCGTCATGGTCTTTCTCAGCTATCTCCCTTAGACATGCTTATCAGTCCGTTCTCCTTCATTCCAAGGGATTAGTTTGTATTTCTTTAATCGCTGTATGTTCTCTAGGGTGAGGTGTGAGTGCTTTCGTGACTCTTGGTTGTTGTCCTTGAATTTGCACCGGTCACTTGTAGGACTCTTGGCTATCCTAGCCTAGGTCAAACTAAGCACTGAGAACACGTGGTCATGTGGGTTGGTTTGACATCCTGAGATCAGAAACTCCAAATTCGAGGTGGTCCTGGCAACCCCCTTCACGGACACAATGTTTCCAAGACAACTTAGACAAATCGGATGAATTCCACTCTCCAGGAAAGATATTTTTCTGTCTCTTTTCCGGATTTGGGAAGTTTCGAACTTGACCCCTGATCCTTGAACGTTCCCCTAGATTCCGTCCAGATACGGGCTTACTTAATTTTTATAGGGTGTGCCATTTGTTTGCCCTACATCCTCTACCCTGGCCTGTTTATTTTTCTTGAAACACAACTGTAAAGTTCTAATTTTCGTGCAACTTCCTTACATATGGTGTCAAAACACATAATCAATAATCCTTCTACGGCAAGAGGTAGGGGGAGAGAATTTCGATGGAGGCAAACAGAGCACACTAGCCTGGGAGGGCAGCCTTCACGAAGGAACGAAGCCCTGTGGAAGAGGGTGCTTTTCAGAAACCTTGTAGAGCACTTCCAAACAAAGAGACATACCCCAAGCGTGACAGGGCTCCATTCCTTCAAGGCTTCCAAGACATCTCTTGGGACACATTACCATGTGCCCAGTGGGCCCACGTGACACCAGAGCTTCGGAAAAAGAGACTGACCTTCAAAGAATGCTATGGGCCTTGGAAAGGAGGCATCGATTCTTCTCTTCAATGTCCTCAAGACATCTTTCTTGACTTTGCATTATGCTTAAGGCACAAGGGCACTGTAGGTGTGATGAACCCCAAGTCCGGCCACTTGTTTCCAATGAAGTTGCAAGCTTGAATCAGCATGACCTCCCCATAGACTTGAATAGATGACAATGTTCTCCTCTCCGTGCCTGTCCCTCTATTCTCACTTGTGGCCTAGGGTTCCTTTCTTATCCCTTGCATCAGACTCTGTTTTATCTCTTCTAGTTTCTGTGCCTGCTTTCTGTTTGCCAAACCTGTTTCTGGGTATCTGTCCCTTTAATAGCCTAGCCTAGGCCAATCCTCAGACTGTAACCATGCGGCCACCCTGGGGGACATGTTCACCGTGATGTCATAAGCGACCTCAAAATTCGAAGTTGTCCTGACAACCTCCGTGCACACAGAGTTTCACAGCCATCTCAGACCAGTCTGACTCCTCACCCTGTCTAGGTAGGATAGTTTTCCTTTTTCTGCAATTGTTGTCAGTTTCTATCTTTCTCCTTGAACTTCGAAAGGGCTCCTACATTCTCTCTAGACACTGGTTTCACTCCTGTAAGATTATCCTGGGTTTTATCTCTTATATCTTGGGTAGATGGCAAAATGGGTGGACCTTACCCAGAAAAAGTCCTGGACTCCCTCACAAGTTGAAGTTGCCCAGGGAATGTTCTGATGCACAATGATGGTGTCATCTCGTGGCACTCTGCCAATTCCACCTTGGCAGGTCACAAGTTTTCCTTCCTTCTGCCTTTGGGAAGTGTACCAGATACTTCCATAGATTGTAATATTCTTATGGTTCCTTTTCTTGTGCGTATTGATAACGTATCCTCACAATTGCTGCTTATTTATGATCTCTGCCCGCACCATACCATGAAATCTATATTTCCTAACACTACTAATGTGATATGCACTCGTAATGTGAAACAGTGAGGCCCGGGCTGCCCAAGCGGAATGTGGGCACTTACCTGCTCCACCACAGGGCCGGCCCTGAATTGTACTTTTGGACCAACCTTTTGCCTGAACTTGGGAAGACGTGGGCCTGTTTGGATTATTCGTGAAGGTGATTAGTAATAACATCATGGACGGTAACATTTTCCGTTCGTTCATGGGTTTAGGACTGATCATGTTCTCTTCGTAGTATTCCTCTTCACCTATTTGGAATGGTCTGCCTTTCTGTAGCATCTGTAAGCATTTGGAGGTGATTTTCCATCCTTGGAAGTTCACCTTCCGTAAACTCTTTCCGCCCCCAAAGCTTTATGACATCATTCTGGACCCCTTTTTGGATTTTTGATTTGAGGTGAATTTCTAGCCATGACCCTGCATTAGAACGTACTATAACTTCCAGATTCACATCCTCATTGCTTTAGACTTCTGTGTAGCTTACATCATCTTCACCAGTGTAAGACTAATCACAGGCCCTCACCACACACTTGTGCCTAATCTTCTCTTTCACCCTCCGTCACCGCCCCTCTTTGCCTCTGGGAGCCCGCATACAAATGTTCAGTGCCACCTGTTGGTTAGTGCTTGCTTTTTCTTCTCCTTGTAAGTGAGATTCTATGGTATTTGAATTTCTCACTGGGGCTTGTTACACTTCCCCTAAAACCCTCACAGCCATTCTGGTGGTCACAAATGGCTGGATTGCATCATTTGTTCCGGCTGAGTGGTATACCATTGTGTGGCTATAGCCCATCTTCCTTCTCCAATCATCCCTTGCTGGACACCAGGGTGCTTTCCAAGTCTTGGATATCAGGAGTAAGACTGTGGTGAACACAGCCATGCACATGTCTTTATGCGGTAGTCTTTCTGACTTTTTTGGATAAGCAAGCGGCAGATTAATAGCTGGGTCATACGGGACATGGATACTTAAACTTCTGAGGCAGTTCCACACCTTTGGCATCGTGGCTGCACCGGGTTACACTCCCACCAGCAGTGCAGGAGGCTTCCCTTCTCTCCACCTCCTCTCTGACACTTGTTATTTCCTGTCTGCTTCCTTCTAGCCATGCTGACCACAGTGAGCTGCCATGGCCTTGCAGTTTGGATTTGCATTTTCCTGAGACTTAATGATGGTGAACAAGTTTTCATGCACCTACTGGCCCTCTTTCTGTCTTCTTCGGAGAAATCTCTGCTTCCATCTTTTGACCAGGTTTTCATTGGCTTGTTTTTTTTCTTGTGGAGACGTGCGAGTTGATTGTATCTTTGGGCTTTTCACCCCTTGTCCGATGTGTGGTTTGCAAACATCCTCTCCCAATTGTTGTGGTGTCTTAGTATTCAGTTGATGGTTTCCTTGAGTGGGCAGAAGTGTGTGCATTTGATGTGGTCCCGTTTGTTTCTTGTTTCCTTTGTTGCCCTTGCCCAGTCAGACATGCTTCTTCCAAATAGGCGGCTCAGACAGATGGCAAAGAGCACTCTGCCTAGGTCTTCTCCTACAAGGTTCACGGTTTCAAGTCTGCCATTCAAGGCTTTAATCCATTTCAGGTGGTGTGTGTGCCAGGTGTAACATCATGGCGTACTCTCGTTGTGTTCCATGTGGCTGTGCAGGCTTCCCAGCACCGTTTATTGTAGAGACTCTCCTTTCTCCGCTGTCTCCACTTGGCTCCCTGGTCCAAAATGGGCTGTCCATGTAAGTTTGAGTTGGGCTCTGGGCTCTCAATTGTTTTGCATGGGTCTTCATGCCTGTTTTGGGGCCCAGACTGTGCCGTTTCGGTACCTAGCGCTTCGTCCTCTATGTTGAAATCTGAAATTGTGACACGTGCCGCTTTGTTCGTTTTCCTGAGGATTCCTTTGCCTAGTCAGGGTCTCGTGTTGCTGGCTAGAAACTTTAGGATTCTCTCTTCTTCTCTGTGGCAAATACTGCTGCAACTTTGACTGGGATTGCATGGAATCCAGAGATTCCTTACTGCGGTATGAACCTTTCAAGTGTGTTAATCCTTCCATTCCTAGATCCCTCGATATCTTTTTTTTTCTTGTGTCTTCTTGAGTTTCTTTCCCCAAAGGTTTGCTAGTTTTTGAATTAACATAGAATTCACCTGTTTTGCTAAGGTTATTCACAGAGATCCTATTCTTCGTAATGGCAAGCTCCTGTTTTTTTGTTTTTTTTTTCCTTAGCTTCAGTTTTTCTATTCTTTGCAACTTTTAATTGGTTTTGTTTTGGCACAAGTGCATTGCTGTGCTCACATCTGCTGGCAATGCTCCTGTATTTGCTGTGGAAGTCTGGCCCTGTCCAACGTCCCTTCCCATCTGCCTCTACTCTACCTCGGACGCCTGCACCAGAACAACTGAAGCAGTGGTGAGGAGGCCCAAACCGAGGATTCCACCCAGCCCATACTGGGCCACAGACCCAGAAGGTGCGGACCTCACCACTGCACCACCGGCCGGCCACTTACATGTTCAGTGGCAACGTGCAGTTGAGTGCAATGGGAGTTAAATATACTAGTGAGCCCAACTCTAGCACTGTGTAGATGAGGCTAGGTTGTTTTTCGGGTCCATTGTGATGTCAGAGGATTTGTCATAATTGTGTCTCTGAGGTCCAGCATGCTTCCTGGATACAGGTTTCAGAGCCTGCTTGGAGCAGTCTCATAACTCACCCTTCCCACTTAGCCCATGCTTGACCTTCGCTGCCGTTTTTTGGCTTGTGAATTTCTCTGACTTTCAAACGTTCCAGCAGAGTCTGTCTAAAGACGGACATCATCTTTCATTGTGGATAATTCAGGTGTGATTTCTGTTCACCTTCCATTTTCTGGGTCCTCTTTTTCTTTTCCATAGTATACTCGTCATGGTCTTTCTCAGCTATCTCCCTTAGACATGCTTATCAGTCCGTTCTCCTTCATTCCAAGGGATTAGTTTGTATTTCTTTAATCGCTGTATGTTCTCTAGGGTGAGGTGTGAGTGCTTTCGTGACTCTTGGTTGTTGTCCTTGAATTTGCACCGGTCACTTGTAGGACTCTTGGCTATCCTAGCCTAGGTCAAACTAAGCACTGAGAACACGTGGTCATGCGGGTTGGTTTGACATCCTGAGATCAGAAACTCCAAATTCGAGGTGGTCCTGGCAACCCCCTTCACGGACACAATGTTTCCAAGACAACTTAGACAAATCGGATGAATTCCACTCTCCAGGAAAGATATTTTTCTGTCTCTTTTCCGGATTTGGGAAGTTTCGAACTTGACCCCTGATCCTTGAACGTTCCCCTAGATTCCGTCCAGATACGGGCTTACTTAATTTTTATAGGGTGTGCCATTTGTTTGCCCTACATCCTCTACCCTGGCCTGTTTATTTTTCTTGAAACACAACTGTAAAGTTCTAATTTTCGTGCAACTTCCTTACATATGGTGTCAAAACACATAATCAATAATCCTTCTACGGCAAGAGGTAGGGGGAGAGAATTTCGATGGAGGCAAACAGAGCACACTAGCCTGGGAGGGCAGCCTTCACGAAGGAACGAAGCCCTGTGGAAGAGGGTGCTTTTCAGCACCCTTGTAGAGCACTTCCAAACAAAGAGACATACCCCAAGCGTGACAGGGCTCCATTCCTTCAAGGCTTCCAAGACATCTCTTGGGACACATTACCATGTGCCCAGTGGGCCCACGTGACACCAGAGCTTCGGAAAAAGAGACTGACCTGCAAAGAATGCTATGGGCCTTGGAAAGGAGGCATCGATTCTTCTCTTCAATGTCCTCAAGACATCTTTCTTGACTTTGCATTATGCTTAAGGCACAAGGGCACTGTAGGTGTGATGAACCCCAAGTCCGGCCACTTGTTTCCAATGAAGTTGCAAGCTTGAATCAGCATGACCTCCCCATAGACTTGAATAGATGACAATGTTCTCCTCTCCGTGCCTGTCCCTCTATTCTCACTTGTGGCCTAGGGTTCCTTTCTTATCCCTTGCATCAGACTCTGTTTTATCTCTTCTAGTTTCTGTGCCTGCTTTCTGTTTGCCAAACCTGTTTCTGGGTATCTGTCCCTTTAATAGCCTAGCCTAGGCCAATCCTCAGACTGTAACCATGCGGCCACCCTGGGGGACATGTTCACCGTGATGTCATAAGCGACCTCAAAATTCGAAGTTGTCCTGACAACCTCCGTGCACACAGAGTTTCACAGCCATCTCAGACCAGTCTGACTCCTCACCCTGTCTAGGTAGGATAGTTTTCCTTTTTCTGCAATTGTTGTCAGTTTCTATCTTTCTCCTTGAACTTCGAAAGGGCTCCTACATTCTCTCTAGACACTGGTTTCACTCCTGTAAGATTATCCTGGGTTTTATCTCTTATATCTTGGGTAGATGGCAAAATGGGTGGACCTTACCCAGAAAAAGTCCTGGACTCCCTCACAAGTTGAAGTTGCCCAGGGAATGTTCTGATGCACAATGATGGTGTCATCTCGTGGCACTCTGCCAATTCCACCTTGGCAGGTCACAAGTTTTCCTTCCTTCTGCCTTTGGGAAGTGTACCAGATACTTCCATAGATTGTAATATTCTTATGGTTCCTTTTCTTGTGCGTATTGATAACGTATCCTCACAATTGCTGCTTATTTATGATCTCTGCCCGCACCATACCATGAAATCTATATTTCCTAACACTACTAATGTGATATGCACTCGTAATGTGAAACAGTGAGGCCCGGGCCGCCCAAGCGGAATGTGGGCACTTACCTGCTCCACCACAGGGCCGGCCCTGAATTGTACTTTTGGACCAACCTTTTGCCTGAACTTGGGAAGACGTGGGCCTGTTTGGATTATTCGTGAAGGTGATTAGTAATAACATCATGGACGGTAACATTTTCCGTTCGTTCATGGGTTTAGGACTGATCATGTTCTCTTCGTAGTATTCCTCTTCACCTATTTGGAATGGTCTGCCTTTCTGTAGCATCTGTAAGCATTTGGAGGTGATTTTCCATCCTTGGAAGTTCACCTTCCGTAAACTCTTTCCGCCCCCAAAGCTTTATGACATCATTCTGGACCCCTTTTTGGATTTTTGATTTGAGGTGAATTTCTAGCCATGACCCTGCATTAGAACGTACTATAACTTCCAGATTCACATCCTCATTGCTTTAGACTTCTGTGTAGCTTACATCATCTTCACCAGTGTAAGACTAATCACAGGCCCTCACCACACACTTGTGCCTAATCTTCTCTTTCACCCTCCGTCACCGCCCCTCTTTGCCTCTGGGAGCCCGCATACAAATGTTCAGTGCCACCTGTTGGTTAGTGCTTGCTTTTTCTTCTCCTTGTAAGTGAGATTCTATGGTATTTGAATTTCTCACTGGGGCTTGTTACACTTCCCCTAAAACCCTCACAGCCATTCTGGTGGTCACAAATGGCTGGATTGCATCATTTGTTCCGGCTGAGTGGTATACCATTGTGTGGCTATAGCCCATCTTCCTTCTCCAATCATCCCTTGCTGGACACCAGGGTGCTTTCCAAGTCTTGGATATCAGGAGTAAGACTGTGGTGAACACAGCCATGCACATGTCTTTATGCGGTAGTCTTTCTGACTTTTTTGGATAAGCAAGCGGCAGATTAATAGCTGGGTCATACGGGACATGGATACTTAAACTTCTGAGGCAGTTCCACACCTTTGGCATCGTGGCTGCACCGGGTTACACTCCCACCAGCAGTGCAGGAGGCTTCCCTTCTCTCCACCTCCTCTCTGACACTTGTTATTTCCTGTCTGCTTCCTTCTAGCCATGCTGACCACAGTGAGCTGCCATGGCCTTGCAGTTTGGATTTGCATTTTCCTGAGACTTAATGATGGTGAACAAGTTTTCATGCACCTACTGGCCCTCTTTCTGTCTTCTTCGGAGAAATCTCTGCTTCCATCTTTTGACCAGGTTTTCATTGGCTTGTTTTTTTTCTTGTGGAGACGTGCGAGTTGATTGTATCTTTGGGCTTTTCACCCCTTGTCCGATGTGTGGTTTGCAAACATCCTCTCCCAATTGTTGTGGTGTCTTAGTATTCAGTTGATGGTTTCCTTGAGTGGGCAGAAGTGTGTGCATTTGATGTGGTCCCGTTTGTTTCTTGTTTCCTTTGTTGCCCTTGCCCAGTCAGACATGCTTCTTCCAAATAGGCGGCTCAGACAGATGGCAAAGAGCACTCTGCCTAGGTCTTCTCCTACAAGGTTCACGGTTTCAAGTCTGCCATTCAAGGCTTTAATCCATTTCAGGTGGTGTGTGTGCCAGGTGTAACATCATGGCGTACTCTCGTTGTGTTCCATGTGGCTGTGCAGGCTTCCCAGCACCGTTTATTGTAGAGACTCTCCTTTCTCCGCTGTCTCCACTTGGCTCCCTGGTCCAAAATGGGCTGTCCATGTAAGTTTGAGTTGGGCTCTGGGCTCTCAATTGTTTTGCATGGGTCTTCATGCCTGTTTTGGGGCCCAGACTGTGCCGTTTCGGTACCTAGCGCTTCGTCCTCTATGTTGAAATCTGAAATTGTGACACGTGCCGCTTTGTTCGTTTTCCTGAGGATTCCTTTGCCTAGTCAGGGTCTCGTGTTGCTGGCTAGAAACTTTAGGATTCTCTCTTCTTCTCTGTGGCAAATACTGCTGCAACTTTGACTGGGATTGCATGGAATCCAGAGATTCCTTACTGCGGTATGAACCTTTCAAGTGTGTTAATCCTTCCATTCCTAGATCCCTCGATATCTTTTTTTTTCTTGTGTCTTCTTGAGTTTCTTTCCCCAAAGGTTTGCTAGTTTTTGAATTAACATAGAATTCACCTGTTTTGCTAAGGTTATTCACAGAGATCCTATTCTTCGTAATGGCAAGCTCCTGTTTTTTTGTTTTTTTTTTCCTTAGCTTCAGTTTTTCTATTCTTTGCAACTTTTAATTGGTTTTGTTTTGGCACAAGTGCATTGCTGTGCTCACATCTGCTGGCAATGCTCCTGTATTTGCTGTGGAAGTCTGGCCCTGTCCAACGTCCCTTCCCATCTGCCTCTACTCTACCTCGGACGCCTGCACCAGAACAACTGAAGCAGTGGTGAGGAGGCCCAAACCGAGGATTCCACCCAGCCCATACTGGGCCACAGACCCAGAAGGTGCGGACCTCACCACTGCACCACCGGCCGGCCACTTACATGTTCAGTGGCAACGTGCAGTTGAGTGCAATGGGAGTTAAATATACTAGTGAGCCCAACTCTAGCACTGTGTAGATGAGGCTAGGTTGTTTTTCGGGTCCATTGTGATGTCAGAGGATTTGTCATAATTGTGTCTCTGAGGTCCAGCATGCTTCCTGGATACAGGTTTCAGAGCCTGCTTGGAGCAGTCTCATAACTCACCCTTCCCACTTAGCCCATGCTTGACCTTCGCTGCCGTTTTTTGGCTTGTGAATTTCTCTGACTTTCAAACGTTCCAGCAGAGTCTGTCTAAAGACGGACATCATCTTTCATTGTGGATAATTCAGGTGTGATTTCTGTTCACCTTCCATTTTCTGGGTCCTCTTTTTCTTTTCCATAGTATACTCGTCATGGTCTTTCTCAGCTATCTCCCTTAGACATGCTTATCAGTCCGTTCTCCTTCATTCCAAGGGATTAGTTTGTATTTCTTTAATCGCTGTATGTTCTCTAGGGTGAGGTGTGAGTGCTTTCGTGACTCTTGGTTGTTGTCCTTGAATTTGCACCGGTCACTTGTAGGACTCTTGGCTATCCTAGCCTAGGTCAAACTAAGCACTGAGAACACGTGGTCATGCGGGTTGGTTTGACATCCTGAGATCAGAAACTCCAAATTCGAGGTGGTCCTGGCAACCCCCTTCACGGACACAATGTTTCCAAGACAACTTAGACAAATCGGATGAATTCCACTCTCCAGGAAAGATATTTTTCTGTCTCTTTTCCGGATTTGGGAAGTTTCGAACTTGACCCCTGATCCTTGAACGTTCCCCTAGATTCCGTCCAGATACGGGCTTACTTAATTTTTATAGGGTGTGCCATTTGTTTGCCCTACATCCTCTACCCTGGCCTGTTTATTTTTCTTGAAACACAACTGTAAAGTTCTAATTTTCGTGCAACTTCCTTACATATGGTGTCAAAACACATAATCAATAATCCTTCTACGGCAAGAGGTAGGGGGAGAGAATTTCGATGGAGGCAAACAGAGCACACTAGCCTGGGAGGGCAGCCTTCACGAAGGAACGAAGCCCTGTGGAAGAGGGTGCTTTTCAGAAACCTTGTAGAGCACTTCCAAACAAAGAGACATACCCCAAGCGTGACAGGGCTCCATTCCTTCAAGGCTTCCAAGACATCTCTTGGGACACATTACCATGTGCCCAGTGGGCCCACGTGACACCAGAGCTTCGGAAAAAGAGACTGACCTTCAAAGAATGCTATGGGCCTTGGAAAGGAGGCATCGATTCTTCTCTTCAATGTCCTCAAGACATCTTTCTTGACTTTGCATTATGCTTAAGGCACAAGGGCACTGTAGGTGTGATGAACCCCAAGTCCGGCCACTTGTTTCCAATGAAGTTGCAAGCTTGAATCAGCATGACCTCCCCATAGACTTGAATAGATGACAATGTTCTCCTCTCCGTGCCTGTCCCTCTATTCTCACTTGTGGCCTAGGGTTCCTTTCTTATCCCTTGCATCAGACTCTGTTTTATCTCTTCTAGTTTCTGTGCCTGCTTTCTGTTTGCCAAACCTGTTTCTGGGTATCTGTCCCTTTAATAGCCTAGCCTAGGCCAATCCTCAGACTGTAACCATGCGGCCACCCTGGGGGACATGTTCACCGTGATGTCATAAGCGACCTCAAAATTCGAAGTTGTCCTGACAACCTCCGTGCACACAGAGTTTCACAGCCATCTCAGACCAGTCTGACTCCTCACCCTGTCTAGGTAGGATAGTTTTCCTTTTTCTGCAATTGTTGTCAGTTTCTATCTTTCTCCTTGAACTTCGAAAGGGCTCCTACATTCTCTCTAGACACTGGTTTCACTCCTGTAAGATTATCCTGGGTTTTATCTCTTATATCTTGGGTAGATGGCAAAATGGGTGGACCTTACCCAGAAAAAGTCCTGGACTCCCTCACAAGTTGAAGTTGCCCAGGGAATGTTCTGATGCACAATGATGGTGTCATCTCGTGGCACTCTGCCAATTCCACCTTGGCAGGTCACAAGTTTTCCTTCCTTCTGCCTTTGGGAAGTGTACCAGATACTTCCATAGATTGTAATATTCTTATGGTTCCTTTTCTTGTGCGTATTGATAACGTATCCTCACAATTGCTGCTTATTTATGATCTCTGCCCGCACCATACCATGAAATCTATATTTCCTAACACTACTAATGTGATATGCACTCGTAATGTGAAACAGTGAGGCCCGGGCCGCCCAAGCGGAATGTGGGCACTTACCTGCTCCACCACAGGGCCGGCCCTGAATTGTACTTTTGGACCAACCTTTTGCCTGAACTTGGGAAGACGTGGGCCTGTTTGGATTATTCGTGAAGGTGATTAGTAATAACATCATGGACGGTAACATTTTCCGTTCGTTCATGGGTTTAGGACTGATCATGTTCTCTTCGTAGTATTCCTCTTCACCTATTTGGAATGGTCTGCCTTTCTGTAGCATCTGTAAGCATTTGGAGGTGATTTTCCATCCTTGGAAGTTCACCTTCCGTAAACTCTTTCCGCCCCCAAAGCTTTATGACATCATTCTGGACCCCTTTTTGGATTTTTGATTTGAGGTGAATTTCTAGCCATGACCCTGCATTAGAACGTACTATAACTTCCAGATTCACATCCTCATTGCTTTAGACTTCTGTGTAGCTTACATCATCTTCACCAGTGTAAGACTAATCACAGGCCCTCACCACACACTTGTGCCTAATCTTCTCTTTCACCCTCCGTCACCGCCCCTCTTTGCCTCTGGGAGCCCGCATACAAATGTTCAGTGCCACCTGTTGGTTAGTGCTTGCTTTTTCTTCTCCTTGTAAGTGAGATTCTATGGTATTTGAATTTCTCACTGGGGCTTGTTACACTTCCCCTAAAACCCTCACAGCCATTCTGGTGGTCACAAATGGCTGGATTGCATCATTTGTTCCGGCTGAGTGGTATACCATTGTGTGGCTATAGCCCATCTTCCTTCTCCAATCATCCCTTGCTGGACACCAGGGTGCTTTCCAAGTCTTGGATATCAGGAGTAAGACTGTGGTGAACACAGCCATGCACATGTCTTTATGCGGTAGTCTTTCTGACTTTTTTGGATAAGCAAGCGGCAGATTAATAGCTGGGTCATACGGGACATGGATACTTAAACTTCTGAGGCAGTTCCACACCTTTGGCATCGTGGCTGCACCGGGTTACACTCCCACCAGCAGTGCAGGAGGCTTCCCTTCTCTCCACCTCCTCTCTGACACTTGTTATTTCCTGTCTGCTTCCTTCTAGCCATGCTGACCACAGTGAGCTGCCATGGCCTTGCAGTTTGGATTTGCATTTTCCTGAGACTTAATGATGGTGAACAAGTTTTCATGCACCTACTGGCCCTCTTTCTGTCTTCTTCGGAGAAATCTCTGCTTCCATCTTTTGACCAGGTTTTCATTGGCTTGTTTTTTTTCTTGTGGAGACGTGCGAGTTGATTGTATCTTTGGGCTTTTCACCCCTTGTCCGATGTGTGGTTTGCAAACATCCTCTCCCAATTGTTGTGGTGTCTTAGTATTCAGTTGATGGTTTCCTTGAGTGGGCAGAAGTGTGTGCATTTGATGTGGTCCCGTTTGTTTCTTGTTTCCTTTGTTGCCCTTGCCCAGTCAGACATGCTTCTTCCAAATAGGCGGCTCAGACAGATGGCAAAGAGCACTCTGCCTAGGTCTTCTCCTACAAGGTTCACGGTTTCAAGTCTGCCATTCAAGGCTTTAATCCATTTCAGGTGGTGTGTGTGCCAGGTGTAACATCATGGCGTACTCTCGTTGTGTTCCATGTGGCTGTGCAGGCTTCCCAGCACCGTTTATTGTAGAGACTCTCCTTTCTCCGCTGTCTCCACTTGGCTCCCTGGTCCAAAATGGGCTGTCCATGTAAGTTTGAGTTGGGCTCTGGGCTCTCAATTGTTTTGCATGGGTCTTCATGCCTGTTTTGGGGCCCAGACTGTGCCGTTTCGGTACCTAGCGCTTCGTCCTCTATGTTGAAATCTGAAATTGTGACACGTGCCGCTTTGTTCGTTTTCCTGAGGATTCCTTTGCCTAGTCAGGGTCTCGTGTTGCTGGCTAGAAACTTTAGGATTCTCTCTTCTTCTCTGTGGCAAATACTGCTGCAACTTTGACTGGGATTGCATGGAATCCAGAGATTCCTTACTGCGGTATGAACCTTTCAAGTGTGTTAATCCTTCCATTCCTAGATCCCTCGATATCTTTTTTTTTCTTGTGTCTTCTTGAGTTTCTTTCCCCAAAGGTTTGCTAGTTTTTGAATTAACATAGAATTCACCTGTTTTGCTAAGGTTATTCACAGAGATCCTATTCTTCGTAATGGCAAGCTCCTGTTTTTTTGTTTTTTTTTTCCTTAGCTTCAGTTTTTCTATTCTTTGCAACTTTTAATTGGTTTTGTTTTGGCACAAGTGCATTGCTGTGCTCACATCTGCTGGCAATGCTCCTGTATTTGCTGTGGAAGTCTGGCCCTGTCCAACGTCCCTTCCCATCTGCCTCTACTCTACCTCGGACGCCTGCACCAGAACAACTGAAGCAGTGGTGAGGAGGCCCAAACCGAGGATTCCACCCAGCCCATACTGGGCCACAGACCCAGAAGGTGCGGACCTCACCACTGCACCACCGGCCGGCCACTTACATGTTCAGTGGCAACGTGCAGTTGAGTGCAATGGGAGTTAAATATACTAGTGAGCCCAACTCTAGCACTGTGTAGATGAGGCTAGGTTGTTTTTCGGGTCCATTGTGATGTCAGAGGATTTGTCATAATTGTGTCTCTGAGGTCCAGCATGCTTCCTGGATACAGGTTTCAGAGCCTGCTTGGAGCAGTCTCATAACTCACCCTTCCCACTTAGCCCATGCTTGACCTTCGCTGCCGTTTTTTGGCTTGTGAATTTCTCTGACTTTCAAACGTTCCAGCAGAGTCTGTCTAAAGACGGACATCATCTTTCATTGTGGATAATTCAGGTGTGATTTCTGTTCACCTTCCATTTTCTGGGTCCTCTTTTTCTTTTCCATAGTATACTCGTCATGGTCTTTCTCAGCTATCTCCCTTAGACATGCTTATCAGTCCGTTCTCCTTCATTCCAAGGGATTAGTTTGTATTTCTTTAATCGCTGTATGTTCTCTAGGGTGAGGTGTGAGTGCTTTCGTGACTCTTGGTTGTTGTCCTTGAATTTGCACCGGTCACTTGTAGGACTCTTGGCTATCCTAGCCTAGGTCAAACTAAGCACTGAGAACACGTGGTCATGTGGGTTGGTTTGACATCCTGAGATCAGAAACTCCAAATTCGAGGTGGTCCTGGCAACCCCCTTCACGGACACAATGTTTCCAAGACAACTTAGACAAATCGGATGAATTCCACTCTCCAGGAAAGATATTTTTCTGTCTCTTTTCCGGATTTGGGAAGTTTCGAACTTGACCCCTGATCCTTGAACGTTCCCCTAGATTCCGTCCAGATACGGGCTTACTTAATTTTTATAGGGTGTGCCATTTGTTTGCCCTACATCCTCTACCCTGGCCTGTTTATTTTTCTTGAAACACAACTGTAAAGTTCTAATTTTCGTGCAACTTCCTTACATATGGTGTCAAAACACATAATCAATAATCCTTCTACGGCAAGAGGTAGGGGGAGAGAATTTCGATGGAGGCAAACAGAGCACACTAGCCTGGGAGGGCAGCCTTCACGAAGGAACGAAGCCCTGTGGAAGAGGGTGCTTTTCAGAAACCTTGTAGAGCACTTCCAAACAAAGAGACATACCCCAAGCGTGACAGGGCTCCATTCCTTCAAGGCTTCCAAGACATCTCTTGGGACACATTACCATGTGCCCAGTGGGCCCACGTGACACCAGAGCTTCGGAAAAAGAGACTGACCTTCAAAGAATGCTATGGGCCTTGGAAAGGAGGCATCGATTCTTCTCTTCAATGTCCTCAAGACATCTTTCTTGACTTTGCATTATGCTTAAGGCACAAGGGCACTGTAGGTGTGATGAACCCCAAGTCCGGCCACTTGTTTCCAATGAAGTTGCAAGCTTGAATCAGCATGACCTCCCCATAGACTTGAATAGATGACAATGTTCTCCTCTCCGTGCCTGTCCCTCTATTCTCACTTGTGGCCTAGGGTTCCTTTCTTATCCCTTGCATCAGACTCTGTTTTATCTCTTCTAGTTTCTGTGCCTGCTTTCTGTTTGCCAAACCTGTTTCTGGGTATCTGTCCCTTTAATAGCCTAGCCTAGGCCAATCCTCAGACTGTAACCATGCGGCCACCCTGGGGGACATGTTCACCGTGATGTCATAAGCGACCTCAAAATTCGAAGTTGTCCTGACAACCTCCGTGCACACAGAGTTTCACAGCCATCTCAGACCAGTCTGACTCCTCACCCTGTCTAGGTAGGATAGTTTTCCTTTTTCTGCAATTGTTGTCAGTTTCTATCTTTCTCCTTGAACTTCGAAAGGGCTCCTACATTCTCTCTAGACACTGGTTTCACTCCTGTAAGATTATCCTGGGTTTTATCTCTTATATCTTGGGTAGATGGCAAAATGGGTGGACCTTACCCAGAAAAAGTCCTGGACTCCCTCACAAGTTGAAGTTGCCCAGGGAATGTTCTGATGCACAATGATGGTGTCATCTCGTGGCACTCTGCCAATTCCACCTTGGCAGGTCACAAGTTTTCCTTCCTTCTGCCTTTGGGAAGTGTACCAGATACTTCCATAGATTGTAATATTCTTATGGTTCCTTTTCTTGTGCGTATTGATAACGTATCCTCACAATTGCTGCTTATTTATGATCTCTGCCCGCACCATACCATGAAATCTATATTTCCTAACACTACTAATGTGATATGCACTCGTAATGTGAAACAGTGAGGCCCGGGCCGCCCAAGCGGAATGTGGGCACTTACCTGCTCCACCACAGGGCCGGCCCTGAATTGTACTTTTGGACCAACCTTTTGCCTGAACTTGGGAAGACGTGGGCCTGTTTGGATTATTCGTGAAGGTGATTAGTAATAACATCATGGACGGTAACATTTTCCGTTCGTTCATGGGTTTAGGACTGATCATGTTCTCTTCGTAGTATTCCTCTTCACCTATTTGGAATGGTCTGCCTTTCTGTAGCATCTGTAAGCATTTGGAGGTGATTTTCCATCCTTGGAAGTTCACCTTCCGTAAACTCTTTCCGCCCCCAAAGCTTTATGACATCATTCTGGACCCCTTTTTGGATTTTTGATTTGAGGTGAATTTCTAGCCATGACCCTGCATTAGAACGTACTATAACTTCCAGATTCACATCCTCATTGCTTTAGACTTCTGTGTAGCTTACATCATCTTCACCAGTGTAAGACTAATCACAGGCCCTCACCACACACTTGTGCCTAATCTTCTCTTTCACCCTCCGTCACCGCCCCTCTTTGCCTCTGGGAGCCCGCATACAAATGTTCAGTGCCACCTGTTGGTTAGTGCTTGCTTTTTCTTCTCCTTGTAAGTGAGATTCTATGGTATTTGAATTTCTCACTGGGGCTTGTTACACTTCCCCTAAAACCCTCACAGCCATTCTGGTGGTCACAAATGGCTGGATTGCATCATTTGTTCCGGCTGAGTGGTATACCATTGTGTGGCTATAGCCCATCTTCCTTCTCCAATCATCCCTTGCTGGACACCAGGGTGCTTTCCAAGTCTTGGATATCAGGAGTAAGACTGTGGTGAACACAGCCATGCACATGTCTTTATGCGGTAGTCTTTCTGACTTTTTTGGATAAGCAAGCGGCAGATTAATAGCTGGGTCATACGGGACATGGATACTTAAACTTCTGAGGCAGTTCCACACCTTTGGCATCGTGGCTGCACCGGGTTACACTCCCACCAGCAGTGCAGGAGGCTTCCCTTCTCTCCACCTCCTCTCTGACACTTGTTATTTCCTGTCTGCTTCCTTCTAGCCATGCTGACCACAGTGAGCTGCCATGGCCTTGCAGTTTGGATTTGCATTTTCCTGAGACTTAATGATGGTGAACAAGTTTTCATGCACCTACTGGCCCTCTTTCTGTCTTCTTCGGAGAAATCTCTGCTTCCATCTTTTGACCAGGTTTTCATTGGCTTGTTTTTTTTCTTGTGGAGACGTGCGAGTTGATTGTATCTTTGGGCTTTTCACCCCTTGTCCGATGTGTGGTTTGCAAACATCCTCTCCCAATTGTTGTGGTGTCTTAGTATTCAGTTGATGGTTTCCTTGAGTGGGCAGAAGTGTGTGCATTTGATGTGGTCCCGTTTGTTTCTTGTTTCCTTTGTTGCCCTTGCCCAGTCAGACATGCTTCTTCCAAATAGGCGGCTCAGACAGATGGCAAAGAGCACTCTGCCTAGGTCTTCTCCTACAAGGTTCACGGTTTCAAGTCTGCCATTCAAGGCTTTAATCCATTTCAGGTGGTGTGTGTGCCAGGTGTAACATCATGGCGTACTCTCGTTGTGTTCCATGTGGCTGTGCAGGCTTCCCAGCACCGTTTATTGTAGAGACTCTCCTTTCTCCGCTGTCTCCACTTGGCTCCCTGGTCCAAAATGGGCTGTCCATGTAAGTTTGAGTTGGGCTCTGGGCTCTCAATTGTTTTGCATGGGTCTTCATGCCTGTTTTGGGGCCCAGACTGTGCCGTTTCGGTACCTAGCGCTTCGTCCTCTATGTTGAAATCTGAAATTGTGACACGTGCCGCTTTGTTCGTTTTCCTGAGGATTCCTTTGCCTAGTCAGGGTCTCGTGTTGCTGGCTAGAAACTTTAGGATTCTCTCTTCTTCTCTGTGGCAAATACTGCTGCAACTTTGACTGGGATTGCATGGAATCCAGAGATTCCTTACTGCGGTATGAACCTTTCAAGTGTGTTAATCCTTCCATTCCTAGATCCCTCGATATCTTTTTTTTTCTTGTGTCTTCTTGAGTTTCTTTCCCCAAAGGTTTGCTAGTTTTTGAATTAACATAGAATTCACCTGTTTTGCTAAGGTTATTCACAGAGATCCTATTCTTCGTAATGGCAAGCTCCTGTTTTTTTGTTTTTTTTTTCCTTAGCTTCAGTTTTTCTATTCTTTGCAACTTTTAATTGGTTTTGTTTTGGCACAAGTGCATTGCTGTGCTCACATCTGCTGGCAATGCTCCTGTATTTGCTGTGGAAGTCTGGCCCTGTCCAACGTCCCTTCCCATCTGCCTCTACTCTACCTCGGACGCCTGCACCAGAACAACTGAAGCAGTGGTGAGGAGGCCCAAACCGAGGATTCCACCCAGCCCATACTGGGCCACAGACCCAGAAGGTGCGGACCTCACCACTGCACCACCGGCCGGCCACTTACATGTTCAGTGGCAACGTGCAGTTGAGTGCAATGGGAGTTAAATATACTAGTGAGCCCAACTCTAGCACTGTGTAGATGAGGCTAGGTTGTTTTTCGGGTCCATTGTGATGTCAGAGGATTTGTCATAATTGTGTCTCTGAGGTCCAGCATGCTTCCTGGATACAGGTTTCAGAGCCTGCTTGGAGCAGTCTCATAACTCACCCTTCCCACTTAGCCCATGCTTGACCTTCGCTGCCGTTTTTTGGCTTGTGAATTTCTCTGACTTTCAAACTTTCCAGCAGAGTCTGTCTAAAGACAGACATCATCTTTCATTGTGGATAATTCAGGTGTGATTTCTGTTCACCTTCCATTTTCTGGGTCCTCTTTTTCTTTTCCATAGTATACTCGTCATGGTCTTTCTCAGCTATCTCCCTTAGACATGCTTATCAGTCCGTTCTCCTTCATTCCAAGGGATTAGTTTGTATTTCTTTAATCGCTGTATGTTCTCTAGGGTGAGGTGTGAGTGCTTTCGTGACTCTTGGTTGTTGTCCTTGAATTTGCACCGGTCACTTGTAGGACTCTTGGCTATCCTAGCCTAGGTCAAACTAAGCACTGAGAACACGTGGTCATGTGGGTTGGTTTGACATCCTGAGATCAGAAACTCCAAATTCGAGGTGGTCCTGGCAACCCCCTTCACGGACACAATGTTTCCAAGACAACTTAGACAAATCGGATGAATTCCACTCTCCAGGAAAGATATTTTTCTGTCTCTTTTCCGGATTTGGGAAGTTTCGAACTTGACCCCTGATCCTTGAACGTTCCCCTAGATTCCGTCCAGATACGGGCTTACTTAATTTTTATAGGGTGTGCCATTTGTTTGCCCTACATCCTCTACCCTGGCCTGTTTATTTTTCTTGAAACACAACTGTAAAGTTCTAATTTTCGTGCAACTTCCTTACATATGGTGTCAAAACACATAATCAATAATCCTTCTACGGCAAGAGGTAGGGGGAGAGAATTTCGATGGAGGCAAACAGAGCACACTAGCCTGGGAGGGCAGCCTTCACGAAGGAACGAAGCCCTGTGGAAGAGGGTGCTTTTCAGAACCCTTGTAGAGCACTTCCAAACAAAGAGACATACCCCAAGCGTGACAGGGCTCCATTCCTTCAAGGCTTCCAAGACATCTCTTGGGACACATTACCATGTGCCCAGTGGGCCCACGTGACACCAGAGCTTCGGAAAAAGAGACTGACCTTCAAAGAATGCTATGGGCCTTGGAAAGGAGGCATCGATTCTTCTCTTCAATGTCCTCAAGACATCTTTCTTGACTTTGCATTATGCTTAAGGCACAAGGGCACTGTAGGTGTGATGAACCCCAAGTCCGGCCACTTGTTTCCAATGAAGTTGCAAGCTTGAATCAGCATGACCTCCCCATAGACTTGAATAGATGACAATGTTCTCCTCTCCGTGCCTGTCCCTCTATTCTCACTTGTGGCCTAGGGTTCCTTTCTTATCCCTTGCATCAGACTCTGTTTTATCTCTTCTAGTTTCTGTGCCTGCTTTCTGTTTGCCAAACCTGTTTCTGGGTATCTGTCCCTTTAATAGCCTAGCCTAGGCCAATCCTCAGACTGTAACCATGCGGCCACCCTGGGGGACATGTTCACCGTGATGTCATAAGCGACCTCAAAATTCGAAGTTGTCCTGACAACCTCCGTGCACACAGAGTTTCACAGCCATCTCAGACCAGTCTGACTCCTCACCCTGTCTAGGTAGGATAGTTTTCCTTTTTCTGCAATTGTTGTCAGTTTCTATCTTTCTCCTTGAACTTCGAAAGGGCTCCTACATTCTCTCTAGACACTGGTTTCACTCCTGTAAGATTATCCTGGGTTTTATCTCTTATATCTTGGGTAGATGGCAAAATGGGTGGACCTTACCCAGAAAAAGTCCTGGACTCCCTCACAAGTTGAAGTTGCCCAGGGAATGTTCTGATGCACAATGATGGTGTCATCTCGTGGCACTCTGCCAATTCCACCTTGGCAGGTCACAAGTTTTCCTTCCTTCTGCCTTTGGGAAGTGTACCAGATACTTCCATAGATTGTAATATTCTTATGGTTCCTTTTCTTGTGCGTATTGATAACGTATCCTCACAATTGCTGCTTATTTATGATCTCTGCCCGCACCATACCATGAAATCTATATTTCCTAACACTACTAATGTGATATGCACTCGTAATGTGAAACAGTGAGGCCCGGGCCGCCCAAGCGGAATGTGGGCACTTACCTGCTCCACCACAGGGCCGGCCCTGAATTGTACTTTTGGACCAACCTTTTGCCTGAACTTGGGAAGACGTGGGCCTGTTTGGATTATTCGTGAAGGTGATTAGTAATAACATCATGGACGGTAACATTTTCCGTTCGTTCATGGGTTTAGGACTGATCATGTTCTCTTCGTAGTATTCCTCTTCACCTATTTGGAATGGTCTGCCTTTCTGTAGCATCTGTAAGCATTTGGAGGTGATTTTCCATCCTTGGAAGTTCACCTTCCGTAAACTCTTTCCGCCCCCAAAGCTTTATGACATCATTCTGGACCCCGTTTTGGATTTTTGATTTGAGGTGAATTTCTAGCCATGACCCTGCATTAGAACGTACTATAACTTCCAGATTCACATCCTCATTGCTTTAGACTTCTGTGTAGCTTACATCATCTTCACCAGTGTAAGACTAATCACAGGCCCTCACCACACACTTGTGCCTAATCTTCTCTTTCACCCTCCGTCACCGCCCCTCTTTGCCTCTGGGAGCCCGCATACAAATGTTCAGTGCCACCTGTTGGTTAGTGCTTGCTTTTTCTTCTCCTTGTAAGTGAGATTCTATGGTATTTGAATTTCTCACTGGGGCTTGTTACACTTCCCCTAAAACCCTCACAGCCATTCTGGTGGTCACAAATGGCTGGATTGCATCATTTGTTCCGGCTGAGTGGTATACCATTGTGTGGCTATAGCCCATCTTCCTTCTCCAATCATCCCTTGCTGGACACCAGGGTGCTTTCCAAGTCTTGGATATCAGGAGTAAGACTGTGGTGAACACAGCCATGCACATGTCTTTATGCGGTAGTCTTTCTGACTTTTTTGGATAAGCAAGCGGCAGATTAATAGCTGGGTCATACGGGACATGGATACTTAAACTTCTGAGGCAGTTCCACACCTTTGGCATCGTGGCTGCACCGGGTTACACTCCCACCAGCAGTGCAGGAGGCTTCCCTTCTCTCCACCTCCTCTCTGACACTTGTTATTTCCTGTCTGCTTCCTTCTAGCCATGCTGACCACAGTGAGCTGCCATGGCCTTGCAGTTTGGATTTGCATTTTCCTGAGACTTAATGATGGTGAACAAGTTTTCATGCACCTACTGGCCCTCTTTCTGTCTTCTTCGGAGAAATCTCTGCTTCCATCTTTTGACCAGGTTTTCATTGGCTTGTTTTTTTTCTTGTGGAGACGTGCGAGTTGATTGTATCTTTGGGCTTTTCACCCCTTGTCCGATGTGTGGTTTGCAAACATCCTCTCCCAATTGTTGTGGTGTCTTAGTATTCAGTTGATGGTTTCCTTGAGTGGGCAGAAGTGTGTGCATTTGATGTGGTCCCGTTTGTTTCTTGTTTCCTTTGTTGCCCTTGCCCAGTCAGACATGCTTCTTCCAAATAGGCGGCTCAGACAGATGGCAAAGAGCACTCTGCCTAGGTCTTCTCCTACAAGGTTCACGGTTTCAAGTCTGCCATTCAAGGCATTAATCCATTTCAGGTGATGTGTGTGCCAGGTGTAACATCATGGTGTACTCTCGTTGTGTTCCATGTGGCTGTGCAGGCTTCCCAGCACCGTTTATTGTAGAGACTCTCCTTTCTCCGCTGTCTCCACTTGGCTCCCTGGTCCAAAATGGGCTGTCCATGTAAGTTTGAGTTGGGCTCTGGGCTCTCAATTGTTTTGCATGGGTCTTCATGCCTGTTTTGGGGCCCAGACTGTGCCGTTTCGGTACCTAGCGCTTCGTCCTCTATGTTGAAATCAGAAATTGTGACACGTGCTGCTTTGTTCGTTTTCCTGAGGATTCCTTTGCCTAGTCAGGATCTCGCGTTGCTGGCTAGAAACTTTAGGATTCTCTCTTCTTCTCTGTGGCAAATACTGCTGCAACTTTGACTGGGATTGCATGGAATCCAGAGATTCCTTACTGCGGTATGAACCTTTCAAGTGTGTTAATCCTTCCATTCCTAGATCCCTCGATATCTTTTTTTTTCTTGTGTCTTCTTGAGTTTCTTTCCCCAAAGGTTTGCTAGTTTTTGAATTAACATAGAATTCACCTGTTTTGCTAAGGTTATTCACAGAGATCCTATTCTTCGTAATGGCAAGCTCCTGTTTTTTTGTTTTTTTTTTCTTAGCTTCAGTTTTTCTATTCTTTGCAACTTTTAATTGGTTTTGTTTTGGCACAAGTGCATTGCTGTGCTCACATCTGCTGGCAATGCTCCTGTATTTGCTGTAGAAGTGTGGCCCTGTCCAACGTCCCTTCCCATCTGCCTCTACTCTACCTCGGACGCCTGCACCAGAACAACTGAAGCAGTGGTGAGGAGGCCCAAACCGAGGATTCCACCCAGCCCATACTGGGCCACAGACCCAGAAGGTGCGGACCTCACCACTGCACCACCGGCCGGCCACTTACATGTTCAGTGGCAACGTGCAGTTGAGTGCAATGGGAGTTAAATATACTAGTGAGCCCAACTCTAGCACTGTGTAGATGAGGCTAGGTTGTTTTTCGGGTCCATTGTGATGTCAGAGGATTTGTCATAATTGTGTCTCTGAGGTCCAGCATGCTTCCTGGATACAGGTTTCAGAGCCTGCTTGGAGCAGTCTCATAACTCACCCTTCCCACTTAGCCCATGCTTGACCTTCGCTGCCGTTTTTTGGCTTGTGAATTTCTCTGACTTTCAAACGTTCCAGCAGAGTCTGTCTAAAGACGGACATCATCTTTCATTGTGGATAATTCAGGTGTGATTTCTGTTCACCTTCCATTTTCTGGGTCCTCTTTTTCTTTTCCATAGTATACTCGTCATGGTCTTTCTCAGCTATCTCCCTTAGACATGCTTATCAGTCCGTTCTCCTTCATTCCAAGGGATTAGTTTGTATTTCTTTAATCGCTGTATGTTCTCTAGGGTGAGGTGTGAGTGCTTTCGTGACTCTTGGTTGTTGTCCTTGAATTTGCACCGGTCACTTGTAGGACTCTTGGCTATCCTAGCCTAGGTCAAACTAAGCACTGAGAACACGTGGTCATGTGGGTTGGTTTGACATCCTGAGATCAGAAACTCCAAATTCGAGGTGGTCCTGGCAACCCCCTTCACGGACACAATGTTTCCAAGACAACTTAGACAAATCGGATGAATTCCACTCTCCAGGAAAGATATTTTTCTGTCTCTTTTCCGGATTTGGGAAGTTTCGAACTTGACCCCTGATCCTTGAACGTTCCCCTAGATTCCGTCCAGATACGGGCTTACTTAATTTTTATAGGGTGTGCCATTTGTTTGCCCTACATCCTCTACCCTGGCCTGTTTATTTTTCTTGAA
Source organism: Equus asinus (assembly GCF_041296235.1). NCBI lineage: Eukaryota > Metazoa > Chordata > Mammalia > Perissodactyla > Equidae > Equus > Equus asinus. The sequence goes on along the minus strand of NC_091816.1, from coordinate 44,394,387 downwards.
ACACAACTGTAAAGTTCTAATTTTCGTGCAACTTCCTTACATATGGTGTCAAAACACATAATCAATAATCCTTCTACGGCAAGAGGTAGGGGGAGAGAATTTCGATGGAGGCAAACAGAGCACACTAGCCTGGGAGGGCAGCCTTCACGAAGGAACGAAGCCCTGTGGAAGAGGGTGCTTTTCAGAACCCTTGTAGAGCACTTCCAAACAAAGAGACATACCCCAAGCGTGACAGGGCTCCATTCCTTCAAGGCTTCCAAGACATCTCTTGGGACACATTACCATGTGCCCAGTGGGCCCACGTGACACCAGAGCTTCGGAAAAAGAGACTGACCTTCAAAGAATGCTATGGGCCTTGGAAAGGAGGCATCGATTCTTCTCTTCAATGTCCTCAAGACATCTTTCTTGACTTTGCATTATGCTTAAGGCACAAGGGCACTGTAGGTGTGATGAACCCCAAGTCCGGCCACTTGTTTCCAATGAAGTTGCAAGCTTGAATCAGCATGACCTCCCCATAGACTTGAATAGATGACAATGTTCTCCTCTCCGTGCCTGTCCCTCTATTCTCACTTGTGGCCTAGGGTTCCTTTCTTATCCCTTGCATCAGACTCTGTTTTATCTCTTCTAGTTTCTGTGCCTGCTTTCTGTTTGCCAAACCTGTTTCTGGGTATCTGTCCCTTTAATAGCCTAGCCTAGGCCAATCCTCAGACTGTAACCATGCGGCCACCCTGGGGGACATGTTCACCGTGATGTCATAAGCGACCTCAAAATTCGAAGTTGTCCTGACAACCTCCGTGCACACAGAGTTTCACAGCCATCTCAGACCAGTCTGACTCCTCACCCTGTCTAGGTAGGATAGTTTTCCTTTTTCTGCAATTGTTGTCAGTTTCTATCTTTCTCCTTGAACTTCGAAAGGGCTCCTACATTCTCTCTAGACACTGGTTTCACTCCTGTAAGATTATCCTGGGTTTTATCTCTTATATCTTGGGTAGATGGCAAAATGGGTGGACCTTACCCAGAAAAAGTCCTGGACTCCCTCACAAGTTGAAGTTGCCCAGGGAATGTTCTGATGCACAATGATGGTGTCATCTCGTGGCACTCTGCCAATTCCACCTTGGCAGGTCACAAGTTTTCCTTCCTTCTGCCTTTGGGAAGTGTACCAGATACTTCCATAGATTGTAATATTCTTATGGTTCCTTTTCTTGTGCGTATTGATAACGTATCCTCACAATTGCTGCTTATTTATGATCTCTGCCCGCACCATACCATGAAATCTATATTTCCTAACACTACTAATGTGATATGCACTCGTAATGTGAAACAGTGAGGCCCGGGCCGCCCAAGCGGAATGTGGGCACTTACCTGCTCCACCACAGGGCCGGCCCTGAATTGTACTTTTGGACCAACCTTTTGCCTGAACTTGGGAAGACGTGGGCCTGTTTGGATTATTCGTGAAGGTGATTAGTAATAACATCATGGACGGTAACATTTTCCGTTCGTTCATGGGTTTAGGACTGATCATGTTCTCTTCGTAGTATTCCTCTTCACCTATTTGGAATGGTCTGCCTTTCTGTAGCATCTGTAAGCATTTGGAGGTGATTTTCCATCCTTGGAAGTTCACCTTCCGTAAACTCTTTCCGCCCCCAAAGCTTTATGACATCATTCTGGACCCCTTTTTGGATTTTTGATTTGAGGTGAATTTCTAGCCATGACCCTGCATTAGAACGTACTATAACTTCCAGATTCACATCCTCATTGCTTTAGACTTCTGTGTAGCTTACATCATCTTCACCAGTGTAAGACTAATCACAGGCCCTCACCACACACTTGTGCCTAATCTTCTCTTTCACCCTCCGTCACCGCCCCTCTTTGCCTCTGGGAGCCCGCATACAAATGTTCAGTGCCACCTGTTGGTTAGTGCTTGCTTTTTCTTCTCCTTGTAAGTGAGATTCTATGGTATTTGAATTTCTCACTGGGGCTTGTTACACTTCCCCTAAAACCCTCACAGCCATTCTGGTGGTCACAAATGGCTGGATTGCATCATTTGTTCCGGCTGAGTGGTATACCATTGTGTGGCTATAGCCCATCTTCCTTCTCCAATCATCCCTTGCTGGACACCAGGGTGCTTTCCAAGTCTTGGATATCAGGAGTAAGACTGTGGTGAACACAGCCATGCACATGTCTTTATGCGGTAGTCTTTCTGACTTTTTTGGATAAGCAAGCGGCAGATTAATAGCTGGGTCATACGGGACATGGATACTTAAACTTCTGAGGCAGTTCCACACCTTTGGCATCGTGGCTGCACCGGGTTACACTCCCACCAGCAGTGCAGGAGGCTTCCCTTCTCTCCACCTCCTCTCTGACACTTGTTATTTCCTGTCTGCTTCCTTCTAGCCATGCTGACCACAGTGAGCTGCCATGGCCTTGCAGTTTGGATTTGCATTTTCCTGAGACTTAATGATGGTGAACAAGTTTTCATGCACCTACTGGCCCTCTTTCTGTCTTCTTCGGAGAAATCTCTGCTTCCATCTTTTGACCAGGTTTTCATTGGCTTGTTTTTTTTCTTGTGGAGACGTGCGAGTTGATTGTATCTTTGGGCTTTTCACCCCTTGTCCGATGTGTGGTTTGCAAACATCCTCTCCCAATTGTTGTGGTGTCTTAGTATTCAGTTGATGGTTTCCTTGAGTGGGCAGAAGTGTGTGCATTTGATGTGGTCCCGTTTGTTTCTTGTTTCCTTTGTTGCCCTTGCCCAGTCAGACATGCTTCTTCCAAATAGGCGGCTCAGACAGATGGCAAAGAGCACTCTGCCTAGGTCTTCTCCTACAAGGTTCACGGTTTCAAGTCTGCCATTCAAGGCTTTAATCCATTTCAGGTGGTGTGTGTGCCAGGTGTAACATCATGGCGTACTCTCGTTGTGTTCCATGTGGCTGTGCAGGCTTCCCAGCACCGTTTATTGTAGAGACTCTCCTTTCTCCGCTGTCTCCACTTGGCTCCCTGGTCCAAAATGGGCTGTCCATGTAAGTTTGAGTTGGGCTCTGGGCTCTCAATTGTTTTGCATGGGTCTTCATGCCTGTTTTGGGGCCCAGACTGTGCCGTTTCGGTACCTAGCGCTTCGTCCTCTATGTTGAAATCTGAAATTGTGACACGTGCCGCTTTGTTCGTTTTCCTGAGGATTCCTTTGCCTAGTCAGGGTCTCGTGTTGCTGGCTAGAAACTTTAGGATTCTCTCTTCTTCTCTGTGGCAAATACTGCTGCAACTTTGACTGGGATTGCATGGAATCCAGAGATTCCTTACTGCGGTATGAACCTTTCAAGTGTGTTAATCCTTCCATTCCTAGATCCCTCGATATCTTTTTTTTTCTTGTGTCTTCTTGAGTTTCTTTCCCCAAAGGTTTGCTAGTTTTTGAATTAACATAGAATTCACCTGTTTTGCTAAGGTTATTCACAGAGATCCTATTCTTCGTAATGGCAAGCTCCTGTTTTTTTGTTTTTTTTTTCCTTAGCTTCAGTTTTTCTATTCTTTGCAACTTTTAATTGGTTTTGTTTTGGCACAAGTGCATTGCTGTGCTCACATCTGCTGGCAATGCTCCTGTATTTGCTGTGGAAGTCTGGCCCTGTCCAACGTCCCTTCCCATCTGCCTCTACTCTACCTCGGACGCCTGCACCAGAACAACTGAAGCAGTGGTGAGGAGGCCCAAACCGAGGATTCCACCCAGCCCATACTGGGCCACAGACCCAGAAGGTGCGGACCTCACCACTGCACCACCGGCCGGCCACTTACATGTTCAGTGGCAACGTGCAGTTGAGTGCAATGGGAGTTAAATATACTAGTGAGCCCAACTCTAGCACTGTGTAGATGAGGCTAGGTTGTTTTTCGGGTCCATTGTGATGTCAGAGGATTTGTCATAATTGTGTCTCTGAGGTCCAGCATGCTTCCTGGATACAGGTTTCAGAGCCTGCTTGGAGCAGTCTCATAACTCACCCTTCCCACTTAGCCCATGCTTGACCTTCGCTGCCGTTTTTTGGCTTGTGAATTTCTCTGACTTTCAAACGTTCCAGCAGAGTCTGTCTAAAGACGGACATCATCTTTCATTGTGGATAATTCAGGTGTGATTTCTGTTCACCTTCCATTTTCTGGGTCCTCTTTTTCTTTTCCATAGTATACTCGTCATGGTCTTTCTCAGCTATCTCCCTTAGACATGCTTATCAGTCCGTTCTCCTTCATTCCAAGGGATTAGTTTGTATTTCTTTAATCGCTGTATGTTCTCTAGGGTGAGGTGTGAGTGCTTTCGTGACTCTTGGTTGTTGTCCTTGAATTTGCACCGGTCACTTGTAGGACTCTTGGCTATCCTAGCCTAGGTCAAACTAAGCACTGAGAACACGTGGTCATGTGGGTTGGTTTGACATCCTGAGATCAGAAACTCCAAATTCGAGGTGGTCCTGGCAACCCCCTTCACGGACACAATGTTTCCAAGACAACTTAGACAAATCGGATGAATTCCACTCTCCAGGAAAGATATTTTTCTGTCTCTTTTCCGGATTTGGGAAGTTTCGAACTTGACCCCTGATCCTTGAACGTTCCCCTAGATTCCGTCCAGATACGGGCTTACTTAATTTTTATAGGGTGTGCCATTTGTTTGCCCTACATCCTCTACCCTGGCCTGTTTATTTTTCTTGAAACACAACTGTAAAGTTCTAATTTTCGTGCAACTTCCTTACATATGGTGTCAAAACACATAATCAATAATCCTTCTACGGCAAGAGGTAGGGGGAGAGAATTTCGATGGAGGCAAACAGAGCACACTAGCCTGGGAGGGCAGCCTTCACGAAGGAACGAAGCCCTGTGGAAGAGGGTGCTTTTCAGCACCCTTGTAGAGCACTTCCAAACAAAGAGACATACCCCAAGCGTGACAGGGCTCCATTCCTTCAAGGCTTCCAAGACATCTCTTGGGACACATTACCATGTGCCCAGTGGGCCCACGTGACACCAGAGCTTCGGAAAAAGAGACTGACCTTCAAAGAATGCTATGGGCCTTGGAAAGGAGGCATCGATTCTTCTCTTCAATGTCCTCAAGACATCTTTCTTGACTTTGCATTATGCTTAAGGCACAAGGGCACTGTAGGTGTGATGAACCCCAAGTCCGGCCACTTGTTTCCAATGAAGTTGCAAGCTTGAATCAGCATGACCTCCCCATAGACTTGAATAGATGACAATGTTCTCCTCTCCGTGCCTGTCCCTCTATTCTCACTTGTGGCCTAGGGTTCCTTTCTTATCCCTTGCATCAGACTCTGTTTTATCTCTTCTAGTTTCTGTGCCTGCTTTCTGTTTGCCAAACCTGTTTCTGGGTATCTGTCCCTTTAATAGCCTAGCCTAGGCCAATCCTCAGACTGTAACCATGCGGCCACCCTGGGGGACATGTTCACCGTGATGTCATAAGCGACCTCAAAATTCGAAGTTGTCCTGACAACCTCCGTGCACACAGAGTTTCACAGCCATCTCAGACCAGTCTGACTCCTCACCCTGTCTAGGTAGGATAGTTTTCCTTTTTCTGCAATTGTTGTCAGTTTCTATCTTTCTCCTTGAACTTCGAAAGGGCTCCTACATTCTCTCTAGACACTGGTTTCACTCCTGTAAGATTATCCTGGGTTTTATCTCTTATATCTTGGGTAGATGGCAAAATGGGTGGACCTTACCCAGAAAAAGTCCTGGACTCCCTCACAAGTTGAAGTTGCCCAGGGAATGTTCTGATGCACAATGATGGTGTCATCTCGTGGCACTCTGCCAATTCCACCTTGGCAGGTCACAAGTTTTCCTTCCTTCTGCCTTTGGGAAGTGTACCAGATACTTCCATAGATTGTAATATTCTTATGGTTCCTTTTCTTGTGCGTATTGATAACGTATCCTCACAATTGCTGCTTATTTATGATCTCTGCCCGCACCATACCATGAAATCTATATTTCCTAACACTACTAATGTGATATGCACTCGTAATGTGAAACAGTGAGGCCCGGGCCGCCCAAGCGGAATGTGGGCACTTACCTGCTCCACCACAGGGCCGGCCCTGAATTGTACTTTTGGACCAACCTTTTGCCTGAACTTGGGAAGACGTGGGCCTGTTTGGATTATTCGTGAAGGTGATTAGTAATAACATCATGGACGGTAACATTTTCCGTTCGTTCATGGGTTTAGGACTGATCATGTTCTCTTCGTAGTATTCCTCTTCACCTATTTGGAATGGTCTGCCTTTCTGTAGCATCTGTAAGCATTTGGAGGTGATTTTCCATCCTTGGAAGTTCACCTTCCGTAAACTCTTTCCGCCCCCAAAGCTTTATGACATCATTCTGGACCCCTTTTTGGATTTTTGATTTGAGGTGAATTTCTAGCCATGACCCTGCATTAGAACGTACTATAACTTCCAGATTCACATCCTCATTGCTTTAGACTTCTGTGTAGCTTACATCATCTTCACCAGTGTAAGACTAATCACAGGCCCTCACCACACACTTGTGCCTAATCTTCTCTTTCACCCTCCGTCACCGCCCCTCTTTGCCTCTGGGAGCCCGCATACAAATGTTCAGTGCCACCTGTTGGTTAGTGCTTGCTTTTTCTTCTCCTTGTAAGTGAGATTCTATGGTATTTGAATTTCTCACTGGGGCTTGTTACACTTCCCCTAAAACCCTCACAGCCATTCTGGTGGTCACAAATGGCTGGATTGCATCATTTGTTCCGGCTGAGTGGTATACCATTGTGTGGCTATAGCCCATCTTCCTTCTCCAATCATCCCTTGCTGGACACCAGGGTGCTTTCCAAGTCTTGGATATCAGGAGTAAGACTGTGGTGAACACAGCCATGCACATGTCTTTATGCGGTAGTCTTTCTGACTTTTTTGGATAAGCAAGCGGCAGATTAATAGCTGGGTCATACGGGACATGGATACTTAAACTTCTGAGGCAGTTCCACACCTTTGGCATCGTGGCTGCACCGGGTTACACTCCCACCAGCAGTGCAGGAGGCTTCCCTTCTCTCCACCTCCTCTCTGACACTTGTTATTTCCTGTCTGCTTCCTTCTAGCCATGCTGACCACAGTGAGCTGCCATGGCCTTGCAGTTTGGATTTGCATTTTCCTGAGACTTAATGATGGTGAACAAGTTTTCATGCACCTACTGGCCCTCTTTCTGTCTTCTTCGGAGAAATCTCTGCTTCCATCTTTTGACCAGGTTTTCATTGGCTTGTTTTTTTTCTTGTGGAGACGTGCGAGTTGATTGTATCTTTGGGCTTTTCACCCCTTGTCCGATGTGTGGTTTGCAAACATCCTCTCCCAATTGTTGTGGTGTCTTAGTATTCAGTTGATGGTTTCCTTGAGTGGGCAGAAGTGTGTGCATTTGATGTGGTCCCGTTTGTTTCTTGTTTCCTTTGTTGCCCTTGCCCAGTCAGACATGCTTCTTCCAAATAGGCGGCTCAGACAGATGGCAAAGAGCACTCTGCCTAGGTCTTCTCCTACAAGGTTCACGGTTTCAAGTCTGCCATTCAAGGCTTTAATCCATTTCAGGTGGTGTGTGTGCCAGGTGTAACATCATGGCGTACTCTCGTTGTGTTCCATGTGGCTGTGCAGGCTTCCCAGCACCGTTTATTGTAGAGACTCTCCTTTCTCCGCTGTCTCCACTTGGCTCCCTGGTCCAAAATGGGCTGTCCATGTAAGTTTGAGTTGGGCTCTGGGCTCTCAATTGTTTTGCATGGGTCTTCATGCCTGTTTTGGGGCCCAGACTGTGCCGTTTCGGTACCTAGCGCTTCGTCCTCTATGTTGAAATCTGAAATTGTGACACGTGCCGCTTTGTTCGTTTTCCTGAGGATTCCTTTGCCTAGTCAGGGTCTCGTGTTGCTGGCTAGAAACTTTAGGATTCTCTCTTCTTCTCTGTGGCAAATACTGCTGCAACTTTGACTGGGATTGCATGGAATCCAGAGATTCCTTACTGCGGTATGAACCTTTCAAGTGTGTTAATCCTTCCATTCCTAGATCCCTCGATATCTTTTTTTTTCTTGTGTCTTCTTGAGTTTCTTTCCCCAAAGGTTTGCTAGTTTTTGAATTAACATAGAATTCACCTGTTTTGCTAAGGTTATTCACAGAGATCCTATTCTTCGTAATGGCAAGCTCCTGTTTTTTTGTTTTTTTTTTCCTTAGCTTCAGTTTTTCTATTCTTTGCAACTTTTAATTGGTTTTGTTTTGGCACAAGTGCATTGCTGTGCTCACATCTGCTGGCAATGCTCCTGTATTTGCTGTGGAAGTCTGGCCCTGTCCAACGTCCCTTCCCATCTGCCTCTACTCTACCTCGGACGCCTGCACCAGAACAACTGAAGCAGTGGTGAGGAGGCCCAAACCGAGGATTCCACCCAGCCCATACTGGGCCACAGACCCAGAAGGTGCGGACCTCACCACTGCACCACCGGCCGGCCACTTACATGTTCAGTGGCAACGTGCAGTTGAGTGCAATGGGAGTTAAATATACTAGTGAGCCCAACTCTAGCACTGTGTAGATGAGGCTAGGTTGTTTTTCGGGTCCATTGTGATGTCAGAGGATTTGTCATAATTGTGTCTCTGAGGTCCAGCATGCTTCCTGGATACAGGTTTCAGAGCCTGCTTGGAGCAGTCTCATAACTCACCCTTCCCACTTAGCCCATGCTTGACCTTCGCTGCCGTTTTTTGGCTTGTGAATTTCTCTGACTTTCAAACTTTCCAGCAGAGTCTGTCTAAAGACAGACATCATCTTTCATTGTGGATAATTCAGGTGTGATTTCTGTTCACCTTCCATTTTCTGGGTCCTCTTTTTCTTTTCCATAGTATACTCGTCATGGTCTTTCTCAGCTATCTCCCTTAGACATGCTTATCAGTCCGTTCTCCTTCATTCCAAGGGATTAGTTTGTATTTCTTTAATCGCTGTATGTTCTCTAGGGTGAGGTGTGAGTGCTTTCGTGACTCTTGGTTGTTGTCCTTGAATTTGCACCGGTCACTTGTAGGACTCTTGGCTATCCTAGCCTAGGTCAAACTAAGCACTGAGAACACGTGGTCATGTGGGTTGGTTTGACATCCTGAGATCAGAAACTCCAAATTCGAGGTGGTCCTGGCAACCCCCTTCACGGACACAATGTTTCCAAGACAACTTAGACAAATCGGATGAATTCCACTCTCCAGGAAAGATATTTTTCTGTCTCTTTTCCGGATTTGGGAAGTTTCGAACTTGACCCCTGATCCTTGAACGTTCCCCTAGATTCCCTCCAGATACGGGCTTACTTAATTTTTATAGGGTGTGCCATTTGTTTGCCCTACATCCTCTACCCTGGCCTGTTTATTTTTCTTGAAACACAACTGTAAAGTTCTAATTTTCGTGCAACTTCCTTACATATGGTGTCAAAACACATAATCAATAATCCTTCTACGGCAAGAGGTAGGGGGAGAGAATTTCGATGGAGGCAAACAGAGCACACTAGCCTGGGAGGGCAGCCTTCACGAAGGAACGAAGCCCTGTGGAAGAGGGTGCTTTTCAGAACCCTTGTAGAGCACTTCCAAACAAAGAGACATACCCCAAGCGTGACAGGGCTCCATTCCTTCAAGGCTTCCAAGACATCTCTTGGGACACATTACCATGTGCCCAGTGGGCCCACGTGACACCAGAGCTTCGGAAAAAGAGACTGACCTTCAAAGAATGCTATGGGCCTTGGAAAGGAGGCATCGATTCTTCTCTTCAATGTCCTCAAGACATCTTTCTTGACTTTGCATTATGCTTAAGGCACAAGGGCACTGTAGGTGTGATGAACCCCAAGTCCGGCCACTTGTTTCCAATGAAGTTGCAAGCTTGAATCAGCATGACCTCCCCATAGACTTGAATAGATGACAATGTTCTCCTCTCCGTGCCTGTCCCTCTATTCTCACTTGTGGCCTAGGGTTCCTTTCTTATCCCTTGCATCAGACTCTGTTTTATCTCTTCTAGTTTCTGTGCCTGCTTTCTGTTTGCCAAACCTGTTTCTGGGTATCTGTCCCTTTAATAGCCTAGCCTAGGCCAATCCTCAGACTGTAACCATGCGGCCACCCTGGGGGACATGTTCACCGTGATGTCATAAGCGACCTCAAAATTCGAAGTTGTCCTGACAACCTCCGTGCACACAGAGTTTCACAGCCATCTCAGACCAGTCTGACTCCTCACCCTGTCTAGGTAGGATAGTTTTCCTTTTTCTGCAATTGTTGTCAGTTTCTATCTTTCTCCTTGAACTTCGAAAGGGCTCCTACATTCTCTCTAGACACTGGTTTCACTCCTGTAAGATTATCCTGGGTTTTATCTCTTATATCTTGGGTAGATGGCAAAATGGGTGGACCTTACCCAGAAAAAGTCCTGGACTCCCTCACAAGTTGAAGTTGCCCAGGGAATGTTCTGATGCACAATGATGGTGTCATCTCGTGGCACTCTGCCAATTCCACCTTGGCAGGTCACAAGTTTTCCTTCCTTCTGCCTTTGGGAAGTGTACCAGATACTTCCATAGATTGTAATATTCTTATGGTTCCTTTTCTTGTGCGTATTGATAACGTATCCTCACAATTGCTGCTTATTTATGATCTCTGCCCGCACCATACCATGAAATCTATATTTCCTAACACTACTAATGTGATATGCACTCGTAATGTGAAACAGTGAGGCCCGGGCCGCCCAAGCGGAATGTGGGCACTTACCTGCTCCACCACAGGGCCGGCCCTGAATTGTACTTTTGGACCAACCTTTTGCCTGAACTTGGGAAGACGTGGGCCTGTTTGGATTATTCGTGAAGGTGATTAGTAATAACATCATGGACGGTAACATTTTCCGTTCGTTCATGGGTTTAGGACTGATCATGTTCTCTTCGTAGTATTCCTCTTCACCTATTTGGAATGGTCTGCCTTTCTGTAGCATCTGTAAGCATTTGGAGGTGATTTTCCATCCTTGGAAGTTCACCTTCCGTAAACTCTTTCCGCCCCCAAAGCTTTATGACATCATTCTGGACCCCGTTTTGGATTTTTGATTTGAGGTGAATTTCTAGCCATGACCCTGCATTAGAACGTACTATAACTTCCAGATTCACATCCTCATTGCTTTAGACTTCTGTGTAGCTTACATCATCTTCACCAGTGTAAGACTAATCACAGGCCCTCACCACACACTTGTGCCTAATCTTCTCTTTCACCCTCCGTCACCGCCCCTCTTTGCCTCTGGGAGCCCGCATACAAATGTTCAGTGCTACCTGTTGGTTAGTGCTTGCTTTTTCTTCTCCTTGTAAGTGAGATTCTATGGTATTTGAATTTCTCACTGGGGCTTGTTACACTTCCCCTAAAACCCTCACAGCCATTCTGGTGGTCACAAATGGCTGGATTGCATCATTTGTTCCGGCTGAGTGGTATACCATTGTGTGGCTATAGCCCATCTTCCTTCTCCAATCATCCCTTGCTGGACACCAGGGTGCTTTCCAAGTCTTGGATATCAGGAGTAAGACTGTGGTGAACACAGCCATGCACATGTCTTTATGCGGTAGTCTTTCTGACTTTTTTGGATAAGCAAGCGGCAGATTAATAGCTGGGTCATACGGGACATGGATACTTAAACTTCTGAGGCAGTTCCACACCTTTGGCATCGTGGCTGCACCGGGTTACACTCCCACCAGCAGTGCAGGAGGCTTCCCTTCTCTCCACCTCCTCTCTGACACTTGTTATTTCCTGTCTGCTTCCTTCTAGCCATGCTGACCACAGTGAGCTGCCATGGCCTTGCAGTTTGGATTTGCATTTTCCTGAGACTTAATGATGGTGAACAAGTTTTCATGCACCTACTGGCCCTCTTTCTGTCTTCTTCGGAGAAATCTCTGCTTCCATCTTTTGACCAGGTTTTCATTGGCTTGTTTTTTTTCTTGTGGAGACGTGCGAGTTGATTGTATCTTTGGGCTTTTCACCCCTTGTCCGATGTGTGGTTTGCAAACATCCTCTCCCAATTGTTGTGGTGTCTTAGTATTCAGTTGATGGTTTCCTTGAGTGGGCAGAAGTGTGTGCATTTGATGTGGTCCCGTTTGTTTCTTGTTTCCTTTGTTGCCCTTGCCCAGTCAGACATGCTTCTTCCAAATAGGCGGCTCAGACAGATGGCAAAGAGCACTCTGCCTAGGTCTTCTCCTACAAGGTTCACGGTTTCAAGTCTGCCATTCAAGGCTTTAATCCATTTCAGGTGATGTGTGTGCCAGGTGTAACATCATGGTGTACTCTCGTTGTGTTCCATGTGGCTGTGCAGGCTTCCCAGCACCGTTTATTGTAGAGACTCTCCTTTCTCCGCTGTCTCCACTTGGCTCCCTGGTCCAAAATGGGCTGTCCATGTAAGTTTGAGTTGGGCTCTGGGCTCTCAATTGTTTTGCATGGGTCTTCATGCCTGTTTTGGGGCCCAGACTGTGCCGTTTCGGTACCTAGCGCTTCGTCCTCTATGTTGAAATCAGAAATTGTGACACGTGCTGCTTTGTTCGTTTTCCTGAGGATTCCTTTGCCTAGTCAGGGTCTCGCGTTGCTGGCTAGAAACTTTAGGATTCTCTCTTCTTCTCTGTGGCAAATACTGCTGCAACTTTGACTGGGATTGCATGGAATCCAGAGATTCCTTACTGCGGTATGAACCTTTCAAGTGTGTTAATCCTTCCATTCCTAGATCCCTCGATATCTTTTTTTTTCTTGTGTCTTCTTGAGTTTCTTTCCCCAAAGGTTTGCTAGTTTTTGAATTAACATAGAATTCACCTGTTTTGCTAAGGTTATTCACAGAGATCCTATTCTTCGTAATGGCAAGCTCCTGTTTTTTTGTTTTTTTTTTCTTAGCTTCAGTTTTTCTATTCTTTGCAACTTTTAATTGGTTTTGTTTTGGCACAAGTGCATTGCTGTGCTCACATCTGCTGGCAATGCTCCTGTATTTGCTGTAGAAGTGTGGCCCTGTCCAACGTCCCTTCCCATCTGCCTCTACTCTACCTCGGACGCCTGCACCAGAACAACTGAAGCAGTGGTGAGGAGGCCCAAACCGAGGATTCCACCCAGCCCATACTGGGCCACAGACCCAGAAGGTGCGGACCTCACCACTGCACCACCGGCCGGCCACTTACATGTTCAGTGGCAACGTGCAGTTGAGTGCAATGGGAGTTAAATATACTAGTGAGCCCAACTCTAGCACTGTGTAGATGAGGCTAGGTTGTTTTTCGGGTCCATTGTGATGTCAGAGGATTTGTCATAATTGTGTCTCTGAGGTCCAGCATGCTTCCTGGATACAGGTTTCAGAGCCTGCTTGGAGCAGTCTCATAACTCACCCTTCCCACTTAGCCCATGCTTGACCTTCGCTGCCGTTTTTTGGCTTGTGAATTTCTCTGACTTCCAAACTTTCAAGCAGAGTCTGTCTAAAGACAGACATCATCTTTCATTGTGGATAATTCAGGTGTGATTTCTGTTCACCTTCCATTTTCTGGGTCCTCTTTTTCTTTTCCATAGTATACTCGTCATGGTCTTTCTCAGCTATCTCCCTTAGACATGCTTATCAGTCCGTTCTCCTTCATTCCAAGGGATTAGTTTGTATTTCTTTAATCGCTGTATGTTCTCTAGGGTGAGGTGTGAGTGCTTTCGTGACTCTTGGTTGTTGTCCTTGAATTTGCACCGGTCACTTGTAGGACTCTTGGCTATCCTAGCCTAGGTCAAACTAAGCACTGAGAACACGTGGTCATGTGGGTTGGTTTGACATCCTGAGATCAGAAACTCCAAATTCGAGGTGGTCCTGGCAACCCCCTTCACGGACACAATGTTTCCAAGACAACTTAGACAAATCGGATGAATTCCACTCTCCAGGAAAGATATTTTTCTGTCTCTTTTCCGGATTTGGGAAGTTTCGAACTTGACCCCTGATCCTTGAACGTTCCCCTAGATTCCGTCCAGATACGGGCTTACTTAATTTTTATAGGGTGTGCCATTTGTTTGCCCTACATCCTCTACCCTGGCCTGTTTATTTTTCTTGAAACACAACTGTAAAGTTCTAATTTTCGTGCAACTTCCTTACATATGGTGTCAAAACACATAATCAATAATCCTTCTACGGCAAGAGGTAGGGGGAGAGAATTTCGATGGAGGCAAACAGAGCACACTAGCCTGGGAGGGCAGCCTTCACGAAGGAACGAAGCCCTGTGGAAGAGGGTGCTTTTCAGAACCCTTGTAGAGCACTTCCAAACAAAGAGACATACCCCAAGCGTGACAGGGCTCCATTCCTTCAAGGCTTCCAAGACATCTCTTGGGACACATTACCATGTGCCCAGTGGGCCCACGTGACACCAGAGCTTCGGAAAAAGAGACTGACCTGCAAAGAATGCTATGGGCCTTGGAAAGGAGGCATCGATTCTTCTCTTCAATGTCCTCAAGACATCTTTCTTGACTTTGCATTATGCTTAAGGCACAAGGGCACTGTAGGTGTGATGAACCCCAAGTCCGGCCACTTGTTTCCAATGAAGTTGCAAGCTTGAATCAGCATGACCTCCCCATAGACTTGAATAGATGACAATGTTCTCCTCTCCGTGCCTGTCCCTCTATTCTCACTTGTGGCCTAGGGTTCCTTTCTTATCCCTTGCATCAGACTCTGTTTTATCTCTTCTAGTTTCTGTGCCTGCTTTCTGTTTGCCAAACCTGTTTCTGGGTATCTGTCCCTTTAATAGCCTAGCCTAGGCCAATCCTCAGACTGTAACCATGCGGCCACCCTGGGGGACATGTTCACCGTGATGTCGTAAGCGACCTCAAAATTCGAAGTTGTCCTGACAACCTCCGTGCACACAGAGTTTCACAGCCATCTCAGACCAGTCTGACTCCTCACCCTGTCTAGGTAGGATAGTTTTCCTTTTTCTGCAATTGTTGTCAGTTTCTATCTTTCTCCTTGAACTTCGAAAGGGCTCCTACATTCTCTCTAGACACTGGTTTCACTCCTGTAAGATTATCCTGGGTTTTATCTCTTATATCTTGGGTAGATGGCAAAATGGGTGGACCTTACCCAGAAAAAGTCCTGGACTCCCTCACAAGTTGAAGTTGCCCAGGGAATGTTCTGATGCACAATGATGGTGTCATCTCGTGGCACTCTGCCAATTCCACCTTGGCAGGTCACAAGTTTTCCTTCCTTCTGCCTTTGGGAAGTGTACCAGATACTTCCATAGATTGTAATATTCTTATGGTTCCTTTTCTTGTGCGTATTGATAACGTATCCTCACAAGTGCTGCTTATTTATGATCTCTGCCCGCACCATACCATGAAATCTATATTTCCTAACACTACTAATGTGATATGCACTCGTAATGTGAAACAGTGAGGCCCGGGCCGCCCAAGCGGAATGTGGGCACTTACCTGCTCCACCACAGGGCCGGCCCTGAATTGTACTTTTGGACCAACCTTTTGCCTGAACTTGGGAAGACGTGGGCCTGTTTGGATTATTCGTGAAGGTGATTAGTAATAACATCATGGACGGTAACATTTTCCGTTCGTTCATGGGTTTAGGACTGATCATGTTCTCTTCGTAGTATTCCTCTTCACCTATTTGGAATGGTCTGCCTTTCTGTAGCATCTGTAAGCATTTGGAGGTGATTTTCCATCCTTGGAAGTTCACCTTCCGTAAACTCTTTCCGCCCCCAAAGCTTTATGACATCATTCTGGACCCCTTTTTGGATTTTTGATTTGAGGTGAATTTATAGCCATGACCCTGCATTAGAACGTACTATAACTTCCAGATTCACATCCTCATTGCTTTAGACTTCTGTGTAGCTTACATCATCTTCACCAGTGTAAGACTAATCACAGGCCCTCACCACACACTTGTGCCTAATCTTCTCTTTCACCCTCCGTCACCGCCCCTCTTTGCCTCTGGGAGCCCGCATACAAATGTTCAGTGCCACCTGTTGGTTAGTGCTTGCTTTTTCTTCTCCTTGTAAGTGAGATTCTATGGTATTTGAATTTCTCACTGGGGCTTGTTACACTTCCCCTAAAACCCTCACAGCCATTCTGGTGGTCACAAATGGCTGGATTGCATCATTTGTTCCGGCTGAGTGGTATACCATTGTGTGGCTATAGCCCATCTTCCTTCTCCAATCATCCCTTGCTGGACACCAGGGTGCTTTCCAAGTCTTGGATATCAGGAGTAAGACTGTGGTGAACACAGCCATGCACATGTCTTTATGCGGTAGTCTTTCTGACTTTTTTGGATAAGCAAGCGGCAGATTAATAGCTGGGTCATACGGGACATGGATACTTAAACTTCTGAGGCAGTTCCACACCTTTGGCATCGTGGCTGCACCGGGTTACACTCCCACCAGCAGTGCAGGAGGCTTCCCTTCTCTCCACCTCCTCTCTGACACTTGTTATTTCCTGTCTGCTTCCTTCTAGCCATGCTGACCACAGTGAGCTGCCATGGCCTTGCAGTTTGGATTTGCATTTTCCTGAGACTTAATGATGGTGAACAAGTTTTCATGCACCTACTGGCCCTCTTTCTGTCTTCTTCGGAGAAATCTCTGCTTCCATCTTTTGACCAGGTTTTCATTGGCTTGTTTTTTTTCTTGTGGAGACGTGCGAGTTGATTGTATCTTTGGGCTTTTCACCCCTTGTCCGATGTGTGGTTTGCAAACATCCTCTCCCAATTGTTGTGGTGTCTTAGTATTCAGTTGATGGTTTCCTTGAGTGGGCAGAAGTGTGTGCATTTGATGTGGTCCCGTTTGTTTCTTGTTTCCTTTGTTGCCCTTGCCCAGTCAGACATGCTTCTTCCCAATAGGCGGCTCAGACAGATGGCAAAGAGCACTCTGCCTAGGTCTTCTCCTACAAGGTTCACGGTTTCAAGTCTGCCATTCAAGGCTTTAATCCATTTCAGGTGGTGTGTGTGCCAGGTGTAACATCATGGTGTACTCTCGTTGTGTTCCATGTGGCTGTGCAGGCTTCCCAGCACCGTTTATTGTAGAGACTCTCCTTTCTCCGCTGTCTCCACTTGGCTCCCTGGTCCAAAATGGGCTGTCCATGTAAGTTTGAGTTGGGCTCTGGGCTCTCAATTGTTTTGCATGGGTCTTCATGCCTGTTTTGGGGCCCAGACTGTGCCGTTTCGGTACCTAGCGCTTCGTCCTCTATGTTGAAATCAGAAATTGTGACACGTGCCGCTTTGTTCGTTTTCCTGAGGATTCCTTTGCCTAGTCAGGGTCTCGCGTTGCTGGCTAGAAACTTTAGGATTCTCTCTTCTTCTCTGTGGCAAATACTGCTGCAACTTTGACTGGGATTGCATGGAATCCAGAGATTCCTTACTGCGGTATGAACCTTTCAAGTGTGTTAATCCTTCCATTCCTAGATCCCTCGATATCTTTTTTTTTCTTGTGTCTTCTTGAGTTTCTTTCCCCAAAGGTTTGCTAGTTTTTGAATTAACATAGAATTCACCTGTTTTGCTAAGGTTATTCACAGAGATCCTATTCTTCGTAATGGCAAGCTCCTGTTTTTTTGTTTTTTTTTTCCTTAGCTTCAGTTTTTCTATTCTTTGCAACTTTTAGTTGGTTTTGTTTTGGCACAAGTGCATTGCTGTGCTCACATCTGCTGGCAATGCTCCTGTATTTGCTGTGGAAGTGTGGCCCTGTCCAACGTCCCTTCCCATCTGCCTCTACTCTACCTCGGACGCCTGCACCAGAACAACTGAAGCAGTGGTGAGGAGGCCCAAACCGAGGATTCCACCCAGCCCATACTGGGCCACAGACCCAGAAGGTGCGGACCTCACCACTGCACCACCGGCCGGCCACTTACATGTTCAGTGGCAACGTGCAGTTGAGTGCAATGGGAGTTAAATATACTAGTGAGCCCAACTCTAGCACTGTGTAGATGAGGCTAGGTTGTTTTTCGGGTCCATTGTGATGTCAGAGGATTTGTCATAATTGTGTCTCTGAGGTCCAGCATGCTTCCTGGATACAGGTTTCAGAGCCTGCTTGGAGCAGTCTCATAACTCACCCTTCCCACTTAGCCCATGCTTGACCTTCGCTGCCGTTTTTTGGCTTGTGAATTTCTCTGACTTTCAAACGTTCCAGCAGAGTCTGTCTAAAGACGGACATCATCTTTCATTGTGGATAATTCAGGTGTGATTTCTGTTCACCTTCCATTTTCTGGGTCCTCTTTTTCTTTTCCATAGTATACTCGTCATGGTCTTTCTCAGCTATCTCCCTTAGACATGCTTATCAGTCCGTTCTCCTTCATTCCAAGGGATTAGTTTGTATTTCTTTAATCGCTGTATGTTCTCTAGGGTGAGGTGTGAGTGCTTTCGTGACTCTTGGTTGTTGTCCTTGAATTTGCACCGGTCACTTGTAGGACTCTTGGCTATCCTAGCCTAGGTCAAACTAAGCACTGAGAACACGTGGTCATGTGGGTTGGTTTGACATCCTGAGATCAGAAACTCCAAATTCGAGGTGGTCCTGGCAACCCCCTTCACGGACACAATGTTTCCAAGACAACTTAGACAAATCGGATGAATTCCACTCTCCAGGAAAGATATTTTTCTGTCTCTTTTCCGGATTTGGGAAGTTTCGAACTTGACCCCTGATCCTTGAACGTTCCCCTAGATTCCGTCCAGATACGGGCTTACTTAATTTTTATAGGGTGTGCCATTTGTTTGCCCTACATCCTCTACCCTGGCCTGTTTATTTTTCTTGAAACACAACTGTAAAGTTCTAATTTTCGTGCAACTTCCTTACATATGGTGTCAAAACACATAATCAATAATCCTTCTACGGCAAGAGGTAGGGGGAGAGAATTTCGATGGAGGCAAACAGAGCACACTAGCCTGGGAGGGCAGCCTTCACGAAGGAACGAAGCCCTGTGGAAGAGGGTGCTTTTCAGCACCCTTGTAGAGCACTTCCAAACAAAGAGACATAGCCCAAGCGTGACAGGGCTCCATTCCTTCAAGGCTTCCAAGACATCTCTTGGGACACATTACCATGTGCCCAGTGGGCCCACGTGACACCAGAGCTTCGGAAAAAGAGACTGACCTGCAAAGAATGCTATGGGCCTTGGAAAGGAGGCATCGATTCTTCTCTTCAATGTCCTCAAGACATCTTTCTTGACTTTGCATTATGCTTAAGGCACAAGGGCACTGTAGGTGTGATGAACCCCAAGTCCGGCCACTTGTTTCCAATGAAGTTGCAAGCTTGAATCAGCATGACCTCCCCATAGACTTGAATAGATGACAATGTTCTCCTCTCCGTGCCTGTCCCTCTATTCTCACTTGTGGCCTAGGGTTCCTTTCTTATCCCTTGCATCAGACTCTGTTTTATCTCTTCTAGTTTCTGTGCCTGCTTTCTGTTTGCCAAACCTGTTTCTGGGTATCTGTCCCTTTAATAGCCTAGCCTAGGCCAATCCTCAGACTGTAACCATGCGGCCACCCTGGGGGACATGTTCACCGTGATGTCATAAGCGACCTCAAAATTCGAAGTTGTCCTGACAACCTCCGTGCACACAGAGTTTCACAGCCATCTCAGACCAGTCTGACTCCTCACCCTGTCTAGGTAGGATAGTTTTCCTTTTTCTGCAATTGTTGTCAGTTTCTATCTTTCTCCTTGAACTTCGAAAGGGCTCCTACATTCTCTCTAGACACTGGTTTCACTCCTGTAAGATTATCCTGGGTTTTATCTCTTATATCTTGGGTAGATGGCAAAATGGGTGGACCTTACCCAGAAAAAGTCCTGGACTCCCTCACAAGTTGAAGTTGCCCAGGGAATGTTCTGATGCACAATGATGGTGTCATCTCGTGGCACTCTGCCAATTCCACCTTGGCAGGTCACAAGTTTTCCTTCCTTCTGCCTTTGGGAAGTGTACCAGATACTTCCATAGATTGTAATATTCTTATGGTTCCTTTTCTTGTGCGTATTGATAACGTATCCTCACAATTGCTGCTTATTTATGATCTCTGCCCGCACCATACCATGAAATCTATATTTCCTAACACTACTAATGTGATATGCACTCGTAATGTGAAACAGTGAGGCCCGGGCCGCCCAAGCGGAATGTGGGCACTTACCTGCTCCACCACAGGGCCGGCCCTGAATTGTACTTTTGGACCAACCTTTTGCCTGAACTTGGGAAGACGTGGGCCTGTTTGGATTATTCGTGAAGGTGATTAGTAATAACATCATGGACGGTAACATTTTCCGTTCGTTCATGGGTTTAGGACTGATCATGTTCTCTTCGTAGTATTCCTCTTCACCTATTTGGAATGGTCTGCCTTTCTGTAGCATCTGTAAGCATTTGGAGGTGATTTTCCATCCTTGGAAGTTCACCTTCCGTAAACTCTTTCCGCCCCCAAAGCTTTATGACATCATTCTGGACCCCTTTTTGGATTTTTGATTTGAGGTGAATTTATAGCCATGACCCTGCATTAGAACGTACTATAACTTCCAGATTCACATCCTCATTGCTTTAGACTTCTGTGTAGCTTACATCATCTTCACCAGTGTAAGACTAATCACAGGCCCTCACCACACACTTGTGCCTAATCTTCTCTTTCACCCTCCGTCACCGCCCCTCTTTGCCTCTGGGAGCCCGCATACAAATGTTCAGTGCCACCTGTTGGTTAGTGCTTGCTTTTTCTTCTCCTTGTAAGTGAGATTCTATGGTATTTGAATTTCTCACTGGGGCTTGTTACACTTCCCCTAAAACCCTCACAGCCATTCTGGTGGTCACAAATGGCTGGATTGCATCATTTGTTCCGGCTGAGTGGTATACCATTGTGTGGCTATAGCCCATCTTCCTTCTCCAATCATCCCTTGCTGGACACCAGGGTGCTTTCCAAGTCTTGGATATCAGGAGTAAGACTGTGGTGAACACAGCCATGCACATGTCTTTATGCGGTAGTCTTTCTGACTTTTTTGGATAAGCAAGCGGCAGATTAATAGCTGGGTCATACGGGACATGGATACTTAAACTTCTGAGGCAGTTCCACACCTTTGGCATCGTGGCTGCACCGGGTTACACTCCCACCAGCAGTGCAGGAGGCTTCCCTTCTCTCCACCTCCTCTCTGACACTTGTTATTTCCTGTCTGCTTCCTTCTAGCCATGCTGACCACAGTGAGCTGCCATGGCCTTGCAGTTTGGATTTGCATTTTCCTGAGACTTAATGATGGTGAACAAGTTTTCATGCACCTACTGGCCCTCTTTCTGTCTTCTTCGGAGAAATCTCTGCTTCCATCTTTTGACCAGGTTTTCATTGGCTTGTTTTTTTTCTTGTGGAGACGTGCGAGTTGATTGTATCTTTGGGCTTTTCACCCCTTGTCCGATGTGTGGTTTGCAAACATCCTCTCCCAATTGTTGTGGTGTCTTAGTATTCAGTTGATGGTTTCCTTGAGTGGGCAGAAGTGTGTGCATTTGATGTGGTCCCGTT
Source organism: Equus asinus (assembly GCF_041296235.1). NCBI lineage: Eukaryota > Metazoa > Chordata > Mammalia > Perissodactyla > Equidae > Equus > Equus asinus. The sequence continues at coordinate 44,372,955 of NC_091816.1, read as the reverse complement.
TGTTTCTTGTTTCCTTTGTTGCCCTTGCCCAGTCAGACATGCTTCTTCCCAATAGGCGGCTCAGACAGATGGCAAAGAGCACTCTGCCTAGGTCTTCTCCTACAAGGTTCACGGTTTCAAGTCTGCCATTCAAGGCTTTAATCCATTTCAGGTGGTGTGTGTGCCAGGTGTAACATCATGGTGTACTCTCGTTGTGTTCCATGTGGCTGTGCAGGCTTCCCAGCACCGTTTATTGTAGAGACTCTCCTTTCTCCGCTGTCTCCACTTGGCTCCCTGGTCCAAAATGGGCTGTCCATGTAAGTTTGAGTTGGGCTCTGGGCTCTCAATTGTTTTGCATGGGTCTTCATGCCTGTTTTGGGGCCCAGACTGTGCCGTTTCGGTACCTAGCGCTTCGTCCTCTATGTTGAAATCAGAAATTGTGACACGTGCCGCTTTGTTCGTTTTCCTGAGGATTCCTTTGCCTAGTCAGGGTCTCGCGTTGCTGGCTAGAAACTTTAGGATTCTCTCTTCTTCTCTGTGGCAAATACTGCTGCAACTTTGACTGGGATTGCATGGAATCCAGAGATTCCTTACTGCGGTATGAACCTTTCAAGTGTGTTAATCCTTCCATTCCTAGATCCCTCGATATCTTTTTTTTTCTTGTGTCTTCTTGAGTTTCTTTCCCCAAAGGTTTGCTAGTTTTTGAATTAACATAGAATTCACCTGTTTTGCTAAGGTTATTCACAGAGATCCTATTCTTCGTAATGGCAAGCTCCTGTTTTTTTGTTTTTTTTTTCCTTAGCTTCAGTTTTTCTATTCTTTGCAACTTTTAGTTGGTTTTGTTTTGGCACAAGTGCATTGCTGTGCTCACATCTGCTGGCAATGCTCCTGTATTTGCTGTGGAAGTCTGGCCCTGTCCAACGTCCCTTCCCATCTGCCTCTACTCTACCTCGGACGCCTGCACCAGAACAACTGAAGCAGTGGTGAGGAGGCCCAAACCGAGGATTCCACCCAGCCCATACTGGGCCACAGACCCAGAAGGTGCGGACCTCACCACTGCACCACCGGCCGGCCACTTACATGTTCAGTGGCAACGTGCAGTTGAGTGCAATGGGAGTTAAATATACTAGTGAGCCCAACTCTAGCACTGTGTAGATGAGGCTAGGTTGTTTTTCGGGTCCATTGTGATGTCAGAGGATTTGTCATAATTGTGTCTCTGAGGTCCAGCATGCTTCCTGGATACAGGTTTCAGAGCCTGCTTGGAGCAGTCTCATAACTCACCCTTCCCAGTTAGCCCATGCTTGACCTTCGCTGCCGTTTTTTGGCTTGTGAATTTCTCTGACTTTCAAACGTTCCAGCAGAGTCTGTCTAAAGACGGACATCATCTTTCATTGTGGATAATTCAGGTGTGATTTCTGTTCACCTTCCATTTTCTGGGTCCTCTTTTTCTTTTCCATAGTATACTCGTCATGGTCTTTCTCAGCTATCTCCCTTAGACATGCTTATCAGTCCGTTCTCCTTCATTCCAAGGGATTAGTTTGTATTTCTTTAATCGCTGTATGTTCTCTAGGGTGAGGTGTGAGTGCTTTCGTGACTCTTGGTTGTTGTCCTTGAATTTGCACCGGTCACTTGTAGGACTCTTGGCTATCCTAGCCTAGGTCAAACTAAGCACTGAGAACACGTGGTCATGTGGGTTGGTTTGACATCCTGAGATCAGAAACTCCAAATTCGAGGTGGTCCTGGCAACCCCCTTCACGGACACAATGTTTCCAAGACAACTTAGACAAATCGGATGAATTCCACTCTCCAGGAAAGATATTTTTCTGTCTCTTTTCCGGATTTGGGAAGTTTCGAACTTGACCCCTGATCCTTGAACGTTCCCCTAGATTCCGTCCAGATACGGGCTTACTTAATTTTTATAGGGTGTGCCATTTGTTTGCCCTACATCCTCTACCCTGGCCTGTTTATTTTTCTTGAAACACAACTGTAAAGTTCTAATTTTCGTGCAACTTCCTTACATATGGTGTCAAAACACATAATCAATAATCCTTCTACGGCAAGAGGTAGGGGGAGAGAATTTCGATGGAGGCAAACAGAGCACACTAGCCTGGGAGGGCAGCCTTCACGAAGGAACGAAGCCCTGTGGAAGAGGGTGCTTTTCAGCACCCTTGTAGAGCACTTCCAAACAAAGAGACATACCCCAAGCGTGACAGGGCTCCATTCCTTCAAGGCTTCCAAGACATCTCTTGGGACACATTACCATGTGCCCAGTGGGCCCACGTGACACCAGAGCTTCGGAAAAAGAGACTGACCTGCAAAGAATGCTATGGGCCTTGGAAAGGAGGCATCGATTCTTCTCTTCAATGTCCTCAAGACATCTTTCTTGACTTTGCATTATGCTTAAGGCACAAGGGCACTGTAGGTGTGATGAACCCCAAGTCCGGCCACTTGTTTCCAATGAAGTTGCAAGCTTGAATCAGCATGACCTCCCCATAGACTTGAATAGATGACAATGTTCTCCTCTCCGTGCCTGTCCCTCTATTCTCACTTGTGGCCTAGGGTTCCTTTCTTATCCCTTGCATCAGACTCTGTTTTATCTCTTCTAGTTTCTGTGCCTGCTTTCTGTTTGCCAAACCTGTTTCTGGGTATCTGTCCCTTTAATAGCCTAGCCTAGGCCAATCCTCAGACTGTAACCATGCGGCCACCCTGGGGGACATGTTCACCGTGATGTCATAAGCGACCTCAAAATTCGAAGTTGTCCTGACAACCTCCGTGCACACAGAGTTTCACAGCCATCTCAGACCAGTCTGACTCCTCACCCTGTCTAGGTAGGATAGTTTTCCTTTTTCTGCAATTGTTGTCAGTTTCTATCTTTCTCCTTGAACTTCGAAAGGGCTCCTACATTCTCTCTAGACACTGGTTTCACTCCTGTAAGATTATCCTGGGTTTTATCTCTTATATCTTGGGTAGATGGCAAAATGGGTGGACCTTACCCAGAAAAAGTCCTGGACTCCCTCACAAGTTGAAGTTGCCCAGGGAATGTTCTGATGCACAATGATGGTGTCATCTCGTGGCACTCTGCCAATTCCACCTTGGCAGGTCACAAGTTTTCCTTCCTTCTGCCTTTGGGAAGTGTACCAGATACTTCCATAGATTGTAATATTCTTATGGTTCCTTTTCTTGTGCGTATTGATAACGTATCCTCACAATTGCTGCTTATTTATGATCTCTGCCCGCACCATACCATGAAATCTATATTTCCTAACACTACTAATGTGATATGCACTCGTAATGTGAAACAGTGAGGCCCGGGCCGCCCAAGCGGAATGTGGGCACTTACCTGCTCCACCACAGGGCCGGCCCTGAATTGTACTTTTGGACCAACCTTTTGCCTGAACTTGGGAAGACGTGGGCCTGTTTGGATTATTCGTGAAGGTGATTAGTAATAACATCATGGACGGTAACATTTTCCGTTCGTTCATGGGTTTAGGACTGATCATGTTCTCTTCGTAGTATTCCTCTTCACCTATTTGGAATGGTCTGCCTTTCTGTAGCATCTGTAAGCATTTGGAGGTGATTTTCCATCCTTGGAAGTTCACCTTCCGTAAACTCTTTCCGCCCCCAAAGCTTTATGACATCATTCTGGACCCCTTTTTGGATTTTTGATTTGAGGTGAATTTATAGCCATGACCCTGCATTAGAACGTACTATAACTTCCAGATTCACATCCTCATTGCTTTAGACTTCTGTGTAGCTTACATCATCTTCACCAGTGTAAGACTAATCACAGGCCCTCACCACACACTTGTGCCTAATCTTCTCTTTCACCCTCCGTCACCGCCCCTCTTTGCCTCTGGGAGCCCGCATACAAATGTTCAGTGCCACCTGTTGGTTAGTGCTTGCTTTTTCTTCTCCTTGTAAGTGAGATTCTATGGTATTTGAATTTCTCACTGGGGCTTGTTACACTTCCCCTAAAACCCTCACAGCCATTCTGGTGGTCACAAATGGCTGGATTGCATCATTTGTTCCGGCTGAGTGGTATACCATTGTGTGGCTATAGCCCATCTTCCTTCTCCAATCATCCCTTGCTGGACACCAGGGTGCTTTCCAAGTCTTGGATACCAGGAGTAAGACTGTGGTGAACACAGCCATGCACATGTCTTTATGCGGTAGTCTTTCTGACTTTTTTGGATAAGCAAGCGGCAGATTAATAGCTGGGTCATACGGGACATGGATACTTAAACTTCTGAGGCAGTTCCACACCTTTGGCATCGTGGCTGCACCGGGTTACACTCCCACCAGCAGTGCAGGAGGCTTCCCTTCTCTCCACCTCCTCTCTGACACTTGTTATTTCCTGTCTGCTTCCTTCTAGCCATGCTGACCACAGTGAGCTGCCATGGCCTTGCAGTTTGGATTTGCATTTTCCTGAGACTTAATGATGGTGAACAAGTTTTCATGCACCTACTGGCCCTCTTTCTGTCTTCTTCGGAGAAATCTCTGCTTCCATCTTTTGACCAGGTTTTCATTGGCTTGTTTTTTTTCTTGTGGAGACGTGCGAGTTGATTGTATCTTTGGGCTTTTCACCCCTTGTCCGATGTGTGGTTTGCAAACATCCTCTCCCAATTGTTGTGGTGTCTTAGTATTCAGTTGATGGTTTCCTTGAGTGGGCAGAAGTGTGTGCATTTGATGTGGTCCCGTTTGTTTCTTGTTTCCTTTGTTGCCCTTGCCCAGTCAGACATGCTTCTTCCCAATAGGCGGCTCAGACAGATGGCAAAGAGCACTCTGCCTAGGTCTTCTCCTACAAGGTTCACGGTTTCAAGTCTGCCATTCAAGGCTTTAATCGATTTCAGGTGGTGTGTGTGCCAGGTGTAACATCATGGCGTACTCTCGTTGTGTTCCATGTGGCTGTGCAGGCTTCCCAGCACCGTTTATTGTAGAGACTCTCCTTTCTCCGCTGTCTCCACTTGGCTCCCTGGTCCAAAATGGGCTGTCCATGTAAGTTTGAGTTGGGCTCTGGGCTCTCAATTGTTTTGCATGGGTCTTCATGCCTGTTTTGGGGCCCAGACTGTGCCGTTTCGGTACCTAGCGCTTCGTCCTCTATGTTGAAATCTGAAATTGTGACACGTGCCGCTTTGTTCGTTTTCCTGAGGATTCCTTTGCCTAGTCAGGGTCTCGTGTTGCTGGCTAGAAACTTTAGGATTCTCTCTTCTTCTCTGTGGCAAATACTGCTGCAACTTTGACTGGGATTGCATGGAATCCAGAGATTCCTTACTGCGGTATGAACCTTTCAAGTGTGTTAATCCTTCCATTCCTAGATCCCTCGATATCTTTTTTTTTCTTGTGTCTTCTTGAGTTTCTTTCCCCAAAGGTTTGCTAGTTTTTGAATTAACATAGAATTCACCTGTTTTGCTAAGGTTATTCACAGAGATCCTATTCTTCGTAATGGCAAGCTCCTGTTTTTTTGTTTTTTTTTTCCTTAGCTTCAGTTTTTCTATTCTTTGCAACTTTTAATTGGTTTTGTTTTGGCACAAGTGCATTGCTGTGCTCACATCTGCTGGCAATGCTCCTGTATTTGCTGTGGAAGTGTGGCCCTGTCCAACGTCCCTTCCCATCTGCCTCTACTCTACCTCGGACGCCTGCACCAGAACAACTGAAGCAGTGGTGAGGAGGCCCAAACCGAGGATTCCACCCAGCCCATACTGGGCCACAGACCCAGAAGGTGCGGACCTCACCACTGCACCACCGGCCGGCCACTTACATGTTCAGTGGCAACGTGCAGTTGAGTGCAATGGGAGTTAAATATACTAGTGAGCCCAACTCTAGCACTGTGTAGATGAGGCTAGGTTGTTTTTCGGGTCCATTGTGATGTCAGAGGATTTGTCATAATTGTGTCTCTGAGGTCCAGCATGCTTCCTGGATACAGGTTTCAGAGCCTGCTTGGAGCAGTCTCATAACTCACCCTTCCCACTTAGCCCATGCTTGACCTTCGCTGCCGTTTTTTGGCTTGTGAATTTCTCTGACTTTCAAACGTTCCAGCAGAGTGTGTCTAAAGACAGACATCATCTTTCATTGTGGATAATTCAGGTGTGATTTCTGTTCACCTTCCATTTTCTGGGTCCTCTTTTTCTTTTCCATAGTATACTCGTCATGGTCTTTCTCAGCTATCTCCCTTAGACATGCTTATCAGTCCGTTCTCCTTCATTCCAAGGGATTAGTTTGTATTTCTTTAATCGCTGTATGTTCTCTAGGGTGAGGTGTGAGTGCTTTCGTGACTCTTGGTTGTTGTCCTTGAATTTGCACCGGTCACTTGTAGGACTCTTGGCTATCCTAGCCTAGGTCAAACTAAGCACTGAGAACACGTGGTCATGCGGGTTGGTTTGACATCCTGAGATCAGAAACTCCAAATTCGAGGTGGTCCTGGCAACCCCCTTCAGGGACACAATGTTTCCAAGACAACTTAGACAAATCGGATGAATTCCACTCTCCAGGAAAGATATTTTTCTGTCTCTTTTCCGGATTTGGGAAGTTTCGAACTTGACCCCTGATCCTTGAACGTTCCCCTAGATTCCGTCCAGATACGGGCTTACTTAATTTTTATAGGGTGTGCCATTTGTTTGCCCTACATCCTCTACCCTGGCCTGTTTATTTTTCTTGAAACACAACTGTAAAGTTCTAATTTTCGTGCAACTTCCTTACATATGGTGTCAAAACACATAATCAATAATCCTTCTACGGCAAGAGGTAGGGGGAGAGAATTTCGATGGAGGCAAACAGAGCACACTAGCCTGGGAGGGCAGCCTTCACGAAGGAACGAAGCCCTGTGGAAGAGGGTGCTTTTCAGAACCCTTGTAGAGCACTTCCAAACAAAGAGACATACCCCAAGCGTGACAGGGCTCCATTCCTTCAAGGCTTCCAAGACATCTCTTGGGACACATTACCATGTGCCCAGTGGGCCCACGTGACACCAGAGCTTCGGAAAAAGAGACTGACCTGCAAAGAATGCTATGGGCCTTGGAAAGGAGGCATCGATTCTTCTCTTCAATGTCCTCAAGACATCTTTCTTGACTTTGCATTATGCTTAAGGCACAAGGGCACTGTAGGTGTGATGAACCCCAAGTCCGGCCACTTGTTTCCAATGAAGTTGCAAGCTTGAATCAGCATGACCTCCCCATAGACTTGAATAGATGACAATGTTCTCCTCTCCGTGCCTGTCCCTCTATTCTCACTTGTGGCCTAGGGTTCCTTTCTTATCCCTTGCATCAGACTCTGTTTTATCTCTTCTAGTTTCTGTGCCTGCTTTCTGTTTGCCAAACCTGTTTCTGGGTATCTGTCCCTTTAATAGCCTAGCCTAGGCCAATCCTCAGACTGTAACCATGCGGCCACCCTGGGGGACATGTTCACCGTGATGTCATAAGCGACCTCAAAATTCGAAGTTGTCCTGACAACCTCCGTGCACACAGAGTTTCACAGCCATCTCAGACCAGTCTGACTCCTCACCCTGTCTAGGTAGGATAGTTTTCCTTTTTCTGCAATTGTTGTCAGTTTCTATCTTTCTCCTTGAACTTCGAAAGGGCTCCTACATTCTCTCTAGACACTGGTTTCACTCCTGTAAGATTATCCTGGGTTTTATCTCTTATATCTTGGGTAGATGGCAAAATGGGTGGACCTTACCCAGAAAAAGTCCTGGACTCCCTCACAAGTTGAAGTTGCCCAGGGAATGTTCTGATGCACAATGATGGTGTCATCTCGTGGCACTCTGCCAATTCCACCTTGGCAGGTCACAAGTTTTCCTTCCTTCTGCCTTTGGGAAGTGTACCAGATACTTCCATAGATTGTAATATTCTTATGGTTCCTTTTCTTGTGCGTATTGATAACGTATCCTCACAAGTGCTGCTTATTTATGATCTCTGCCCGCACCATACCATGAAATCTATATTTCCTAACACTACTAATGTGATATGCACTCGTAATGTGAAACAGTGAGGCCCGGGCCGCCCAAGCGGAATGTGGGCACTTACCTGCTCCACCACAGGGCCGGCCCTGAATTGTACTTTTGGACCAACCTTTTGCCTGAACTTGGGAAGACGTGGGCCTGTTTGGATTATTCGTGAAGGTGATTAGTAATAACATCATGGACGGTAACATTTTCCGTTCGTTCATGGGTTTAGGACTGATCATGTTCTCTTCGTAGTATTCCTCTTCACCTATTTGGAATGGTCTGCCTTTCTGTAGCATCTGTAAGCATTTGGAGGTGATTTTCCATCCTTGGAAGTTCACCTTCCGTAAACTCTTTCCGCCCCCAAAGCTTTATGACATCATTCTGGACCCCGTTTTGGATTTTTGATTTGAGGTGAATTTATAGCCATGACCCTGCATTAGAACGTACTATAACTTCCAGATTCACATCCTCATTGCTTTAGACTTCTGTGTAGCTTACATCATCTTCACCAGTGTAAGACTAATCACAGGCCCTCACCACACACTTGTGCCTAATCTTCTCTTTCACCCTCCGTCACCGCCCCTCTTTGCCTCTGGGAGCCCGCATACAAATGTTCAGTGCCACCTGTTGGTTAGTGCTTGCTTTTTCTTCTCCTTGTAAGTGAGATTCTATGGTATTTGAATTTCTCACTGGGGCTTGTTACACTTCCCCTAAAACCCTCACAGCCATTCTGGTGGTCACAAATGGCTGGATTGCATCATTTGTTCCGGCTGAGTGGTATACCATTGTGTGGCTATAGCCCATCTTCCTTCTCCAATCATCCCTTGCTGGACACCAGGGTGCTTTCCAAGTCTTGGATATCAGGAGTAAGACTGTGGTGAACACAGCCATGCACATGTCTTTATGCGGTAGTCTTTCTGACTTTTTTGGATAAGCAAGCGGCAGATTAATAGCTGGGTCATACGGGACATGGATACTTAAACTTCTGAGGCAGTTCCACACCTTTGGCATCGTGGCTGCACCGGGTTACACTCCCACCAGCAGTGCAGGAGGCTTCCCTTCTCTCCACCTCCTCTCTGACACTTGTTATTTCCTGTCTGCTTCCTTCTAGCCATGCTGACCACAGTGAGCTGCCATGGCCTTGCAGTTTGGATTTGCATTTTCCTGAGACTTAATGATGGTGAACAAGTTTTCATGCACCTACTGGCCCTCTTTCTGTCTTCTTCGGAGAAATCTCTGCTTCCATCTTTTGACCAGGTTTTCATTGGCTTGTTTTTTTTCTTGTGGAGACGTGCGAGTTGATTGTATCTTTGGGCTTTTCACCCCTTGTCCGATGTGTGGTTTGCAAACATCCTCTCCCAATTGTTGTGGTGTCTTAGTATTCAGTTGATGGTTTCCTTGAGTGGGCAGAAGTGTGTGCATTTGATGTGGTCCCGTTTGTTTCTTGTTTCCTTTGTTGCCCTTGCCCAGTCAGACATGCTTCTTCCCAATAGGCGGCTCAGACAGATGGCAAAGAGCACTCTGCCTAGGTCTTCTCCTACAAGGTTCACGGTTTCAAGTCTGCCATTCAAGGCTTTAATCCACTTCAGGTGGTGTGTGTGCCAGGTGTAACATCATGGTGTACTCTCGTTGTGTTCCATGTGGCTGTGCAGGCTTCCCAGCACCGTTTATTGTAGAGACTCTCCTTTCTCCGCTGTCTCCACTTGGCTCCCTGGTCCAAAATGGGCTGTCCATGTAAGTTTGAGTTGGGCTCTGGGCTCTCAATTGTTTTGCATGGGTCTTCATGCCTGTTTTGGGGCCCAGACTGTGCCGTTTCGGTACCTAGCGCTTCGTCCTCTATGTTGAAATCAGAAATTGTGACACGTGCTGCTTTGTTCGTTTTCCTGAGGATTCCTTTGCCTAGTCAGGGTCTCGCGTTGCTGGCTAGAAACTTTAGGATTCTCTCTTCTTCTCTGTGGCAAATACTGCTGCAACTTTGACTGGGATTGCATGGAATCCAGAGATTCCTTACTGCGGTATGAACCTTTCAAGTGTGTTAATCCTTCCATTCCTAGATCCCTCGATATCTTTTTTTTTCTTGTGTCTTCTTGAGTTTCTTTCCCCAAAGGTTTGCTAGTTTTTGAATTAACATAGAATTCACCTGTTTTGCTAAGGTTATTCACAGAGATCCTATTCTTCGTAATGGCAAGCTCCTGTTTTTTTGTTTTTTTTTTCTTAGCTTCAGTTTTTCTATTCTTTGCAACTTTTAATTGGTTTTGTTTTGGCACAAGTGCATTGCTGTGCTCACATCTGCTGGCAATGCTCCTGTATTTGCTGTAGAAGTGTGGCCCTGTCCAACGTCCCTTCCCATCTGCCTCTACTCTACCTCGGACGCCTGCACCAGAACAACTGAAGCAGTGGTGAGGAGGCCCAAACCGAGGATTCCACCCAGCCCATACTGGGCCACAGACCCAGAAGGTGCGGACCTCACCACTGCACCACCGGCCGGCCACTTACATGTTCAGTGGCAACGTGCAGTTGAGTGCAATGGGAGTTAAATATACTAGTGAGCCCAACTCTAGCACTGTGTAGATGAGGCTAGGTTGTTTTTCGGGTCCATTGTGATGTCAGAGGATTTGTCATAATTGTGTCTCTGAGGTCCAGCATGCTTCCTGGATACAGGTTTCAGAGCCTGCTTGGAGCAGTCTCATAACTCACCCTTCCCACTTAGCCCATGCTTGACCTTCGCTGCCGTTTTTTGGCTTGTGAATTTCTCTGACTTTCAAACGTTCCAGCAGAGTGTGTCTAAAGACAGACATCATCTTTCATTGTGGATAATTCAGGTGTGATTTCTGTTCACCTTCCATTTTCTGGGTCCTCTTTTTCTTTTCCATAGTATACTCGTCATGGTCTTTCTCAGCTATCTCCCTTAGACATGCTTATCAGTCCGTTCTCCTTCATTCCAAGTGATTAGTTTGTATTTCTTTAATCGCTGTATGTTCTCTAGGGTGAGGTGTGAGTGCTTTCGTGACTCTTGGTTGTTGTCCTTGAATTTGCACCGGTCACTTGTAGGACTCTTGGCTATCCTAGCCTAGGTCAAACTAAGCACTGAGAACACGTGGTCATGCGGGTTGGTTTGACATCCTGAGATCAGAAACTCCAAATTCGAGGTGGTCCTGGCAACCCCCTTCACGGACACAATGTTTCCAAGACAACTTAGACAAATCGGATGAATTCCACTCTCCAGGAAAGATATTTTTCTGTCTCTTTTCCGGATTTGGGAAGTTTCGAACTTGACCCCTGATCCTTGAACGTTCCCCTAGATTCCGTCCAGATACGGGCTTACTTAATTTTTATAGGGTGTGCCATTTGTTTGCCCTACATCCTCTACCCTGGCCTGTTTATTTTTCTTGAAACACAACTGTAAAGTTCTAATTTTCGTGCAACTTCCTTACATATGGTGTCAAAACACATAATCAATAATCCTTCTACGGCAAGAGGTAGGGGGAGAGAATTTCGATGGAGGCAAACAGAGCACACTAGCCTGGGAGGGCAGCCTTCACGAAGGAACGAAGCCCTGTGGAAGAGGGTGCTTTTCAGCACCCTTGTAGAGCACTTCCAAACAAAGAGACATACCCCAAGCGTGACAGGGCTCCATTCCTTCAAGGCTTCCAAGACATCTCTTGGGACACATTACCATGTGCCCAGTGGGCCCACGTGACACCAGAGCTTCGGAAAAAGAGACTGACCTGCAAAGAATGCTATGGGCCTTGGAAAGGAGGCATCGATTCTTCTCTTCAATGTCCTCAAGACATCTTTCTTGACTTTGCATTATGCTTAAGGCACAAGGGCACTGTAGGTGTGATGAACCCCAAGTCCGGCCACTTGTTTCCAATGAAGTTGCAAGCTTGAATCAGCATGACCTCCCCATAGACTTGAATAGATGACAATGTTCTCCTCTCCGTGCCTGTCCCTCTATTCTCACTTGTGGCCTAGGGTTCCTTTCTTATCCCTTGCATCAGACTCTGTTTTATCTCTTCTAGTTTCTGTGCCTGCTTTCTGTTTGCCAAACCTGTTTCTGGGTATCTGTCCCTTTAATAGCCTAGCCTAGGCCAATCCTCAGACTGTAACCATGCGGCCACCCTGGGGGACATGTTCACCGTGATGTCATAAGCGACCTCAAAATTCGAAGTTGTCCTGACAACCTCCGTGCACACAGAGTTTCACAGCCATCTCAGACCAGTCTGACTCCTCACCCTGTCTAGGTAGGATAGTTTTCCTTTTTCTGCAATTGTTGTCAGTTTCTATCTTTCTCCTTGAACTTCGAAAGGGCTCCTACATTCTCTCTAGACACTGGTTTCACTCCTGTAAGATTATCCTGGGTTTTATCTCTTATATCTTGGGTAGATGGCAAAATGGGTGGACCTTACCCAGAAAAAGTCCTGGACTCCCTCACAAGTTGAAGTTGCCCAGGGAATGTTCTGATGCACAATGATGGTGTCATCTCGTGGCACTCTGCCAATTCCACCTTGGCAGGTCACAAGTTTTCCTTCCTTCTGCCTTTGGGAAGTGTACCAGATACTTCCATAGATTGTAATATTCTTATGGTTCCTTTTCTTGTGCGTATTGATAACGTATCCTCACAATTGCTGCTTATTTATGATCTCTGCCCGCACCATACCATGAAATCTATATTTCCTAACACTACTAATGTGATATGCACTCGTAATGTGAAACAGTGAGGCCCGGGCCGCCCAAGCGGAATGTGGGCACTTACCTGCTCCACCACAGGGCCGGCCCTGAATTGTACTTTTGGACCAACCTTTTGCCTGAACTTGGGAAGACGTGGGCCTGTTTGGATTATTCGTGAAGGTGATTAGTAATAACATCATGGACGGTAACATTTTCCGTTCGTTCATGGGTTTAGGACTGATCATGTTCTCTTCGTAGTATTCCTCTTCACCTATTTGGAATGGTCTGCCTTTCTGTAGCATCTGTAAGCATTTGGAGGTGATTTTCCATCCCTGGAAGTTCACCTTCCGTAAACTCTTTCCGCCCCCAAAGCTTTATGACATCATTCTGGACCCCTTTTTGGATTTTTGATTTGAGGTGAATTTATAGCCATGACCCTGCATTAGAACGTACTATAACTTCCAGATTCACATCCTCATTGCTTTAGACTTCTGTGTAGCTTACATCATCTTCACCAGTGTAAGACTAATCACAGGCCCTCACCACACACTTGTGCCTAATCTTCTCTTTCACCCTCCGTCACCGCCCCTCTTTGCCTCTGGGAGCCCGCATACAAATGTTCAGTGCCACCTGTTGGTTAGTGCTTGCTTTTTCTTCTCCTTGTAAGTGAGATTCTATGGTATTTGAATTTCTCACTGGGGCTTGTTACACTTCCCCTAAAACCCTCACAGCCATTCTGGTGGTCACAAATGGCTGGATTGCATCATTTGTTCCGGCTGAGTGGTATACCATTGTGTGGCTATAGCCCATCTTCCTTCTCCAATCATCCCTTGCTGGACACCAGGGTGCTTTCCAAGTCTTGGATATCAGGAGTAAGACTGTGGTGAACACAGCCATGCACATGTCTTTATGCGGTAGTCTTTCTGACTTTTTTGGATAAACAAGCGGCAGATTAATAGCTGGGTCATACGGGACATGGATACTTAAACTTCTGAGGCAGTTCCACACCTTTGGCATCGTGGCTGCACCGGGTTACACTCCCACCAGCAGTGCAGGAGGCTTCCCTTCTCTCCACCTCCTCTCTGACACTTGTTATTTCCTGTCTGCTTCCTTCTAGCCATGCTGACCACAGTGAGCTGCCATGGCCTTGCAGTTTGGATTTGCATTTTCCTGAGACTTAATGATGGTGAACAAGTTTTCATGCACCTACTGGCCCTCTTTCTGTCTTCTTCGGAGAAATCTCTGCTTCCATCTTTTGACCAGGTTTTCATTGGCTTGTTTTTTTTCTTGTGGAGACGTGCGAGTTGATTGTATCTTTGGGCTTTTCACCCCTTGTCCGATGTGTGGTTTGCAAACATCCTCTCCCAATTGTTGTGGTGTCTTAGTATTCAGTTGATGGTTTCCTTGAGTGGGCAGAAGTGTGTGCATTTGATGTGGTCCCGTTTGTTTCTTGTTTCCTTTGTTGCCCTTGCCCAGTCAGACATGCTTCTTCCCAATAGGCGGCTCAGACAGATGGCAAAGAGCACTCTGCCTAGGTCTTCTCCTACAAGGTTCACGGTTTCAAGTCTGCCATTCAAGGCTTTAATCCATTTCAGGTGGTGTGTGTGCCAGGTGTAACATCATGGCGTACTCTCGTTGTGTTCCATGTGGCTGTGCAGGCTTCCCAGCACCGTTTATTGTAGAGACTCTCCTTTCTCCGCTGTCTCCACTTGGCTCCCTGGTCCAAAATGGGCTGTCCATGTAAGTTTGAGTTGGGCTCTGGGCTCTCAATTGTTTTGCATGGGTCTTCATGCCTGTTTTGGGGCCCAGACTGTGCCGTTTCGGTACCTAGCGCTTCGTCCTCTATGTTGAAATCTGAAATTGTGACACGTGCCGCTTTGTTCGTTTTCCTGAGGATTCCTTTGCCTAGTCAGGGTCTCGTGTTGCTGGCTAGAAACTTTAGGATTCTCTCTTCTTCTCTGTGGCAAATACTGCTGCAACTTTGACTGGGATTGCATGGAATCCAGAGATTCCTTACTGCGGTATGAATCTTTCAAGTGTGTTAATCCTTCCATTCCTAGATCCCTCGATATCTTTTTTTTTCTTGTGTCTTCTTGAGTTTCTTTCCCCAAAGGTTTGCTAGTTTTTGAATTAACATAGAATTCACCTGTTTTGCTAAGGTTATTCACAGAGATCCTATTCTTCCTAAAGGCAAGCTCCTGTTTTTTTGTTTTTTTTTTCCTTAGCTTCAGTTTTTCTATTCTTTGCAACTTTTAATTGGTTTTGTTTTGGCACAAGTGCATTGCTGTGCTCACATCTGCTGGCAATGCTCCTGTATTTGCTGTGGAAGTCTGGCCCTGTCCAACGTCCCTTCCCATCTGCCTCTACTCTACCTCGGACGCCTGCACCAGAACAACTGAAGCAGTGGTGAGGAGGCCCAAACCGAGGATTCCACCCAGCCTATACTGGGCCACAGACCCAGAAGGTGCGGACCTCACCACTGCACCACCGGCCGGCCACTTACATGTTCAGTGGCAACGTGCAGTTGAGTGCAATGGGAGTTAAATATACTAGTGAGCCCAACTCTAGCACTGTGTAGATGAGGCTAGGTTGTTTTTCGGGTCCATTGTGATGTCAGAGGATTTGTCATAATTGTGTCTCTGAGGTCCAGCATGCTTCCTGGATACAGGTTTCAGAGCCTGCTTGGAGCAGTCTCATAACTCACCCTTCCCACTTAGCCCATGCTTGACCTTCGCTGCCGTTTTTTGGCTTGTGAATTTCTCTGACTTTCAAACGTTCCAGCAGAGTCTGTCTAAAGACAGACATCATCTTTCATTGTGGATAATTCAGGTGTGATTTCTGTTCACCTTCCATTTTCTGGGTCCTCTTTTTCTTTTCCATAGTATACTCGTCATGGTCTTTCTCAGCTATCTCCCTTAGACATGCTTATCAGTCCGTTCTCCTTCATTCCAAGTGATTAGTTTGTATTTCTTTAATCGCTGTATGTTCTCTAGGGTGAGGTGTGAGTGCTTTCGTGACTCTTGGTTGTTGTCCTTGAATTTGCACCGGTCACTTGTAGGACTCTTGGCTATCCTAGCCTAGGTCAAACTAAGCACTGAGAACACGTGGTCATGCGGGTTGGTTTGACATCCTGAGATCAGAAACTCCAAATTCGAGGTGGTCCTGGCAACCCCCTTCACGGACACAATGTTTCCAAGACAACTTAGACAAATCGGATGAATTCCACTCTCCAGGAAAGATATTTTTCTGTCTCTTTTCCGGATTTGGGAAGTTTCGAACTTGACCCCTGATCCTTGAACGTTCCCCTAGATTCCGTCCAGATACGGGCTTACTTAATTTTTATAGGGTGTGCCATTTGTTTGCCCTACATCCTCTACCCTGGCCTGTTTATTTTTCTTGAAACACAACTGTAAAGTTCTAATTTTCGTGCAACTTCCTTACATATGGTGTCAAAACACATAATCAATAATCCTTCTACGGCAAGAGGTAGGGGGAGAGAATTTCGATGGAGGCAAACAGAGCACACTAGCCTGGGAGGGCAGCCTTCACGAAGGAACGAAGCCCTGTGGAAGAGGGTGCTTTTCAGCACCCTTGTAGAGCACTTCCAAACAAAGAGACATACCCCAAGCGTGACAGGGCTCCATTCCTTCAAGGCTTCCAAGACATCTCTTGGGACACATTACCATGTGCCCAGTGGGCCCACGTGACACCAGAGCTTCGGAAAAAGAGACTGACCTTCAAAGAATGCTATGGGCCTTGGAAAGGAGGCATCGATTCTTCTCTTCAATGTCCTCAAGACATCTTTCTTGACTTTGCATTATGCTTAAGGCACAAGGGCACTGTAGGTGTGATGAACCCCAAGTCCGGCCACTTGTTTCCAATGAAGTTGCAAGCTTGAATCAGCATGACCTCCCCATAGACTTGAATAGATGACAATGTTCTCCTCTCCGTGCCTGTCCCTCTATTCTCACTTGTGGCCTAGGGTTCCTTTCTTATCCCTTGCATCAGACTCTGTTTTATCTCTTCTAGTTTCTGTGCCTGCTTTCTGTTTGCCAAACCTGTTTCTGGGTATCTGTCCCTTTAATAGCCTAGCCTAGGCCAATCCTCAGACTGTACCCATGCGGCCACCCTGGGGGACATGTTCACCGTGATGTCATAAGCGACCTCAAAATTCGAAGTTGTCCTGACAACCTCCGTGCACACAGAGTTTCACAGCCATCTCAGACCAGTCTGACTCCTCACCCTGTCTAGGTAGGATAGTTTTCCTTTTTCTGCAATTGTTGTCAGTTTCTATCTTTCTCCTTGAACTTCGAAAGGGCTCCTACATTCTCTCTAGACACTGGTTTCACTCCTGTAAGATTATCCTGGGTTTTATCTCTTATATCTTGGGTAGATGGCAAAATGGGTGGACCTTACCCAGAAAAAGTCCTGGACTCCCTCACAAGTTGAAGTTGCCCAGGGAATGTTCTGATGCACAATGATGGTGTCATCTCGTGGCACTCTGCCAATTCCACCTTGGCAGGTCACAAGATTTCCTTCCTTCTGCCTTTGGGAAGTGTACCAGATACTTCCATAGATTGTAATATTCTTATGGTTCCTTTTCTTGTGCGTATTGATAACGTATCCTCACAATTGCTGCTTATTTATGATCTCTGCCCGCACCATACCATGAAATCTATATTTCCTAACACTACTAATGTGATATGCACTCGTAATGTGAAACAGTGAGGCCCGGGCCGCCCAAGCGGAATGTGGGCACTTACCTGCTCCACCACAGGGCCGGCCCTGAATTGTACTTTTGGACCAACCTTTTGCCTGAACTTGGGAAGACGTGGGCCTGTTTGGATTATTCGTGAAGGTGATTAGTAATAACATCATGGACGGTAACATTTTCCGTTCGTTCATGGGTTTAGGACTGATCATGTTCTCTTCGTAGTATTCCTCTTCACCTATTTGGAATGGTCTGCCTTTCTGTAGCATCTGTAAGCATTTGGAGGTGATTTTCCATCCCTGGAAGTTCACCTTCTGTAAACTCTTTCCGCCCCCAAAGCTTTATGACATCATTCTGGACCCCTTTTTGGATTTTTGATTTGAGGTGAATTTATAGCCATGACCCTGCATTAGAACGTACTATAACTTCCAGATTCACATCCTCATTGCTTTAGACTTCTGTGTAGCTTACATCATCTTCACCAGTGTAAGACTAATCACAGGCCCTCACCACACACTTGTGCCTAATCTTCTCTTTCACCCTCCGTCACCGCCCCTCTTTGCCTCTGGGAGCCCGCATACAAATGTTCAGTGCCACCTGTTGGTTAGTGCTTGCTTTTTCTTCTCCTTGTAAGTGAGATTCTATGGTATTTGAATTTCTCACTGGGGCTTGTTACACTTCCCCTAAAACCCTCACAGCCATTCTGGTGGTCACAAATGGCTGGCTTGCATCATTTGTTCCGGCTGAGTGGTATGCAATTTTGTGGCTATAGCCCATCTTCCTTCTCCAATCATCCCTTGCTGGACACCAGGGTGCTTTCCAAGTCTTGGATATCAGGAGTAAGACTGTGGTGAACACAGCCATGCACATGTCTTTATGCGGTAGTCTTTCTGACTTTTTTGGATAAACAAGCGGCAGATTAATAGCTGGGTCATACGGGACATGGATACTTAAACTTCTGAGGCAGTTCCACACCTTTGGCATCGTGGCTGCACCGGGTTACACTCCCACCAGCAGTGCAGGAGGCTTCCCTTCTCTCCACCTCCTCTCTGACACTTGTTATTTCCTGTCTGCTTCCTTCTAGCCATGCTGACCACAGTGAGCTGCCATGGCCTTGCAGTTTGGATTTGCATTTTCCTGAGACTTAATGATGGTGAACAAGTTTTCATGCACCTACTGGCCCTCTTTCTGTCTTCTTCGGAGAAATCTCTGCTTCCATCTTTTGACCAGGTTTTCATTGGCTTGTTTTTTTTCTTGTGGAGACGTGCGAGTTGATTGTATCTTTGGGCTTTTCACCCCTTGTCCGATGTGTGGTTTGCAAACATCCTCTCCCAATTGTTGTGGTGTCTTAGTATTCAGTTGATGGTTTCCTTGAGTGGGCAGAAGTGTGTGCATTTGATGTGGTCCCGTTTGTTTCTTGTTTCCTTTGTTGCCCTTGCCCAGTCAGACATGCTTCTTCCAAATAGGCGGCTCAGACAGATGGCAAAGAGCACTCTGCCTAGGTCTTCTCCTACAAGGTTCACGGTTTCAAGTCTGCCATTCAAGGCTTTAATCCATTTCAGGTGGTGTGTGTGCCAGGTGTAACATCATGGTGTACTCTCGTTGTGTTCCATGTGGCTGTGCAGGCTTCCCAGCACCGTTTATTGTAGAGACTCTCCTTTCTCCGCTGTCTCCACTTGGCTCCCTGGTCCAAAATGGGCTGTCCATGTAAGTTTGAGTTGGGCTCTGGGCTCTCAATTGTTTTGCATGGGTCTTCATGCCTGTTTTGGGGCCCAGACTGTGCCGTTTCGGTACCTAGCGCTTCGTCCTCTATGTTGAAATCAGAAATTGTGACACGTGCTGCTTTGTTCGTTTTCCTGAGGATTCCTTTGCCTAGTCAGGGTCTCGTGTTGCTGGCTAGAAACTTTAGGATTCTCTCTTCTTCTCTGTGGCAAATACTGCTGCAACTTTGACTGGGATTGCATGGAATCCAGAGATTCCTTACTGCGGTATGAACCTTTCAAGTGTGTTAATCCTTCCATTCCTAGATCCCTCGATATCTTTTTTTTTTCTTGTGTCTTCTTGAGTTTCTTTCCCCAAAGGTTTGCTAGTTTTTGAATTAACATAGAATTCACCTGTTTTGCTAAGGTTATTCACAGAGATCCTATTCTTCGTAAAGGCAAGCTCCTGTTTTTTTGTTTTTTTTTTTCCTTAGCTTCAGTTTTTCTATTCTTTGCAACTTTTAATTGGTTTTGTTTTGGCACAAGTGCATTGCTGTGCTCACATCTGCTGGCAATGCTCCTGTATTTGCTGTGGAAGTCTGGCCCTGTCCAACGTCCCTTCCCATCTGCCTCTACTCTACCTCGGACGCCTGCACCAGAACAACTGAAGCAGTGGTGAGGAGGCCCAAACCGAGGATTCCACCCAGCCCATACTGGGCCACAGACCCAGAAGGTGCGGACCTCACCACTGCACCACCGGCCGGCCACTTACATGTTCAGTGGCAACGTGCAGTTGAGTGCAATGGGAGTTAAATATACTAGTGAGCCCAACTCTAGCACTGTGTAGATGAGGCTAGGTTGTTTTTCGGGTCCATTGTGATGTCAGAGGATTTGTCATAATTGTGTCTCTGAGGTCCAGCATGCTTCCTGGATACAGGTTTCAGAGCCTGCTTGGAGCAGTCTCATAACTCACCCTTCCCACTTAGCCCATGCTTGACCTTCGCTGCCGTTTTTTGGCTTGTGAATTTCTCTGACTTTCAAACGTTCCAGCAGAGTCTGTCTAAAGACGGACATCATCTTTCATTGTGGATAATTCAGGTGTGATTTCTGTTCACCTTCCATTTTCTGGGTCCTCTTTTTCTTTTCCATAGTATACTCGTCATGGTCTTTCTCAGCTATCTCCCTTAGACATGCTTATCAGTCCGTTCTCCTTCATTCCAAGTGATTAGTTTGTATTTCTTTAATCGCTGTATGTTCTCTAGGGTGAGGTGTGAGTGCTTTCGTGACTCTTGGTTGTTGTCCTTGAATTTGCACCGGTCACTTGTAGGACTCTTGGCTATCCTAGCCTAGGTCAAACTAAGCACTGAGAACACGTGGTCATGCGGGTTGGTTTGACATCCTGAGATCAGAAACTCCAAATTCGAGGTGGTCCTGGCAACCCCCTTCACGGACACAATGTTTCCAAGACAACTTAGACAAATCGGATGAATTCCACTCTCCAGGAAAGATATTTTTCTGTCTCTTTTCCGGATTTGGGAAGTTTCGAACTTGACCCCTGATCCTTGAACGTTCCCCTAGATTCCGTCCAGATACGGGCTTACTTAATTTTTATAGGGTGTGCCATTTGTTTGCCCTACATCCTCTACCCTGGCCTGTTTATTTTTCTTGAAACACAACTGTAAAGTTCTAATTTTCGTGCAACTTCCTTACATATGGTGTCAAAACACATAATCAATAATCCTTCTACGGCAAGAGGTAGGGGGAGAGAATTTCGATGGAGGCAAACAGAGCACACTAGCCTGGGAGGGCAGCCTTCACGAAGGAACGAAGCCCTGTGGAAGAGGGTGCTTTTCAGCACCCTTGTAGAGCACTTCCAAACAAAGAGACATACCCCAAGCGTGACAGGGCTCCATTCCTTCAAGGCTTCCAAGACATCTCTTGGGACACATTACCATGTGCCCAGTGGGCCCACGTGACACCAGAGCTTCGGAAAAAGAGACTGACCTTCAAAGAATGCTATGGGCCTTGGAAAGGAGGCATCGATTCTTCTCTTCAATGTCCTCAAGACATCTTTCTTGACTTTGCATTATGCTTAAGGCACAAGGGCACTGTAGGTGTGATGAACGCCAAGTCCGGCCACTTGTTTCCAATGAAGTTGCAAGCTTGAATCAGCATGACCTCCCCATAGACTTGAATAGATGACAATGTTCTCCTCTCCGTGCCTGTCCCTCTATTCTCACTTGTGGCCTAGGGTTCCTTTCTTATCCCTTGCATCAGACTCTGTTTTATCTCTTCTAGTTTCTGTGCCTGCTTTCTGTTTGCCAAACCTGTTTCTGGGTATCTGTCCCTTTAATAGCCTAGCCTAGGCCAATCCTCAGACTGTAACCATGCGGCCACCCTGGGGGACATGTTCACCGTGATGTCATAAGCGACCTCAAAATTCGAAGTTGTCCTGACAACCTCCGTGCACACAGAGTTTCACAGCCATCTCAGACCAGTCTGACTCCTCACCCTGTCTAGGTAGGATAGTTTTCCTTTTTCTGCAATTGTTGTCAGTTTCTATCTTTCTCCTTGAACTTCGAAAGGGCTCCTACATTCTCTCTAGACACTGGTTTCACTCCTGTAAGATTATCCTGGGTTTTATCTCTTATATCTTGGGTAGATGGCAAAATGGGTGGACCTTACCCAGAAAAAGTCCTGGACTCCCTCACAAGTTGAAGTTGCCCAGGGAATGTTCTGATGCACAATGATGGTGTCATCTCGTGGCACTCTGCCAATTCCACCTTGGCAGGTCACAAGTTTTCCTTCCTTCTGCCTTTGGGAAGTGTACCAGATACTTCCATAGATTGTAATATTCTTATGGTTCCTTTTCTTGTGCGTATTGATAACGTATCCTCACAATTGCTGCTTATTTATGATCTCTGCCCGCACCATACCATGAAATCTATATTTCCTAACACTACTAATGTGATATGCACTCGTAATGTGAAACAGTGAGGCCCGGGCCGCCCAAGCGGAATGTGGGCACTTACCTGCTCCACCACAGGGCCGGCCCTGAATTGTACTTTTGGACCAACCTTTTGCCTGAACTTGGGAAGACGTGGGCCTGTTTGGATTATTCGTGAAGGTGATTAGTAATAACATCATGGACGGTAACATTTTCCGTTCGTTCATGGGTTTAGGACTGATCATGTTCTCTTCGTAGTATTCCTCTTCACCTATTTGGAATGGTCTGCCTTTCTGTAGCATCTGTAAGCATTTGGAGGTGATTTTCCATCCCTGGAAGTTCACCTTCCGTAAACTCTTTCCGCCCCCAAAGCTTTATGACATCATTCTGGACCCCTTTTTGGATTTTTGCTTTGAGGTGAATTTATAGCCATGACCCTGCATTAGAACGTACTATAACTTCCAGATTCACATCCTCATTGCTTTAGACTTCTGTGTAGCTTACATCATCTTCACCAGTGTAAGACTAATCACAGGCCCTCACCACACACTTGTGCCTAATCTTCTCTTTCACCCTCCGTCACCGCCCCTCTTTGCCTCTGGGAGCCCGCATACAAATGTTCAGTGCCACCTGTTGGTTAGTGCTTGCTTTTTCTTCTCCTTGTAAGTGAGATTCTATGGTATTTGAATTTCTCACTGGGGCTTGTTACACTTCCCCTAAAACCCTCACAGCCATTCTGGTGGTCACAAATGGCTGGCTTGCATCATTTGTTCCGGCTGAGTGGTATACCATTGTGTGGCTATAGCCCGTCTTCCTTCTCCAATCATCCCTTGCTGGACACCAGGGTGCTTTCCAAGTCTTGGATATCAGGAGTAAGACTGTGGTGAACACAGCCATGCACATGTCTTTATGCGGTAGTCTTTCTGACTTTTTTGGATAAGCAAGCGGCAGATTAATAGCTGGGTCATACGGGACATGGATACTTAAACTTCTGAGGCAGTTCCACACCTTTGGCATCGTGGCTGCACCGGGTTACACTCCCACCAGCAGTGCAGGAGGCTTCCCTTCTCTCCACCTCCTCTCTGACACTTGTTATTTCCTGTCTGCTTCCTTCTAGCCATGCTGACCACAGTGAGCTGCCATGGCCTTGCAGTTTGGATTTGCATTTTCCTGAGACTTAATGATGGTGAACAAGTTTTCATGCACCTACTGGCCCTCTTTCTGTCTTCTTCGGAGAAATCTCTGCTTCCATCTTTTGACCAGGTTTTCATTGGCTTGTTTTTTTTCTTGTGGAGACGTGCGAGTTGATTGTATCTTTGGGCTTTTCACCCCTTGTCCGATGTGTGGTTTGCAAACATCCTCTCCCAATTGTTGTGGTGTCTTAGTATTCAGTTGATGGTTTCCTTGAGTGGGCAGAAGTGTGTGCATTTGATGTGGTCCCGTTTGTTTCTTGTTTCCTTTGTTGCCCTTGCCCAGTCAGACATGCTTCTTCCAAATAGGCGGCTCAGACAGATGGCAAAGAGCACTCTGCCTAGGTCTTCTCCTACAAGGTTCACGGTTTCAAGTCTGCCATTCAAGGCTTTAATCCATTTCAGGTGGTGTGTGTGCCAGGTGTAACATCATGGTGTACTCTCGTTGTGTTCCATGTGGCTGTGCAGGCTTCCCAGCACCGTTTATTGTAGAGGCTCTCCTTTCTCCGCTGTCTCCACTTGGCTCCCTGGTCCAAAATGGGCTGTCCATGTAAGTTTGAGTTGGGCTCTGGGCTCTCAATTGTTTTGCATGGGTCTTCATGCCTGTTTTGGGGCCCAGACTGTGCCGTTTCGGTACCTAGCGCTTCGTCCTCTATGTTGAAATCAGAAATTGTGACACGTGCTGCTTTGTTCGTTTTCCTGAGGATTCCTTTGCCTAGTCAGGGTCTCGTGTTGCTGGCTAGAAACTTTAGGATTCTCTCTTCTTCTCTGTGGCAAATACTGCTGCAACTTTGACTGGGATTGCATGGAATCCAGAGATTCCTTACTGCGGTATGAACCTTTCAAGTGTGTTAATCCTTCCATTCCTAGATCCCTCGATATCTTTTTTTTTTCTTGTGTCTTCTTGAGTTTCTTTCCCCAAAGGTTTGCTAGTTTTTGAATTAACATAGAATTCACCTGTTTTGCTAAGGTTATTCACAGAGATCCTATTCTTCGTAAAGGCAAGCTCCTGTTTTTTTGTTTTTTTTTTCCTTAGCTTCAGTTTTTCTATTCTTTGCAACTTTTAATTGGTTTTGTTTTGGCACAAGTGCATTGCTGTGCTCACATCTGCTGGCAATGCTCCTGTATTTGCTGTGGAAGTCTGGCCCTGTCCAACGTCCCTTCCCATCTGCCTCTACTCTACCTCGGACGCCTGCACCAGAACAACTGAAGCAGTGGTGAGGAGGCCCAAACCGAGGATTCCACCCAGCCCATACTGGGCCACAGACCCAGAAGGTGCGGACCTCACCACTGCACCACCGGCCGGCCACTTACATGTTCAGTGGCAACGTGCAGTTGAGTGCAATGGGAGTTAAATATACTAGTGAGCCCAACTCTAGCACTGTGTAGATGAGGCTAGGTTGTTTTTCGGGTCCATTGTGATGTCAGAGGATTTGTCATAATTGTGTCTCTGAGGTCCAGCATGCTTCCTGGATACAGGTTTCAGAGCCTGCTTGGAGCAGTCTCATAACTCACCCTTCCCACTTAGCCCATGCTTGACCTTCGCTGCCGTTTTTTGGCTTGTGAATTTCTTTGACTTTCAAACGTTCCAGCAGAGTCTGTCTAAAGACGGACATCATCTTTCATTGTGGATATTTCAGGTGTGATTTCTGTTCACCTTCCATTTTCTGGGTCCTCTTTTTCTTTTCCATAGTATACTCGTCATGGTCTTTCTCAGCTATCTCCCTTAGACATGCTTATCAGTCCGTTCTCCTTCATTCCAAGGGATTAGTTTGTATTTCTTTAATCGCTGTATGTTCTCTAGGGTGAGGTGTGAGTGCTTTCGTGACTCTTGGTTGTTGTCCTTGAATTTGCACCGGTCACTTGTAGGACTCTTGGCTACCCTAGCCTAGGTCAAACTAAGCACTGAGAACACGTGGTCATGCGGGTTGGTTTGACATCCTGAGATCAGAAACTCCAAATTCGAGGTGGTCCTGGCAACCCCCTTCACGGACACAATGTTTCCAAGACAACTTAGACAAATCGGATGAATTCCACTCTCCAGGAAAGATATTTTTCTGTCTCTTTTCCGGATTTGGGAAGTTTCGAACTTGACCCCTGATCCTTGAACGTTCCCCTAGATTCCGTCCAGATACGGGCTTACTTAATTTTTATAGGGTGTGCCATTTGTTTGCCCTACATCCTCTACCCTGGCCTGTTTATTTTTCTTGAAACACAACTGTAAAGTTCTAATTTTCGTGCAACTTCCTTACATATGGTGTCAAAACACATAATCAATAATCCTTCTACGGCAAGAGGTAGGGGGAGAGAATTTCGATGGAGGCAAACAGAGCACACTAGCCTGGGAGGGCAGCCTTCACGAAGGAACGAAGCCCTGTGGAAGAGGGTGCTTTTCAGCACCCTTGTAGAGCACTTCCAAACAAAGAGACATAGCCCAAGCGTGACAGGGCTCCATTCCTTCAAGGCTTCCAAGACATCTCTTGGGACACATTACCATGTGCCCAGTGGGCCCACGTGACACCAGAGCTTCGGAAAAAGAGACTGACCTTCAAAGAATGCTATGGGCCTTGGAAAGGAGGCATCGATTCTTCTCTTCAATGTCCTCAAGACATCTTTCTTGACTTTGCATTATGCTTAAGGCACAAGGGCACTGTAGGTGTGATGAACCCCAAGTCCGGCCACTTGTTTCCAATGAAGTTGCAAGCTTGAATCAGCATGACCTCCCCATAGACTTGAATAGATGACAATGTTCTCCTCTCCGTGCCTGTCCCTCTATTCTCACTTGTGGCCTAGGGTTCCTTTCTTATCCCTTGCATCAGACTCTGTTTTATCTCTTCTAGTTTCTGTGCCTGCTTTCTGTTTGCCAAACCTGTTTCTGGGTATCTGTCCCTTTAATAGCCTAGCCTAGGCCAATCCTCAGACTGTAACCATGCGGCCACCCTGGGGGACATGTTCACCGTGATGTCATAAGCGACCTCAAAATTCGAAGTTGTCCTGACAACCTCCGTGCACACAGAGTTTCACAGCCATCTCAGACCAGTCTGACTCCTCACCCTGTCTAGGTAGGATAGTTTTCCTTTTTCTGCAATTGTTGTCAGTTTCTATCTTTCTCCTTGAACTTCGAAAGGGCTCCTACATTCTCTCTAGACACTGGTTTCACTCCTGTAAGATTATCCTGGGTTTTATCTCTTATATCTTGGGTAGATGGCAAAATGGGTGGACCTTACCCAGAAAAAGTCCTGGACTCCCTCACAAGTTGAAGTTGCCCAGGGAATGTTCTGATGCACAATGATGGTGTCATCTCGTGGCACTCTGCCAATTCCACCTTGGCAGGTCACAAGTTTTCCTTCCTTCTGCCTTTGGGAAGTGTACCAGATACTTCCATAGATTGTAATATTCTTATGGTTCCTTTTCTTGTGCGTATTGATAACGTATCCTCACAATTGCTGCTTATTTATGATCTCTGCCCGCACCATACCATGAAATCTATATTTCCTAACACTACTAATGTGATATGCACTCGTAATGTGAAACAGTGAGGCCCGGGCCGCCCAAGCGGAATGTGGGCACTTACCTGCTCCACCACAGGGCCGGCCCTGAATTGTACTTTTGGACCAACCTTTTGCCTGAACTTGGGAAGACGTGGGCCTGTTTGGATTATTCGTGAAGGTGATTAGTAATAACATCATGGACGGTAACATTTTCCGTTCGTTCATGGGTTTAGGACTGATCATGTTCTCTTCGTAGTATTCCTCTTCACCTATTTGGAATGGTCTGCCTTTCTGTAGCATCTGTAAGCATTTGGAGGTGATTTTCCATCCCTGGAAGTTCACCTTCCGTAAACTCTTTCCGCCCCCAAAGCTTTATGACATCATTCTGGACCCCTTTTTGGATTTTTGCTTTGAGGTGAATTTATAGCCATGACCCTGCATTAGAACGTACTATAACTTCCAGATTCACATCCTCATTGCTTTAGACTTCTGTGTAGCTTACATCATCTTCACCAGTGTAAGACTAATCACAGGCCCTCACCACACACTTGTGCCTAATCTTCTCTTTCACCCTCCGTCACCGCCCCTCTTTGCCTCTGGGAGCCCGCATACAAATGTTCAGTGCCACCTGTTGGTTAGTGCTTGCTTTTTCTTCTCCTTGTAAGTGAGATTCTATGGTATTTGAATTTCTCACTGGGGCTTGTTACACTTCCCCTAAAACCCTCACAGCCATTCTGGTGGTCACAAATGGCTGGCTTGCATCATTTGTTCCGGCTGAGTGGTATACCATTGTGTGGCTATAGCCCGTCTTCCTTCTCCAATCATCCCTTGCTGGACACCAGGGTGCTTTCCAAGTCTTGGATATCAGGAGTAAGACTGTGGTGAACACAGCCATGCACATGTCTTTATGCGGTAGTCTTTCTGACTTTTTTGGATAAACAAGCGGCAGATTAATAGCTGGGTCATACGGGACATGGATACTTAAACTTCTGAGGCAGTTCCACACCTTTGGCATCGTGGCTGCACCGGGTTACACTCCCACCAGCAGTGCAGGAGGCTTCCCTTCTCTCCACCTCCTCTCTGACACTTGTTATTTCCTGTCTGCTTCCTTCTAGCCATGCTGACCACAGTGAGCTGCCATGGCCTTGCAGTTTGGATTTGCATTTTCCTGAGACTTAATGATGGTGAACAAGTTTTCATGCACCTACTGGCCCTCTTTCTGTCTTCTTCGGAGAAATCTCTGCTTCCATCTTTTGACCAGGTTTTCATTGGCTTGTTTTTTTTCTTGTGGAGACGTGCGAGTTGATTGTATCTTTGGGCTTTTCACCCCTTGTCCGATGTGTGGTTTGCAAACATCCTCTCCCAATTGTTGTGGTGTCTTAGTATTCAGTTGATGGTTTCCTTGAGTGGGCAGAAGTGTGTGCATTTGATGTGGTCCCGTTTGTTTCTTGTTTCCTTTGTTGCCCTTGCCCAGTCAGACATGCTTCTTCCAAATAGGCGGCTCAGACAGATGGCAAAGAGCACTCTGCCTAGGTCTTCTCCTACAAGGTTCACGGTTTCAAGTCTGCCATTCAAGGCTTTAATCCACTTCAGGTGGTGTGTGTGCCAGGTGTAACATCATGGTGTACTCTCGTTGTGTTCCATGTGGCTGTGCAGGCTTCCCAGCACCGTTTATTGTAGAGGCTCTCCTTTCTCCGCTGTCTCCACTTGGCTCCCTGGTCCAAAATGGGCTGTCCATGTAAGTTTGAGTTGGGCTCTGGGCTCTCAATTGTTTTGCATGGGTCTTCATGCCTGTTTTGGGGCCCAGACTGTGCCGTTTCGGTACCTAGCGCTTCGTCCTCTATGTTGAAATCAGAAATTGTGACACGTGCCGCTTTGTTCGTTTTCCTGAGGATTCCTTTGCCTAGTCAGGGTCTCGCGTTGCTGGCTAGAAACTTTAGGATTCTCTCTTCTTCTCTGTGGCAAATACTGCTGCAACTTTGACTGGGATTGCATGGAATCCAGAGATTCCTTACTGCGGTATGAACCTTTCAAGTGTGTTAATCCTTCCCTTCCTAGATCCCTCGATATCTTTTTTTTTCTTGTGTCTTCTTGAGTTTCTTTCCCCAAAGGTTTGCTAGTTTTTGAATTAACATAGAATTCACCTGTTTTGCTAAGGTTATTCACAGAGATCCTATTCTTCGTAATGGCAAGCTCCTGTTTTTTTTTTTTTTTTTCCTTAGCTTCAGTTTTTCTATTCTTTGCAACTTTTAATTGGTTTTGTTTTGGCACAAGTGCATTGCTGTGCTCACATCTGCTGGCAATGCTCCTGTATTTGCTGTGGAAGTCTGGCCCTGTCCAACGTCCCTTCCCATCTGCCTCTACTCTACCTCGGACGCCTGCACCAGAACAACTGAAGCAGTGGTGAGGAGGCCCAAACCGAGGATTCCACCCAGCCCATACTGGGCCACAGACCCAGAAGGTGCGGACCTCACCACTGCACCACCGGCCGGCCACTTACATGTTCAGTGGCAACGTGCAGTTGAGTGCAATGGGAGTTAAATATACTAGTGAGCCCAACTCTAGCACTGTGTAGATGAGGCTAGGTTGTTTTTCGGGTCCATTGTGATGTCAGAGGATTTGTCATAATTGTGTCTCTGAGGTCCAGCATGCTTCCTGGATACAGGTTTCAGAGCCTGCTTGGAGCAGTCTCATAACTCACCCTTCCCAGTTAGCCCATGCTTGACCTTCGCTGCCGTTTTTTGGCTTGTGAATTTCTCTGACTTTCAAACGTTCCAGCAGAGTCTGTCTAAAGACGGACATCATCTTTCATTGTGGATAATTCAGGTGTGATTTCTGTTCACCTTCCATTTTCTGGGTCCTCTTTTTCTTTTCCATAGTATACTCGTCATGGTCTTTCTCAGCTATCTCCCTTAGACATGCTTATCAGTCCGTTCTCCTTCATTCCAAGGGATTAGTTTGTATTTCTTTAATCGCTGTATGTTCTCTAGGGTGAGGTGTGAGTGCTTTCGTGACTCTTGGTTGTTGTCCTTGAATTTGCACCGGTCACTTGTAGGACTCTTGGCTACCCTAGCCTAGGTCAAACTAAGCACTGAGAACACGTGGTCATGCGGGTTGGTTTGACATCCTGAGATCAGAAACTCCAAATTCGAGGTGGTCCTGGCAACCCCCTTCACGGACACAATGTTTCCAAGACAACTTAGACAAATCGGATGAATTCCACTCTCCAGGAAAGATATTTTTCTGTCTCTTTTCCGGATTTGGGAAGTTTCGAACTTGACCCCTGATCCTTGAACGTTCCCCTAGATTCCGTCCAGATACGGGCTTACTTAATTTTTATAGGGTGTGCCATTTGTTTGCCCTACATCCTCTACCCTGGCCTGTTTATTTTTCTTGAAACACAACTGTAAAGTTCTAATTTTCGTGCAACTTCCTTACATATGGTGTCAAAACACATAATCAATAATCCTTCTACGGCAAGAGGTAGGGGGAGAGAATTTCGATGGAGGCAAACAGAGCACACTAGCCTGGGAGGGCAGCCTTCACGAAGGAACGAAGCCCTGTGGAAGAGGGTGCTTTTCAGCACCCTTGTAGAGCACTTCCAAACAAAGAGACATAGCCCAAGCGTGACAGGGCTCCATTCCTTCAAGGCTTCCAAGACATCTCTTGGGACACATTACCATGTGCCCAGTGGGCCCACGTGACACCAGAGCTTCGGAAAAAGAGACTGACCTTCAAAGAATGCTATGGGCCTTGGAAAGGAGGCATCGATTCTTCTCTTCAATGTCCTCAAGACATCTTTCTTGACTTTGCATTATGCTTAAGGCACAAGGGCACTGTAGGTGTGATGAACCCCAAGTCCGGCCACTTGTTTCCAATGAAGTTGCAAGCTTGAATCAGCATGACCTCCCCATAGACTTGAATAGATGACAATGTTCTCCTCTCCGTGCCTGTCCCTCTATTCTCACTTGTGGCCTAGGGTTCCTTTCTTATCCCTTGCATCAGACTCTGTTTTATCTCTTCTAGTTTCTGTGCCTGCTTTCTGTTTGCCAAACCTGTTTCTGGGTATCTGTCCCTTTAATAGCCTAGCCTAGGCCAATCCTCAGACTGTAACCATGCGGCCACCCTGGGGGACATGTTCACCGTGATGTCATAAGCGACCTCAAAATTCGAAGTTGTCCTGACAACCTCCGTGCACACAGAGTTTCACAGCCATCTCAGACCAGTCTGACTCCTCACCCTGTCTAGGTAGGATAGTTTTCCTTTTTCTGCAATTGTTGTCAGTTTCTATCTTTCTCCTTGAACTTCGAAAGGGCTCCTACATTCTCTGAAGACACTGGTTTCACTCCTGTAAGATTATCCTGGGTTTTATCTCTTATATCTTGGGTAGAAGGCAAAATGGGTGGACCTTACCCAGAAAAAGTCCTGGACTCCCTCACAAGTTGAAGTTGCCCAGGGAATGTTCTGATGCACAATGATGGTGTCATCTCGTGGCACTCTGCCAATTCCACCTTGGCAGGTCACAAGTTTTCCTTCCTTCTGCCTTTGGGAAGTGTACCAGATACTTCCATAGATTGTAATATTCTTATGGTTCCTTTTCTTGTGCGTATTGATAACGTATCCTCACAATTGCTGCTTATTTATGATCTCTGCCCGCACCATACCATGAAATCTATATTTCCTAACACTACTAATGTGATATGCACTCGTAATGTGAAACAGTGAGGCCCGGGCCGCCCAAGCGGAATGTGGGCACTTACCTGCTCCACCACAGGGCCGGCCCTGAATTGTACTTTTGGACCAACCTTTTGCCTGAACTTGGGAAGACGTGGGCCTGTTTGGATTATTCGTGAAGGTGATTAGTAATAACATCATGGACGGTAACATTTTCCGTTCGTTCATGGGTTTAGGACTGATCATGTTCTCTTCGTAGTATTCCTCTTCACCTATTTGGAATGGTCTGCCTTTCTGTAGCATCTGTAAGCATTTGGAGGTGATTTTCCATCCCTGGAAGTTCACCTTCTGTAAACTCTTTCCGCCCCCAAAGCTTTATGACATCATTCTGGACCCCTTTTTGGATTTTTGCTTTGAGGTGAATTTATAGCCATGACCCTGCATTAGAACGTACTATAACTTCCAGATTCACATCCTCATTGCTTTAGACTTCTGTGTAGCTTACATCATCTTCACCAGTGTAAGACTAATCACAGGCCCTCACCACACACTTGTGCCTAATCTTCTCTTTCACCCTCCGTCACCGCCCCTCTTTGCCTCTGGGAGCCCGCATACAAATGTTCAGTGCCACCTGTTGGTTAGTGCTTGCTTTTTCTTCTCCTTGTAAGTGAGATTCTATGGTATTTGAATTTCTCACTGGGGCTTGTTACACTTCCCCTAAAACCCTCACAGCCATTCTGGTGGTCACAAATGGCTGGCTTGCATCATTTGTTCCGGCTGAGTGGTATACCATTGTGTGGCTATAGCCCGTCTTCCTTCTCCAATCATCCCTTGCTGGACACCAGGGTGCTTTCCAAGTCTTGGATATCAGGAGTAAGACTGTGGTGAACACAGCCATGCACATGTCTTTATGCGGTAGTCTTTCTGACTTTTTTGGATAAACAAGCGGCAGATTAATAGCTGGGTCATACGGGACATGGATACTTAAACTTCTGAGGCAGTTCCACACCTTTGGCATCGTGGCTGCACCGGGTTACACTCCCACCAGCAGTGCAGGAGGCTTCCCTTCTCTCCACCTCCTCTCTGACACTTGTTATTTCCTGTCTGCTTCCTTCTAGCCATGCTGACCACAGTGAGCTGCCATGGCCTTGCAGTTTGGATTTGCATTTTCCTGAGACTTAATGATGGTGAACAAGTTTTCATGCACCTACTGGCCCTCTTTCTGTCTTCTTCGGAGAAATCTCTGCTTCCATCTTTTGACCAGGTTTTCATTGGCTTGTTTTTTTTCTTGTGGAGACGTGCGAGTTGATTGTATCTTTGGGCTTTTCACCCCTTGTCCGATGTGTGGTTTGCAAACATCCTCTCCCAATTGTTGTGGTGTCTTAGTATTCAGTTGATGGTTTCCTTGAGTGGGCAGAAGTGTGTGCATTTGATGTGGTCCCGTTTGTTTCTTGTTTCCTTTGTTGCCCTTGCCCAGTCAGACATGCTTCTTCCAAATAGGCGGCTCAGACAGATGGCAAAGAGCACTCTGCCTAGGTCTTCTCCTACAAGGTTCACGGTTTCAAGTCTGCCATTCAAGGCTTTAATCCACTTCAGGTGGTGTGTGTGCCAGGTGTAACATCATGGTGTACTCTCGTTGTGTTCCATGTGGCTGTGCAGGCTTCCCAGCACCGTTTATTGTAGAGGCTCTCCTTTCTCCGCTGTCTCCACTTGGCTCCCTGGTCCAAAATGGGCTGTCCATGTAAGTTTGAGTTGGGCTCTGGGCTCTCAATTGTTTTGCATGGGTCTTCATGCCTGTTTTGGGGCCCAGACTGTGCCGTTTCGGTACCTAGCGCTTCGTCCTCTATGTTGAAATCAGAAATTGTGACACGTGCCGCTTTGTTCGTTTTCCTGAGGATTCCTTTGCCTAGTCAGGGTCTCGCGTTGCTGGCTAGAAACTTTAGGATTCTCTCTTCTTCTCTGTGGCAAATACTGCTGCAACTTTGACTGGGATTGCATGGAATCCAGAGATTCCTTACTGCGGTATGAACCTTTCAAGTGTGTTAATCCTTCCCTTCCTAGATCCCTCGATATCTTTTTTTTTCTTGTGTCTTCTTGAGTTTCTTTCCCCAAAGGTTTGCTAGTTTTTGAATTAACATAGAATTCACCTGTTTTGCTAAGGTTATTCACAGAGATCCTATTCTTCGTAATGGCAAGCTCCTGTTTTTTTTTTTTTTTTTTCCTTAGCTTCAGTTTTTCTATTCTTTGCAACTTTTAATTGGTTTTGTTTTGGCACAAGTGCATTGCTGTGCTCACATCTGCTGGCAATGCTCCTGTATTTGCTGTGGAAGTCTGGCCCTGTCCAACGTCCCTTCCCATCTGCCTCTACTCTACCTCGGACGCCTGCACCAGAACAACTGAAGCAGTGGTGAGGAGGCCCAAACCGAGGATTCCACCCAGCCCATACTGGGCCACAGACCCAGAAGGTGCGGACCTCACCACTGCACCACCGGCCGGCCACTTACATGTTCAGTGGCAACGTGCAGTTGAGTGCAATGGGAGTTAAATATACTAGTGAGCCCAACTCTAGCACTGTGTAGATGAGGCTAGGTTGTTTTTCGGGTCCATTGTGATGTCAGAGGATTTGTCATAATTGTGTCTCTGAGGTCCAGCATGCTTCCTGGATACAGGTTTCAGAGCCTGCTTGGAGCAGTCTCATAACTCACCCTTCCCAGTTAGCCCATGCTTGACCTTCGCTGCCGTTTTTTGGCTTGTGAATTTCTCTGACTTTCAAACGTTCCAGCAGAGTCTGTCTAAAGACGGACATCATCTTTCATTGTGGATAATTCAGGTGTGATTTCTGTTCACCTTCCATTTTCTGGGTCCTCTTTTTCTTTTCCATAGTATACTCGTCATGGTCTTTCTCAGCTATCTCCCTTAGACATGCTTATCAGTCCGTTCTCCTTCATTCCAAGGGATTAGTTTGTATTTCTTTAATCGCTGTATGTTCTCTAGGGTGAGGTGTGAGTGCTTTCGTGACTCTTGGTTGTTGTCCTTGAATTTGCACCGGTCACTTGTAGGACTCTTGGCTACCCTAGCCTAGGTCAAACTAAGCACTGAGAACACGTGGTCATGCGGGTTGGTTTGACATCCTGAGATCAGAAACTCCAAATTCGAGGTGGTCCTGGCAACCCCCTTCACGGACACAATGTTTCCAAGACAACTTAGACAAATCGGATGAATTCCACTCTCCAGGAAAGATATTTTTCTGTCTCTTTTCCGGATTTGGGAAGTTTTGAACTTGACCCCTGATCCTTGAACGTTCCCCTAGATTCCGTCCAGATACGGGCTTACTTAATTTTTATAGGGTGTGCCATTTGTTTGCCCTACATCCTCTACCCTGGCCTGTTTATTTTTCTTGAAACACAACTGTAAAGTTCTAATTTTCGTGCAACTTCCTTACATATGGTGTCAAAACACATAATCAATAATCCTTCTACGGCAAGAGGTAGGGGGAGAGAATTTCGATGGAGGCAAACAGAGCACACTAGCCTGGGAGGGCAGCCTTCACGAAGGAACGAAGCCCTGTGGAAGAGGGTGCTTTTCAGCACCCTTGTAGAGCACTTCCAAACAAAGAGACATAGCCCAAGCGTGACAGGGCTCCATTCCTTCAAGGCTTCCAAGACATCTCTTGGGACACATTACCATGTGCCCAGTGGGCCCACGTGACACCAGAGCTTCGGAAAAAGAGACTGACCTTCAAAGAATGCTATGGGCCTTGGAAAGGAGGCATCGATTCTTCTCTTCAATGTCCTCAAGACATCTTTCTTGACTTTGCATTATGCTTAAGGCACAAGGGCACTGTAGGTGTGATGAACCCCAAGTCCGGCCACTTGTTTCCAATGAAGTTGCAAGCTTGAATCAGCATGACCTCCCCATAGACTTGAATAGATGACAATGTTCTCCTCTCCGTGCCTGTCCCTCTATTCTCACTTGTGGCCTAGGGTTCCTTTCTTATCCCTTGCATCAGACTCTGTTTTATCTCTTCTAGTTTCTGTGCCTGCTTTCTGTTTGCCAAACCTGTTTCTGGGTATCTGTCCCTTTAATAGCCTAGCCTAGGCCAATCCTCAGACTGTAACCATGCGGCCACCCTGGGGGACATGTTCACCGTGATGTCATAAGCGACCTCAAAATTCGAAGTTGTCCTGACAACCTCCGTGCACACAGAGTTTCACAGCCATCTCAGACCAGTCTGACTCCTCACCCTGTCTAGGTAGGATAGTTTTCCTTTTTCTGCAATTGTTGTCAGTTTCTATCTTTCTCCTTGAACTTCGAAAGGGCTCCTACATTCTCTGAAGACACTGGTTTCACTCCTGTAAGATTATCCTGGGTTTTATCTCTTATATCTTGGGTAGAAGGCAAAATGGGTGGACCTTACCCAGAAAAAGTCCTGGACTCCCTCACAAGTTGAAGTTGCCCAGGGAATGTTCTGATGCACAATGATGGTGTCATCTCGTGGCACTCTGCCAATTCCACCTTGGCAGGTCACAAGTTTTCCTTCCTTCTGCCTTTGGGAAGTGTACCAGATACTTCCATAGATTGTAATATTCTTATGGTTCCTTTTCTTGTGCGTATTGATAACGTATCCTCACAATTGCTGCTTATTTATGATCTCTGCCCGCACCATACCATGAAATCTATATTTCCTAACACTACTAATGTGATATGCACTCGTAATGTGAAACAGTGAGGCCCGGGCCGCCCAAGCGGAATGTGGGCACTTACCTGCTCCACCACAGGGCCGGCCCTGAATTGTACTTTTGGACCAACCTTTTGCCTGAACTTGGGAAGACGTGGGCCTGTTTGGATTATTCGTGAAGGTGATTAGTAATAACATCATGGACGGTAACATTTTCCGTTCGTTCATGGGTTTAGGACTGATCATGTTCTCTTCGTAGTATTCCTCTTCACCTATTTGGAATGGTCTGCCTTTCTGTAGCATCTGTAAGCATTTGGAGGTGATTTTCCATCCCTGGAAGTTCACCTTCCGTAAACTCTTTCCGCCCCCAAAGCTTTATGACATCATTCTGGACCCCTTTTTGGATTTTTGCTTTGAGGTGAATTTATAGCCATGACCCTGCATTAGAACGTACTATAACTTCCAGATTCACATCCTCATTGCTTTAGACTTCTGTGTAGCTTACATCATCTTCACCAGTGTAAGACTAATCACAGGCCCTCACCACACACTTGTGCCTAATCTTCTCTTTCACCCTCCGTCACCGCCCCTCTTTGCCTCTGGGAGCCCGCATACAAATGTTCAGTGCCACCTGTTGGTTAGTGCTTGCTTTTTCTTCTCCTTGTAAGTGAGATTCTATGGTATTTGAATTTCTCACTGGGGCTTGTTACACTTCCCCTAAAACCCTCACAGCCATTCTGGTGGTCACAAATGGCTGGCTTGCATCATTTGTTCCGGCTGAGTGGTATACCATTGTGTGGCTATAGCCCGTCTTCCTTCTCCAATCATCCCTTGCTGGACACCAGGGTGCTTTCCAAGTCTTGGATATCAGGAGTAAGACTGTGGTGAACACAGCCATGCACATGTCTTTATGCGGTAGTCTTTCTGACTTTTTTGGATAAACAAGCGGCAGATTAATAGCTGGGTCATACGGGACATGGATACTTAAACTTCTGAGGCAGTTCCACACCTTTGGCATCGTGGCTGCACCGGGTTACACTCCCACCAGCAGTGCAGGAGGCTTCCCTTCTCTCCACCTCCTCTCTGACACTTGTTATTTCCTGTCTGCTTCCTTCTAGCCATGCTGACCACAGTGAGCTGCCATGGCCTTGCAGTTTGGATTTGCATTTTCCTGAGACTTAATGATGGTGAACAAGTTTTCATGCACCTACTGGCCCTCTTTCTGTCTTCTTCGGAGAAATCTCTGCTTCCATCTTTTGACCAGGTTTTCATTGGCTTGTTTTTTTTCTTGTGGAGACGTGCGAGTTGATTGTATCTTTGGGCTTTTCACCCCTTGTCCGATGTGTGGTTTGCAAACATCCTCTCCCAATTGTTGTGGTGTCTTAGTATTCAGTTGATGGTTTCCTTGAGTGGGCAGAAGTGTGTGCATTTGATGTGGTCCCGTTTGTTTCTTGTTTCCTTTGTTGCCCTTGCCCAGTCAGACATGCTTCTTCCAAATAGGCGGCTCAGACAGATGGCAAAGAGCACTCTGCCTAGGTCTTCTCCTACAAGGTTCACGGTTTCAAGTCTGCCATTCAAGGCTTTAATCCACTTCAGGTGGTGTGTGTGCCAGGTGTAACATCATGGTGTACTCTCGTTGTGTTCCATGTGGCTGTGCAGGCTTCCCAGCACCGTTTATTGTAGAGGCTCTCCTTTCTCCGCTGTCTCCACTTGGCTCCCTGGTCCAAAATGGGCTGTCCATGTAAGTTTGAGTTGGGCTCTGGGCTCTCAATTGTTTTGCATGGGTCTTCATGCCTGTTTTGGGGCCCAGACTGTGCCGTTTCGGTACCTAGCGCTTCGTCCTCTATGTTGAAATCAGAAATTGTGACACGTGCCGCTTTGTTCGTTTTCCTGAGGATTCCTTTGCCTAGTCAGGGTCTCGCGTTGCTGGCTAGAAACTTTAGGATTCTCTCTTCTTCTCTGTGGCAAATACTGCTGCAACTTTGACTGGGATTGCATGGAATCCAGAGATTCCTTACTGCGGTATGAACCTTTCAAGTGTGTTAATCCTTCCCTTCCTAGATCCCTCGATATCTTTTTTTTTCTTGTGTCTTCTTGAGTTTCTTTCCCCAAAGGTTTGCTAGTTTTTGAATTAACATAGAATTCACCTGTTTTGCTAAGGTTATTCACAGAGATCCTATTCTTCGTAATGGCAAGCTCCTGTTTTTTTTTTTTTTTTTCCTTAGCTTCAGTTTTTCTATTCTTTGCAACTTTTAATTGGTTTTGTTTTGGCACAAGTGCATTGCTGTGCTCACATCTGCTGGCAATGCTCCTGTATTTGCTGTGGAAGTCTGGCCCTGTCCAACGTCCCTTCGCATCTGCCTCTACTCTACCTCGGACGCCTGCACCAGAACAACTGAAGCAGTGGTGAGGAGGCCCAAACCGAGGATTCCACCCAGCCCATACTGGGCCACAGACCCAGAAGGTGCGGACCTCACCACTGCACCACCGGCCGGCCACTTACATGTTCAGTGGCAACGTGCAGTTGAGTGCAATGGGAGTTAAATATACTAGTGAGCCCAACTCTAGCACTGTGTAGATGAGGCTAGGTTGTTTTTCGGGTCCATTGTGATGTCAGAGGATTTGTCATAATTGTGTCTCTGAGGTCCAGCATGCTTCCTGGATACAGGTTTCAGAGCCTGCTTGGAGCAGTCTCATAACTCACCCTTCCCAGTTAGCCCATGCTTGACCTTCGCTGCCGTTTTTTGGCTTGTGAATTTCTCTGACTTTCAAATGTTCCAGCAGAGTCTGTCTAAAGACGGACATCATCTTTCATTGTGGATAATTCAGGTGTGATTTCTGTTCACCTTCCATTTTCTGGGTCCTCTTTTTCTTTTCCATAGTATACTCGTCATGGTCTTTCTCAGCTATCTCCCTTAGACATGCTTATCAGTCCGTTCTCCTTCATTCCAAGGGATTAGTTTGTATTTCTTTAATCGCTGCATGTTCTCTAGGGTGAGGTGTGAGTGCTTTCGTGACTCTTGGTTGTTGTCCTTGAATTTGCACCGGTCACTTGTAGGACTCTTGGCTACCCTAGCCTAGGTCAAACTAAGCACTGAGAACACGTGGTCATGCGGGTTGGTTTGACATCCTGAGATCAGAAACTCCAAATTCGAGGTGGTCCTGGCAACCCCCTTCACGGACACAATGTTTCCAAGACAACTTAGACAAATCGGATGAATTCCACTCTCCAGGAAAGATATTTTTCTGTCTCTTTTCCGGATTTGGGAAGTTTCGAACTTGACCCCTGATCCTTGAACGTTCCCCTAGATTCCGTCCAGATACGGGCTTACTTAATTTTTATAGGGTGTGCCATTTGTTTGCCCTACATCCTCTACCCTGGCCTGTTTATTTTTCTTGAAACACAACTGTAAAGTTCTAATTTTCGTGCAACTTCCTTACATATGGTGTCAAAACACATAATCAATAATCCTTCTACGGCAAGAGGTAGGGGGAGAGAATTTCGATGGAGGCAAACAGAGCACACTAGCCTGGGAGGGCAGCCTTCACGAAGGAACGAAGCCCTGTGGAAGAGGGTGCTTTTCAGCACCCTTGTAGAGCACTTCCAAACAAAGAGACATAGCCCAAGCGTGACAGGGCTCCATTCCTTCAAGGCTTCCAAGACATCTCTTGGGACACATTACCATGTGCCCAGTGGGCCCACGTGACACCAGAGCTTCGGAAAAAGAGACTGACCTTCAAAGAATGCTATGGGCCTTGGAAAGGAGGCATCGATTCTTCTCTTCAATGTCCTCAAGACATCTTTCTTGACTTTGCATTATGCTTAAGGCACAAGGGCACTGTAGGTGTGATGAACCCCAAGTCCGGCCACTTGTTTCCAATGAAGTTGCAAGCTTGAATCAGCATGACCTCCCCATAGACTTGAATAGATGACAATGTTCTCCTCTCCGTGCCTGTCCCTCTATTCTCACTTGTGGCCTAGGGTTCCTTTCTTATCCCTTGCATCAGACTCTGTTTTATCTCTTCTAGTTTCTGTGCCTGCTTTCTGTTTGCCAAACCTGTTTCTGGGTATCTGTCCCTTTAATAGCCTAGCCTAGGCCAATCCTCAGACTGTAACCATGCGGCCACCCTGGGGGACATGTTCACCGTGATGTCATAAGCGACCTCAAAATTCGAAGTTGTCCTGACAACCTCCGTGCACACAGAGTTTCACAGCCATCTCAGACCAGTCTGACTCCTCACCCTGTCTAGGTAGGATAGTTTTCCTTTTTCTGCAATTGTTGTCAGTTTCTATCTTTCTCCTTGAACTTCGAAAGGGCTCCTACATTCTCTGAAGACACTGGTTTCACTCCTGTAAGATTATCCTGGGTTTTATCTCTTATATCTTGGGTAGAAGGCAAAATGGGTGGACCTTACCCAGAAAAAGTCCTGGACTCCCTCACAAGTTGAAGTTGCCCAGGGAATGTTCTGATGCACAATGATGGTGTCATCTCGTGGCACTCTGCCAATTCCACCTTGGCAGGTCACAAGTTTTCCTTCCTTCTGCCTTTGGGAAGTGTACCAGATACTTCCATAGATTGTAATATTCTTATGGTTCCTTTTCTTGTGCGTATTGATAACGTATCCTCACAATTGCTGCTTATTTATGATCTCTGCCCGCACCATACCATGAAATCTATATTTCCTAACACTACTAATGTGATATGCACTCGTAATGTGAAACAGTGAGGCCCGGGCCGCCCAAGCGGAATGTGGGCACTTACCTGCTCCACCACAGGGCCGGCCCTGAATTGTACTTTTGGACCAACCTTTTGCCTGAACTTGGGAAGACGTGGGCCTGTTTGGATTATTCGTGAAGGTGATTAGTAATAACATCATGGACGGTAACATTTTCCGTTCGTTCATGGGTTTAGGACTGATCATGTTCTCTTCGTAGTATTCCTCTTCACCTATTTGGAATGGTCTGCCTTTCTGTAGCATCTGTAAGCATTTGGAGGTGATTTTCCATCCCTGGAAGTTCACCTTCCGTAAACTCTTTCCGCCCCCAAAGCTTTATGACATCATTCTGGACCCCTTTTTGGATTTTTGCTTTGAGGTGAATTTATAGCCATGACCCTGCATTAGAACGTACTATAACTTCCAGATTCACATCCTCATTGCTTTAGACTTCTGTGTAGCTTACATCATCTTCACCAGTGTAAGACTAATCACAGGCCCTCACCACACACTTGTGCCTAATCTTCTCTTTCACCCTCCGTCACCGCCCCTCTTTGCCTCTGGGAGCCCGCATACAAATGTTCAGTGCCACCTGTTGGTTAGTGCTTGCTTTTTCTTCTCCTTGTAAGTGAGATTCTATGGTATTTGAATTTCTCACTGGGGCTTGTTACACTTCCCCTAAAACCCTCACAGCCATTCTGGTGGTCACAAATGGCTGGCTTGCATCATTTGTTCCGGCTGAGTGGTATACCATTGTGTGGCTATAGCCCGTCTTCCTTCTCCAATCATCCCTTGCTGGACACCAGGGTGCTTTCCAAGTCTTGGATATCAGGAGTAAGACTGTGGTGAACACAGCCATGCACATGTCTTTATGCGGTAGTCTTTCTGACTTTTTTGGATAAGCAAGCGGCAGATTAATAGCTGGGTCATACGGGACATGGATACTTAAACTTCTGAGGCAGTTCCACACCTTTGGCATCGTGGCTGCACCGGGTTACACTCCCACCAGCAGTGCAGGAGGCTTCCCTTCTCTCCACCTCCTCTCTGACACTTGTTATTTCCTGTCTGCTTCCTTCTAGCCATGCTGACCACAGT
Organism: Equus asinus; assembly: GCF_041296235.1. Lineage (NCBI taxonomy): Eukaryota > Metazoa > Chordata > Mammalia > Perissodactyla > Equidae > Equus > Equus asinus. The sequence goes on along the minus strand of NC_091816.1, from coordinate 44,331,164 downwards.
GAGCTGCCATGGCCTTGCAGTTTGGATTTGCATTTTCCTGAGACTTAATGATGGTGAACAAGTTTTCATGCACCTACTGGCCCTCTTTCTGTCTTCTTCGGAGAAATCTCTGCTTCCATCTTTTGACCAGGTTTTCATTGGCTTGTTTTTTTTCTTGTGGAGACGTGCGAGTTGATTGTATCTTTGGGCTTTTCACCCCTTGTCCGATGTGTGGTTTGCAAACATCCTCTCCCAATTGTTCTGGTGTCTTAGTATTCAGTTGATGGTTTCCTTGAGTGGGCAGAAGTGTGTGCATTTGATGTGGTCCCGTTTGTTTCTTGTTTCCTTTGTTGCCCTTGCCCAGTCAGACATGCTTCTTCCCAATAGGCGGCTCAGACAGATGGCAAAGAGCACTCTGCCTAGGTCTTCTCCTACAAGGTTCACGGTTTCAAGTCTGCCATTCAAGGCTTTAATCCACTTCAGGTGGTGTGTGTGCCAGGTGTAACATCATGGTGTACTCTCGTTGTGTTCCATGTGGCTGTGCAGGCTTCCCAGCACCGTTTATTGTAGAGGCTCTCCTTTCTCCGCTGTCTCCACTTGGCTCCCTGGTCCAAAATGGGCTGTCCATGTAAGTTTGAGTTGGGCTCTGTTCTCTCAATTGTTTTGCATGGGTCTTCATGCCTGTTTTGGGGCCCAGACTGTGCCGTTTCGGTACCTAGCGCTTCGTCCTCTATGTTGAAATCAGAAATTGTGACACGTGCCGCTTTGTTCGTTTTCCTGAGGATTCCTTTGCCTAGTCAGGGTCTCGTGTTGCTGGCTAGAAACTTTAGGATTCTCTCTTCTTCTCTGTGGCAAATACTGCTGCAACTTTGACTGGGATTGCATGGAATCCAGAGATTCCTTACTGTGGTATGAACCTTTCAAGTGTGTTAATCCTTCCATTCCTAGATCCCTCGATATCTTTTTTTTTCTTGTGTCTTCTTGAGTTTCTTTCCCCAAAGGTTTGCTAGTTTTTGAATTAACATAGAATTCACCTGTTTTGCTAAGGTTATTCACAGAGATCCTATTCTTCGTAATGGCAAGCTCCTGTTTTTTTTTTTTTTTTTCCTTAGCTTCAGTTTTTCTATTCTTTGCAACTTTTAATTGGTTTTGTTTTGGCACAAGTGCATTGCTGTGCTCACATCTGCTGGCAATGCTCCTGTATTTGCTGTGGAAGTCTGGCCCTGTCCAACGTCCCTTCCCATCTGCCTCTACTCTACCTCGGACGCCTGCACCAGAACAACTGAAGCAGTGGTGAGGAGGCTCAAACCGAGGATTCCACCCAGCCCATACTGGGCCACAGACCCAGAAGGTGCGGACCTCACCACTGCACCACCGGCCGGCCACTTACATGTTCAGTGGCAACGTGCAGTTGAGTGCAATGGGAGTTAAATATACTAGTGAGCCCAACTCTAGCACTGTGTAGATGAGGCTAGGTTGTTTTTCGGGTCCATTGTGATGTCAGAGGATTTGTCATAATTGTGTCTCTGAGGTCCAGCATGCTTCCTGGATACAGGTTTCAGAGCCTGCTTGGAGCAGTCTCATAACTCACCCTTCCCAGTTAGCCCATGCTTGACCTTCGCTGCCGTTTTTTGGCTTGTGAATTTCTCTGACTTTCAAACGTTCCAGCAGAGACTGTCTAAAGACAGACATCATCTTTCATTGTGGATAATTCAGGTGTGATTTCTGTTCACCTTCCATTTTCTGGGTCCTCTTTTTCTTTTCCATAGTATACTCGTCATGGTCTTTCTCAGCTATCTCCCTTAGACATGCTTATCAGTCCGTTCTCCTTCATTCCAAGTGATTAGTTTGTATTTCTTTAATCGCTGTATGTTCTCTAGGGTGAGGTGTGAGTGCTTTCGTGACTCTTGGTTGTTGTCCTTGAATTTGCACCGGTCACTTGTAGGACTCTTGGCTATCCTAGCCTAGGTCAAACTAAGCACTGAGAACACGTGGTCATGCGGGTTGGTTTGACATCCTGAGATCAGAAACTCCAAATTCGAGGTGGTCCTGGCAACCCCCTTCACGGACACAATGTTTCCAAGACAACTTAGACAAATCGGATGAATTCCACTCTCCAGGAAAGATATTTTTCTGTCTCTTTTCCGGATTTGGGAAGTTTCGAACTTGACCCCTGATCCTTGAACGTTCCCCTAGATTCCGTCCAGATACGGGCTTACTTAATTTTTATAGGGTGTGCCATTTGTTTGCCCTACATCCTCTACCCTGGCCTGTTTATTTTTCTTGAAACACAACTGTAAAGTTCTAATTTTCGTGCAACTTCCTTACATATGGTGTCAAAACACATAATCAATAATCCTTCTACGGCAAGAGGTAGGGGGAGAGAATTTCGATGGAGGCAAACAGAGCACACTAGCCTGGGAGGGCAGCCTTCACGAAGGAACGAAGCCCTGTGGAAGAGGGTGCTTTTCAGCACCCTTGTAGAGCACTTCCAAACAAAGAGACATAGCCCAAGCGTGACAGGGCTCCATTCCTTCAAGGCTTCCAAGACATCTCTTGGGACACATTACCATGTGCCCAGTGGGCCCACGTGACACCAGAGCTTCGGAAAAAGAGACTGACCTTCAAAGAATGCTATGGGCCTTGGAAAGGAGGCATCGATTCTTCTCTTCAATGTCCTCAAGACATCTTTCTTGACTTTGCATTATGCTTAAGGCACAAGGGCACTGTAGGTGTGATGAACCCCAAGTCCGGCCACTTGTTTCCAATGAAGTTGCAAGCTTGAATCAGCATGACCTCCCCATAGACTTGAATAGATGACAATGTTCTCCTCTCCGTGCCTGTCCCTCTATTCTCACTTGTGGCCTAGGGTTCCTTTCTTATCCCTTGCATCAGACTCTGTTTTATCTCTTCTAGTTTCTGTGCCTGCTTTCTGTTTGCCAAACCTGTTTCTGGGTATCTGTCCCTTTAATAGCCTAGCCTAGGCCAATCCTCAGACTGTAACCATGCGGCCACCCTGGGGGACATGTTCACCGTGATGTCGTAAGCGACCTCAAAATTCGAAGTTGTCCTGACAACCTCCGTGCACACAGAGTTTCACAGCCATCTCAGACCAGTCTGACTCCTCACCCTGTCTAGGTAGGATAGTTTTCCTTTTTCTGCAATTGGTGTCAGTTTCTATCTTTCTCCTTGAACTTCGAAAGGGCTCCTACATTCTCTCTAGACACTGGTTTCACTCCTGTAAGATTATCCTGGGTTTTATCTCTTATATCTTGGGTAGATGGCAAAATGGGTGTACCTTACCCAGAAAAAGTCCTGGACTCCCTCACAAGTTGAAGTTGCCCAGGGAATGTTCTGATGCACAATGATGGTGTCATCTCGTGGCACTCTGCCAATTCCACCTTGGCAGGTCACAAGTTTTCCTTCCTTCTGCCTTTGGGAAGTGTACCAGATACTTCCATAGATTGTAATATTCTTATGGTTCCTTTTCTTGTGCGTATTGATAACGTATCCTCACAATTGCTGCTTATTTATGATCTCTGCCCGCACCATACCATGAAATCTATATTTCCTAACACTACTAATGTGATATGCACTCGTAATGTGAAACAGTGAGGCCCGGGCCGCCCAAGCGGAATGTGGGCACTTACCTGCTCCACCACAGGGCCGGCCCTGAATTGTACTTTTGGACCAACCTTTTGCCTGAACTTGGGAAGACGTGGGCCTGTTTGGATTATTCGTGAAGGTGATTAGTAATAACATCATGGACGGTAACATTTTCCGTTCGTTCATGGGTTTAGGACTGATCATGTTCTCTTCGTAGTATTCCTCTTCACCTATTTGGAATGGTCTGCCTTTCTGTAGCATCTGTAAGCATTTGGAGGTGATTTTCCATCCCTGGAAGTTCACCTTCTGTAAACTCTTTCCGCCCCCAAAGCTTTATGACATCATTCTGGACCCCTTTTTGGATTTTTGATTTGAGGTGAATTTATAGCCATGACCCTGCATTAGAACGTACTATAACTTCCAGATTCACATCCTCATTGCTTTAGACTTCTGTGTAGCTTACATCATCTTCACCAGTGTAAGACTAATCACAGGCCCTCACCACACACTTGTGCCTAATCTTCTCTTTCACCCTCCGTCACCGCCCCTCTTTGCCTCTGGGAGCCCGCATACAAATGTTCAGTGCCACCTGTTGGTTAGTGCTTGCTTTTTCTTCTCCTTGTAAGTGAGATTCTATGGTATTTGAATTTCTCACTGGGGCTTGTTACACTTCCCCTAAAACCCTCACAGCCATTCTGGTGGTCACAAATGGCTGGATTGCATCATTTGTTCCGGCTGAGTGGTATACCATTGTGTGGCTATAGCCCATCTTCCTTCTCCAATCATCCCTTGCTGGACACCAGGGTGCTTTCCAAGTCTTGGATATCAGGAGTAAGACTGTGGTGAACACAGCCATGCACATGTCTTTATGCAGTAGTCTTTCTGACTTTTTTGGATAAACAAGCGGCAGATTAATAGCTGGGTCATACGGGACATGGATACTTAAACTTCTGAGGCAGTTCCACACCTTTGGCATCGTGGCTGCACCGGGTTACACTCCCACCAGCAGTGCAGGAGGCTTCCCTTCTCTCCACCTCCTCTCTGACACTTGTTATTTCCTGTCTGCTTCCTTCTAGCCATGCTGACCACAGTGAGCTGCCATGGCCTTGCAGTTTGGATTTGCATTTTCCTGAGACTTAATGATGGTGAACAAGTTTTCATGCACCTACTGGCCCTCTTTCTGTCTTCTTCGGAGAAATCTCTGCTTCCATCTTTTGACCAGGTTTTCATTGGCTTGTTTTTTTTCTTGTGGAGACGTGCGAGTTGATTGTATCTTTGGGCTTTTCACCCCTTGTCCGATGTGTGGTTTGCAAACATCCTCTCCCAATTGTTGTGGTGTCTTAGTATTCAGTTGATGGTTTCCTTGAGTGGGCAGAAGTGTGTGCATTTGATGTGGTCCCGTTTGTTTCTTGTTTCCTTTGTTGCCCTTGCCCAGTCAGACATGCTTCTTCCAAATAGGCGGCTCAGACAGATGGCAAAGAGCACTCTGCCTAGGTCTTCTCCTACAAGGTTCACGGTTTCAAGTCTGCCATTCAAGGCTTTAATCCATTTCAGGTGGTGTGTGTGCCAGGTGTAACATCATGGTGTACTCTCGTTGTGTTCCATGTGGCTGTGCAGGCTTCCCAGCACCGTTTATTGTAGAGACTCTCCTTTCTCCGCTGTCTCCACTTGGCTCCCTGGTCCAAAATGGGCTGTCCATGTAAGTTTGAGTTGGGCTCTGGGCTCTCAATTGTTTTGCATGGGTCTTCATGCCTGTTTTGGGGCCCAGACTGTGCCGTTTCGGTACCTAGCGCTTCGTCCTCTATGTTGAAATCAGAAATTGTGACACGTGCCGCTTTGTTCGTTTTCCTGAGGATTCCTTTGCCTAGTCAGGGTCTCGTGTTGCTGGCTAGAAACTTTAGGATTCTCTCTTCTTCTCTGTGGCAAATACTGCTGCAACTTTGACTGGGATTGCATGGAATCCAGAGATTCCTTACTGTGGTATGAACCTTTCAAGTGTGTTAATCCTTCCATTCCTAGATCCCTCGATATCTTTTTTTTTCTTGTGTCTTCTTGAGTTTCTTTCCCCAAAGGTTTGCTAGTTTTTGAATTAACATAGAATTCACCTGTTTTGCTAAGGTTATTCACAGAGATCCTATTCTTCGTAATGGCAAGCTCCTGTTTTTTTTTTTTTTTTTTTCCTTAGCTTCAGTTTTTCTATTCTTTGCAACTTTTAATTGGTTTTGTTTTGGCACAAGTGCATTGCTGTGCTCACATCTGCTGGCAATGCTCCTGTATTTGCTGTGGAAGTCTGGCCCTGTCCAACGTCCCTTCCCATCTGCCTCTACTCTACCTCGGACGCCTGCACCAGAACAACTGAAGCAGTGGTGAGGAGGCCCAAACCGAGGATTCCACCCAGCCCATACTGGGCCACAGACCCAGAAGGTGCGGACCTCACCACTGCACCACCGGCCGGCCACTTACATGTTCAGTGGCAACGTGCAGTTGAGTGCAATGGGAGTTAAATATACTAGTGAGCCCAACTCTAGCACTGTGTAGATGAGGCTAGGTTGTTTTTCGGGTCCATTGTGATGTCAGAGGATTTGTCATAATTGTGTCTCTGAGGTCCAGCATGCTTCCTGGATACAGGTTTCAGAGCCTGCTTGGAGCAGTCTCATAACTCACCCTTCCCAGTTAGCCCATGCTTGACCTTCGCTGCCGTTTTTTGGCTTGTGAATTTCTCTGACTTTCAAACGTTCCAGCAGAGTCTGTCTAAAGACGGACATCATCTTTCATTGTGGATAATTCAGGTGTGATTTCTGTTCACCTTCCATTTTCTGGGTCCTCTTTTTCTTTTCCATAGTATACTCGTCATGGTCTTTCTCAGCTATCTCCCTTAGACATGCTTATCAGTCCGTTCTCCTTCATTCCAAGTGATTAGTTTGTATTTCTTTAATCGCTGTATGTTCTCTAGGGTGAGGTGTGAGTGCTTTCGTGACTCTTGGTTGTTGTCCTTGAATTTGCACCGGTCACTTGTAGGACTCTTGGCTATCCTAGCCTAGGTCAAACTAAGCACTGAGAACACGTGGTCATGTGGGTTGGTTTGACATCCTGAGATCAGAAACTCCAAATTCGAGGTGGTCCTGGCAACCCCCTTCACGGACACAATGTTTCCAAGACAACTTAGACAAATCGGATGAATTCCACTCTCCAGGAAAGATATTTTTCTGTCTCTTTTCCGGATTTGGGAAGTTTCGAACTTGACCCCTGATCCTTGAACGTTCCCCTAGATTCCGTCCAGATACGGGCTTACTTAATTTTTATAGGGTGTGCCATTTGTTTGCCCTACATCCTCTACCCTGGCCTGTTTATTTTTCTTGAAACACAACTGTAAAGTTCTAATTTTCGTGCAACTTCCTTACATATGGTGTCAAAACACATAATCAATAATCCTTCTACGGCAAGAGGTAGGGGGAGAGAATTTCGATGGAGGCAAACAGAGCACACTAGCCTGGGAGGGCAGCCTTCACGAAGGAACGAAGCCCTGTGGAAGAGGGTGCTTTTCAGCACCCTTGTAGAGCACTTCCAAACAAAGAGACATAGCCCAAGCGTGACAGGGCTCCATTCCTTCAAGGCTTCCAAGACATCTCTTGGGACACATTACCATGTGCCCAGTGGGCCCACGTGACACCAGAGCTTCGGAAAAAGAGACTGACCTGCAAAGAATGCTATGGGCCTTGGAAAGGAGGCATCGATTCTTCTCTTCAATGTCCTCAAGACATCTTTCTTGACTTTGCATTATGCTTAAGGCACAAGGGCACTGTAGGTGTGATGAACCCCAAGTCCGGCCACTTGTTTCCAATGAAGTTGCAAGCTTGAATCAGCATGACCTCCCCATAGACTTGAATAGATGACAATGTTCTCCTCTCCGTGCCTGTCCCTCTATTCTCACTTGTGGCCTAGGGTCCCTTTCTTATCCCTTGCATCAGACTCTGTTTTATCTCTTCTAGTTTCTGTGCCTGCTTTCTGTTTGCCAAACCTGTTTCTGGGTATCTGTCCCTTTAATAGCCTAGCCTAGGCCAATCCTCAGACTGTAACCATGCGGCCACCCTGGGGGACATGTTCACCGTGATGTCATAAGCGACCTCAAAATTCGAAGTTGTCCTGACAACCTCCGTGCACACAGAGTTTCACAGCCATCTCAGACCAGTCTGACTCCTCACCCTGTCTAGGTAGGATAGTTTTCCTTTTTCTGCAATTGTTGTCAGTTTCTATCTTTCTCCTTGAACTTCGAAAGGGCTCCTACATTCTCTCTAGACACTGGTTTCACTCCTGTAAGATTATCCTGGGTTTTATCTCTTATATCTTGGGTAGATGGCAAAATGGGTGGACCTTACCCAGAAAAAGTCCTGGACTCCCTCACAAGTTGAAGTTGCCCAGGGAATGTTCTGATGCACAATGATGGTGTCATCTCGTGGCACTCTGCCAATTCCACCTTGGCAGGTCACAAGTTTTCCTTCCTTCTGCCTTTGGGAAGTGTACCAGATACTTCCATAGATTGTAATATTCTTATGGTTCCTTTTCTTGTGCGTATTGATAACGTATCCTCACAATTGCTGCTTATTTATGATCTCTGCCCGCACCATACCATGAAATCTATATTTCCTAACACTACTAATGTGATATGCACTCGTAATGTGAAACAGTGAGGCCCGGGCCGCCCAAGCGGAATGTGGGCACTTACCTGCTCCACCACAGGGCCGGCCCTGAATTGTACTTTTGGACCAACCTTTTGCCTGAACTTGGGAAGACGTGGGCCTGTTTGGATTATTCGTGAAGGTGATTAGTAATAACATCATGGACGGTAACATTTTCCGTTCGTTCATGGGTTTAGGACTGATCATGTTCTCTTCGTAGTATTCCTCTTCACCTATTTGGAATGGTCTGCCTTTCTGTAGCATCTGTAAGCATTTGGAGGTGATTTTCCATCCTTGGAAGTTCACCTTCTGTAAACTCTTTCCGCCCCCAAAGCTTTATGACATCATTCTGGACCCCGTTTTGGATTTTTGATTTGAGGTGAATTTATAGCCATGACCCTGCATTAGAACGTACTATAACTTCCAGATTCACATCCTCATTGCTTTAGACTTCTGTGTAGCTTACATCATCTTCACCAGTGTAAGACTAATCACAGGCCCTCACCACACACTTGTGCCTAATCTTCTCTTTCACCCTCCGTCACCGCCCCTCTTTGCCTCTGGGAGCCCGCATACAAATGTTCAGTGCCACCTGTTGGTTAGTGCTTGCTTTTTCTTCTCCTTGTAAGTGAGATTCTATGGTATTTGAATTTCTCCCTGGGGCTTGTTACACTTCCCCTAAAACCCTCACAGCCATTCTGGTGGTCACAAATGGCTGGATTGCATCATTTGTTCCGGCTGAGTGGTATACCATTGTGTGGCTATAGCCCATCTTCCTTCTCCAATCATCCCTTGCTGGACACCAGGGTGCTTTCCAAGTCTTGGATATCAGGAGTAAGACTGTGGTGAACACAGCCATGCACATGTCTTTATGCGGTAGTCTTTCTGACTTTTTTGGATAAGCAAGCGGCAGATTAATAGCTGGGTCATACGGGACATGGATACTTAAACTTCTGAGGCAGTTCCACACCTTTGGCATCGTGGCTGCACCGGGTTACACTCCCACCAGCAGTGCAGGAGGCTTCCCTTCTCTCCACCTCCTCTCTGACACTTGTTATTTCCTGTCTGCTTCCTTCTAGCCATGCTGACCACAGTGAGCTGCCATGGCCTTGCAGTTTGGATTTGCATTTTCCTGAGACTTAATGATGGTGAACAAGTTTTCATGCACCTACTGGCCCTCTTTCTGTCTTCTTCGGAGAAATCTCTGCTTCCATCTTTTGACCAGGTTTTCATTGGCTTGTTTTTTTTCTTGTGCAGACGTGCGAGTTGATTGTATCTTTGGGCTTTTCACCCCTTGTCCGATGTGTGGTTTGCAAACATCCTCTCCCAATTGTTGTGGTGTCTTAGTATTCAGTTGATGGTTTCCTTGAGTGGGCAGAAGTGTGTGCATTTGATGTGGTCCCGTTTGTTTCTTGTTTCCTTTGTTGCCCTTGCCCAGTCAGACATGCTTCTTCCCAATAGGCGGCTCAGACAGATGGCAAAGAGCACTCTGCCTAGGTCTTCTCCTACAAGGTTCACGGTTTCAAGTCTGCCATTCAAGGCTTTAATCCATTTCAGGTGGTGTGTGTGCCAGGTGTAACATCATGGTGTACTCTCGTTGTGTTCCATGTGGCTGTGCAGGCTTCCCAGCACCGTTTATTGTAGAGACTCTCCTTTCTCCGCTGTCTCCACTTGGCTCCCTGGTCCAAAATGGGCTGTCCATGTAAGTTTGAGTTGGGCTCTGGGCTCTCAATTGTTTTGCATGGGTCTTCATGCCTGTTTTGGGGCCCAGACTGTGCCGTTTCGGTACCTAGCGCTTCGTCCTCTATGTTGAAATCAGAAATTGTGACACGTGCCGCTTTGTTCGTTTTCCTGAGGATTCCTTTGCCTAGTCAGGGTCTCGTGTTGCTGGCTAGAAACTTTAGGATTCTCTCTTCTTCTCTGTGGCAAATACTGCTGCAACTTTGACTGGGATTGCATGGAATCCAGAGATTCCTTACTGTGGTATGAACCTTTCAAGTGTGTTAATCCTTCCATTCCTAGATCCCTCGATATCTTTTTTTTTTCTTGTGTCTTCTTGAGTTTCTTTCCCCAAAGGTTTGCTAGTTTTTGAATTAACATAGAATTCACCTGTTTTGCTAAGGTTATTCACAGAGATCCTATTCTTCGTAATGGCAAGCTCCTGTTTTTTTGTTTTTTTTTTTTTCTTAGCTTCAGTTTTCTATTCTTTGCAACTTTTAATTGGTTTTGTTTTGGCACAAGTGCATTGCTGTGCTCACATCTGCTGGCAATGCTCCTGTGTTTGCTGTGGAAGTGTGGCCCTGTCCAACGTCCCTTCCCATCTGCCTCTACTCTACCTCGGACGCCTGCAAGAGAACAACTGAAGCAGTGGTGAGGAGGCCCAAACCGAGGATTCCACCCAGCCCATACTGGGCCACAGACCCAGAAGGTGCGGACCTCACCACTGCACCACCGGCCGGCCACTTACATGTTCAGTGGCAACGTGCAGTTGAGTGCAATGGGAGTTAAATATACTAGTGAGCCCAACTCTAGCACTGTGTAGATGAGGCTAGGTTGTTTTTCGGGTCCATTGTGATGTCAGAGGATTTGTCATAATTGTGTCTCTGAGGTCCAGCATGCTTCCTGGATACAGGTTTCAGAGCCTGCTTGGAGCAGTCTCATAACTCACCCTTCCCAGTTAGCCCATGCTTGACCTTCGCTGCCGTTTTTTGGCTTGTGAATTTCTCTGACTTTCAAACGTTCCAGCAGAGTCTGTCTAAAGACGGACATCATCTTTCATTGTGGATAATTCAGGTGTGATTTCTGTTCACCTTCCATTTTCTGGGTCCTCTTTTTCTTTTCCATAGTATACTCGTCATGGTCTTTCTCAGCTATCTCCCTTAGACATGCTTATCAGTCCGTTCTCCTTCATTCCAAGGGATTAGTTTGTATTTCTTTAATCGCTGTATGTTCTCTAGGGTGAGGTGTGAGTGCTTTCGTGACTCTTGGTTGTTGTCCTTGAATTTGCACCGGTCACTTGTAGGACTCTTGGCTATCCTAGCCTAGGTCAAACTAAGCACTGAGAACACGTGGTCATGCGGGTTGGTTTGACATCCTGAGATCAGAAACTCCAAATTCGAGGTGGTCCTGGCAACCCCCTTCACGGACACAATGTTTCCAAGACAACTTAGACAAATCGGATGAATTCCACTCTCCAGGAAAGATATTTTTCTGTCTCTTTTCCGGATTTGGGAAGTTTCGAACTTGACCCCTGATCCTTGAACGTTCCCCTAGATTCCGTCCAGATACGGGCTTACTTAATTTTTATAGGGTGTGCCATTTGTTTGCCCTACATCCTCTACCCTGGCCTGTTTATTTTTCTTGAAACACAACTGTAAAGTTCTAATTTTCGTGCAACTTCCTTACATATGGTGTCAAAACACATAATCAATAATCCTTCTACGGCAAGAGGTAGGGGGAGAGAATTTCGATGGAGGCAAACAGAGCACACTAGCCTGGGAGGGCAGCCTTCACGAAGGAACGAAGCCCTGTGGAAGAGGGTGCTTTTCAGCACCCTTGTAGAGCACTTCCAAACAAAGAGACATAGCCCAAGCGTGACAGGGCTCCATTCCTTCAAGGCTTCCAAGACATCTCTTGGGACACATTACCATGTGCCCAGTGGGCCCACGTGACACCAGAGCTTCGGAAAAAGAGACTGACCTGCAAAGAATGCTATGGGCCTTGGAAAGGAGGCATCGATTCTTCTCTTCAATGTCCTCAAGACATCTTTCTTGACTTTGCATTATGCTTAAGGCACAAGGGCACTGTAGGTGTGATGAACGCCAAGTCCGGCCACTTGTTTCCAATGATGTTGCAAGCTTGAATCAGCATGACATCCCCATAGACTTGAATAGATGACAATGTTCTCCTCTCCGTGCCTGTCCCTCTATTCTCACTTGTGGCCTAGGGTTCCTTTCTTATCCCTTGCATCAGACTCTGTTTTATCTCTTCTAGTTTCTGTGCCTGCTTTCTGTTTGCCAAACCTGTTTCTGGGTATCTGTCCCTTTAATAGCCTAGCCTAGGCCAATCCTCAGACTGTAACCATGCGGCCACCCTGGGGGACATGTTCACCGTGATGTCATAAGCGACCTCAAAATTCGAAGTTGTCCTGACAACCTCCGTGCACACAGAGTTTCACAGCCATCTCAGACCAGTCTGACTCCTCACCCTGTCTAGGTAGGATAGTTTTCCTTTTTCTGCAATTGTTGTCAGTTTCTATCTTTCTCCTTGAACTTCGAAAGGGCTCCTACATTCTCTCTAGACACTGGTTTCACTCCTGTAAGATTATCCTGGGTTTTATCTCTTATATCTTGGGTAGATGGCAAAATGGGTGGACCTTACCCAGAAAAAGTCCTGGACTCCCTCACAAGTTGAAGTTGCCCAGGGAATGTTCTGATGCACAATGATGGTGTCATCTCGTGGCACTCTGCCAATTCCACCTTGGCAGGTCACAAGTTTTCCTTCCTTCTGCCTTTGGGAAGTGTACCAGATACTTCCATAGATTGTAATATTCTTATGGTTCCTTTTCTTGTGCGTATTGATAACGTATCCTCACAATTGCTGCTTATTTATGATCTCTGCCCGCACCATACCATGAAATCTATATTTCCTAACACTACTAATGTGATACGCACTCGTAATGTGAAACAGTGAGGCCCGGGCCGCCCAAGCGGAATGTGGGCACTTACCTGCTCCACCACAGGGCCGGCCCTGAATTGTACTTTTGGACCAACCTTTTGCCTGAACTTGGGAAGACGTGGGCCTGTTTGGATTATTCGTGAAGGTGATTAGTAATAACATCATGGACGGTAACATTTTCCGTTCGTTCATGGGTTTAGGACTGATCATGTTCTCTTCGTAGTATTCCTCTTCACCTATTTGGAATGGTCTGCCTTTCTGTAGCATCTGTAAGCATTTGGAGGTGATTTTCCATCCTTGGAAGTTCACCTTCTGTAAACTCTTTCCGCCCCCAAAGCTTTATGACATCATTCTGGACCCCTTTTTGGATTTTTGATTTGAGGTGAATTTATAGCCATGACCCTGCATTAGAACGTACTATAACTTCCAGATTCACATCCTCATTGCTTTAGACTTCTGTGTAGCTTACATCATCTTCACCAGTGTAAGACTAATCACAGGCCCTCACCACACACTTGTGCCTAATCTTCTCTTTCACCCTCCGTCACCGCCCCTCTTTGCCTCTGGGAGCCCGCATACAAATGTTCAGTGCCACCTGTTGGTTAGTGCTTGCTTTTTCTTCTCCTTGTAAGTGAGATTCTATGGTATTTGAATTTCTCACTGGGGCTTGTTACACTTCCCCTAAAACCCTCACAGCCATTCTGGTGGTCACAAATGGCTGGATTGCATCATTTGTTCCGGCTGAGTGGTATACCATTGTGTGGCTATAGCCCGTCTTCCTTCTCCAATCATCCCTTGCTGGACACCAGGGTGCTTTCCAAGTCTTGGATATCAGGAGTAAGACTGTGGTGAACACAGCCATGCACATGTCTTTATGCGGTAGTCTTTCTGACTTTTTTGGATAAGCAAGCGGCAGATTAATAGCTGGGTCATACGGGACATGGATACTTAAACTTCTGAGGCAGTTCCACACCTTTGGCATCGTGGCTGCACCGGGTTACACTCCCACCAGCAGTGCAGGAGGCTTCCCTTCTCTCCACCTCCTCTCTGACACTTGTTATTTCCTGTCTGCTTCCTTCTAGCCATGCTGACCACAGTGAGCTGCCATGGCCTTGCAGTTTGGATTTGCATTTTCCTGAGACTTAATGATGGTGAACAAGTTTTCATGCACCTACTGGCCCTCTTTCTGTCTTCTTCGGAGAAATCTCTGCTTCCATCTTTTGACCAGGTTTTCATTGGCTTGTTTTTTTTCTTGTGGAGACGTGCGAGTTGATTGTATCTTTGGGCTTTTCACCCCTTGTCCGATGTGTGGTTTGCAAACATCCTCTCCCAATTGTTGTGGTGTCTTAGTATTCAGTTGATGGTTTCCTTGAGTGGGCAGAAGTGTGTGCATTTGATGTGGTCCCGTTTGTTTCTTGTTTCCTTTGTTGCCCTTGCCCAGTCAGACATGCTTCTTCCCAATAGGCGGCTCAGACAGATGGCAAAGAGCACTCTGCCTAGGTCTTCTCCTACAAGGTTCACGGTTTCAAGTCTGCCATTCAAGGCTTTAATCCATTTCAGGTGGTGTGTGTGCCAGGTGTAACATCATGGTGTACTCTCGTTGTGTTCCATGTGGCTGTGCAGGCTTCCCAGCACCGTTTATTGTAGAGACTCTCCTTTCTCCGCTGTCTCCACTTGGCTCCCTGGTCCAAAATGGGCTGTCCATGTAAGTTTGAGTTGGGCTCTGGGCTCTCAATTGTTTTGCATGGGTCTTCATGCCTGTTTTGGGGCCCAGACTGTGCCGTTTCGGTACCTAGCGCTTCGTCCTCTATGTTGAAATCAGAAATTGTGACACGTGCCGCTTTGTTCGTTTTCCTGAGGATTCCTTTGCCTAGTCAGGGTCTCGTGTTGCTGGCTAGAAACTTTAGGATTCTCTCTTCTTCTCTGTGGCAAATACTGCTGCAACTTTGACTGGGATTGCATGGAATCCAGAGATTCCTTACTGTGGTATGAACCTTTCAAGTGTGTTAATCCTTCCATTCCTAGATCCCTCGATATCTTTTTTTTTTCTTGTGTCTTCTTGAGTTTCTTTCCCCAAAGGTTTGCTAGTTTTTGAATTAACATAGAATTCACCTGTTTTGCTAAGGTTATTCACAGAGATCCTATTCTTCGTAATGGCAAGCTCCTGTTTTTTTGTTTTTTTTTTTTTCTTAGCTTCAGTTTTCTATTCTTTGCAACTTTTAATTGGTTTTGTTTTGGCACAAGTGCATTGCTGTGCTCACATCTGCTGGCAATGCTCCTGTGTTTGCTGTGGAAGTGTGGCCCTGTCCAACGTCCCTTCCCATCTGCCTTTACTCTACCTCGGACGCCTGCAAGAGAACAACTGAAGCAGTGGTGAGGAGGCCCAAACCGAGGATTCCACCCAGCCCATACTGGGCCACAGACCCAGAAGGTGCGGACCTCACCACTGCACCACCGGCCGGCCACTTACATGTTCAGTGGCAACGTGCAGTTGAGTGCAATGGGAGTTAAATATACTAGTGAGCCCAACTCTAGCACTGTGTAGATGAGGCTAGGTTGTTTTTCGGGTCCATTGTGATGTCAGAGGATTTGTCATAATTGTGTCTCTGAGGTCCAGCATGCTTCCTGGATACAGGTTTCAGAGCCTGCTTGGAGCAGTCTCATAACTCACCCTTCCCAGTTAGCCCATGCTTGACCTTCGCTGCCGTTTTTTGGCTTGTGAATTTCTCTGACTTTCAAACGTTCCAGCAGAGTCTGTCTAAAGACGGACATCATCTTTCATTGTGGATAATTCAGGTGTGATTTCTGTTCACCTTCCATTTTCTGGGTCCTCTTTTTCTTTTCCATAGTATACTCGTCATGGTCTTTCTCAGCTATCTCCCTTAGACATGCTTATCAGTCTGTTCTCCTTCATTCCAAGGGATTAGTTTGTATTTCTTTAATCGCTGTATGTTCTCTAGGGTGAGGTGTGAGTGCTTTCGTGACTCTTGGTTGTTGTCCTTGAATTTGCACCGGTCACTTGTAGGACTCTTGGCTATCCTAGCCTAGGTCAAACTAAGCACTGAGAACACGTGGTCATGCGGGTTGGTTTGACATCCTGAGATCAGAAACTCCAAATTCGAGGTGGTCCTGGCAACCCCCTTCACGGACACAATGTTTCCAAGACAACTTAGACAAATCGGATGAATTCCACTCTCCAGGAAAGATATTTTTCTGTCTCTTTTCCGGATTTGGGAAGTTTCGAACTTGACCCCTGATCCTTGAACGTTCCCCTAGATTCCGTCCAGATACGGGCTTACTTAATTTTTATAGGGTGTGCCATTTGTTTGCCCTACATCCTCTACCCTGGCCTGTTTATTTTTCTTGAAACACAACTGTAAAGTTCTAATTTTCGTGCAACTTCCTTACATATGGTGTCAAAACACATAATCAATAATCCTTCTACGGCAAGAGGTAGGGGGAGAGAATTTCGATGGAGGCAAACAGAGCACACTAGCCTGGGAGGGCAGCCTTCACGAAGGAACGAAGCCCTGTGGAAGAGGGTGCTTTTCAGCACCCTTGTAGAGCACTTCCAAACAAAGAGACATAGCCCAAGTGTGACAGGGCTCCATTCCTTCAAGGCTTCCAAGACATCTCTTGGGACACATTACCATGTGCCCAGTGGGCCCACGTGACACCAGAGCTTCGGAAAAAGAGACTGACCTGCAAAGAATGCTATGGGCCTTGGAAAGGAGGCATCGATTCTTCTCTTCAATGTCCTCAAGACATCTTTCTTGACTTTGCATTATGCTTAAGGCACAAGGGCACTGTAGGTGTGATGAACGCCAAGTCCGGCCACTTGTTTCCAATGATGTTGCAAGCTTGAATCAGCATGACATCCCCATAGACTTGAATAGATGACAATGTTCTCCTCTCCGTGCCTGTCCCTCTATTCTCACTTGTGGCCTAGGGTTCCTTTCTTATCCCTTGCATCAGACTCTGTTTTATCTCTTCTAGTTTCTGTGCCTGCTTTCTGTTTGCCAAACCTGTTTCTGGGTATCTGTCCCTTTAATAGCCTAGCCTAGGCCAATCCTCAGACTGTAACCATGCGGCCACCCTGGGGGACATGTTCACCGTGATGTCATAAGCGACCTCAAAATTCGAAGTTGTCCTGACAACCTCCGTGCACACAGAGTTTCACAGCCATCTCAGACCAGTCTGACTCCTCACCCTGTCTAGGTAGGATAGTTTTCCTTTTTCTGCAATTGTTGTCAGTTTCTATCTTTCTCCTTGAACTTCGAAAGGGCTCCTACATTCTCTCTAGACACTGGTTTCACTCCTGTAAGATTATCCTGGGTTTTATCTCTTATATCTTGGGTAGATGGCAAAATGGGTGGACCTTACCCAGAAAAAGTCCTGGACTCCCTCACAAGTTGAAGTTGCCCAGGGAATGTTCTGATGCACAATGATGGTGTCATCTCGTGGCACTCTGCCAATTCCACCTTGGCAGGTCACAAGATTTCCTTCCTTCTGCCTTTGGGAAGTGTACCAGATACTTCCATAGATTGTAATATTCTTATGGTTCCTTTTCTTGTGCGTATTGATAACGTATCCTCACAATTGCTGCTTATTTATGATCTCTGCCCGCACCATACCATGAAATCTATATTTCCTAACACTACTAATGTGATATGCACTCGTAATGTGAAACAGTGAGGCCCGGGCCGCCCAAGCGGAATGTGGGCACTTACCTGCTCCACCACAGGGCCGGCCCTGAATTGTACTTTTGGACCAACCTTTTGCCTGAACTTGGGAAGACGTGGGCCTGTTTGGATTATTCGTGAAGGTGATTAGTAATAACATCATGGACGGTAACATTTTCCGTTCGTTCATGGGTTTAGGACTGATCATGTTCTCTTCGTAGTATTCCTCTTCACCTATTTGGAATGGTCTGCCTTTCTGTAGCATCTGTAAGCATTTGGAGGTGATTTTCCATCCTTGGAAGTTCACCTTCTGTAAACTCTTTCCGCCCCCAAAGCTTTATGACATCATTCTGGACCCCTTTTTGGATTTTTGATTTGAGGTGAATTTATAGCCATGACCCTGCATTAGAACGTACTATAACTTCCAGATTCACATCCTCATTGCTTTAGACTTCTGTGTAGCTTACATCATCTTCACCAGTGTAAGACTAATCACAGGCCCTCACCACACACTTGTGCCTAATCTTCTCTTTCACCCTCCGTCACCGCCCCTCTTTGCCTCTGGGAGCCCACATACAAATGTTCAGTGCCACCTGTTGGTTAGTGCTTGCTTTTTCTTCTCCTTGTAAGTGAGATTCTATGGTATTTGAATTTCTCACTGGGGCTTGTTACACTTCCCCTAAAACCCTCACAGCCATTCTGGTGGTCACAAATGGCTGGATTGCATCATTTGTTCCGGCTGAGTGGTATACCATTGTGTGGCTATAGCCCATCTTCCTTCTCCAATCATCCCTTGCTGGACACCAGGGTGCTTTCCAAGTCTTGGATATCAGGAGTAAGACTGTGGTGAACACAGCCATGCACATGTCTTTATGCGGTAGTCTTTCTGACTTTTTTGGATAAGCAAGCGGCAGATTAATAGCTGGGTCATACGGGACATGGATACTTAAACTTCTGAGGCAGTTCCACACCTTTGGCATCGTGGCTGCACCGGGTTACACTCCCACCAGCAGTGCAGGAGGCTTCCCTTCTCTCCACCTCCTCTCTGACACTTGTTATTTCCTGTCTGCTTCCTTCTAGCCATGCTGACCACAGTGAGCTGCCATGGCCTTGCAGTTTGGATTTGCATTTTCCTGAGACTTAATGATGGTGAACAAGTTTTCATGCACCTACTGGCCCTCTTTCTGTCTTCTTCGGAGAAATCTCTGCTTCCATCTTTTGACCAGGTTTTCATTGGCTTGTTTTTTTTCTTGTGGAGACGTGCGAGTTGATTGTATCTTTGGGCTTTTCACCCCTTGTCCGATGTGTGGTTTGCAAACATCCTCTCCCAATTGTTGTGGTGTCTTAGTATTCAGTTGATGGTTTCCTTGAGTGGGCAGAAGTGTGTGCATTTGATGTGGTCCCGTTTGTTTCTTGTTTCCTTTGTTGCCCTTGCCCAGTCAGACATGCTTCTTCCCAATAGGCGGCTCAGACAGATGGCAAAGAGCACTCTGCCTAGGTCTTCTCCTACAAGGTTCACGGTTTCAAGTCTGCCATTCAAGGCTTTAATCCATTTCAGGTGGTGTGTGTGCCAGGTGTAACATCATGGTGTACTCTCGTTGTGTTCCATGTGGCTGTGCAGGCTTCCCAGCACCGTTTATTGTAGAGACTCTCCTTTCTCCGCTGTCTCCACTTGGCTCCCTGGTCCAAAATGGGCTGTCCATGTAAGTTTGAGTTGGGCTCTGGGCTCTCAATTGTTTTGCATGGGTCTTCATGCCTGTTTTGGGGCCCAGACTGTGCCGTTTCGGTACCTAGCGCTTCGTCCTCTATGTTGAAATCAGAAATTGTGACACGTGCCGCTTTGTTCGTTTTCCTGAGGATTCCTTTGCCTAGTCAGGGTCTCGTGTTGCTGGCTAGAAACTTTAGGATTCTCTCTTCTTCTCTGTGGCAAATACTGCTGCAACTTTGACTGGGATTGCATGGAATCCAGAGATTCCTTACTGTGGTATGAACCTTTCAAGTGTGTTAATCCTTCCATTCCTAGATCCCTCGATATCTTTTTTTTTTCTTGTGTCTTCTTGAGTTTCTTTCCCCAAAGGTTTGCTAGTTTTTGAATTAACATAGAATTCACCTGTTTTGCTAAGGTTATTCACAGAGATCCTATTCTTCGTAATGGCAAGCTCCTGTTTTTTTGTTTTTTTTTTTTTTCTTAGCTTCAGTTTTCTATTCTTTGCAACTTTTAATTGGTTTTGTTTTGGCACAAGTGCATTGCTGTGCTCACATCTGCTGGCAATGCTCCTGTATTTGCTGTGGAAGTCTGGCCCTGTCCAACGTCCCTTCCCATCTGCCTTTACTCTACCTCGGACGCCTGCAAGAGAACAACTGAAGCAGTGGTGAGGAGGCCCAAACCGAGGATTCCACCCAGCCCATACTGGGCCACAGACCCAGAAGGTGCGGACCTCACCACTGCACCACCGGCCGGCCACTTACATGTTCAGTGGCAACGTGCAGTTGAGTGCAATGGGAGTTAAATATACTAGTGAGCCCAACTCTAGCACTGTGTAGATGAGGCTAGGTTGTTTTTCGGGTCCATTGTGATGTCAGAGGATTTGTCATAATTGTGTCTCTGAGGTCCAGCATGCTTCCTGGATACAGGTTTCAGAGCCTGCTTGGAGCAGTCTCATAACTCACCCTTCCCAGTTAGCCCATGCTTGACCTTCGCTGCCGTTTTTTGGCTTGTGAATTTCTCTGACTTTCAAACGTTCCAGCAGAGTCTGTCTAAAGACGGACATCATCTTTCATTGTGGATAATTCAGGTGTGATTTCTGTTCACCTTCCATTTTCTGGGTCCTCTTTTTCTTTTCCATAGTATACTCGTCATGGTCTTTCTCAGCTATCTCCCTTAGACATGCTTATCAGTCTGTTCTCCTTCATTCCAAGGGATTAGTTTGTATTTCTTTAATCGCTGTATGTTCTCTAGGGTGAGGTGTGAGTGCTTTCGTGACTCTTGGTTGTTGTCCTTGAATTTGCACCGGTCACTTGTAGGACTCTTGGCTACCCTAGCCTAGGTCAAACTAAGCACTGAGAACACGTGGTCATGTGGGTTGGTTTGACATCCTGAGATCAGAAACTCCAAATTCGAGGTGGTCCTGGCAACCCCCTTCACGGACACAATGTTTCCAAGACAACTTAGACAAATCGGATGAATTCCACTCTCCAGGAAAGATATTTTTCTGTCTCTTTTCCGGATTTGGGAAGTTTCGAACTTGACCCCTGATCCTTGAACGTTCCCCTAGATTCCGTCCAGATACGGGCTTACTTAATTTTTATAGGGTGTGCCATTTGTTTGCCCTACATCCTCTACCCTGGCCTGTTTATTTTTCTTGAAACACAACTGTAAAGTTCTAATTTTCGTGCAACTTCCTTACATATGGTGTCAAAACACATAATCAATAATCCTTCTACGGCAAGAGGTAGGGGGAGAGAATTTCGATGGAGGCAAACAGAGCACACTAGCCTGGGAGGGCAGCCTTCACGAAGGAACGAAGCCCTGTGGAAGAGGGTGCTTTTCAGCACCCTTGTAGAGCACTTCCAAACAAAGAGACATACCCCAAGCGTGACAGGGCTCCATTCCTTCAAGGCTTCCAAGACATCTCTTGGGACACATTACCATGTGCCCAGTGGGCCCACGTGACACCAGAGCTTCGGAAAAAGAGACTGACCTGCAAAGAATGCTATGGGCCTTGGAAAGGAGGCATCGATTCTTCTCTTCAATGTCCTCAAGACATCTTTCTTGACTTTGCATTATGCTTAAGGCACAAGGGCACTGTAGGTGTGATGAACGCCAAGTCCGGCCACTTGTTTCCAATGATGTTGCAAGCTTGAATCAGCATGACATCCCCATAGACTTGAATAGATGACAATGTTCTCCTCTCCGTGCCTGTCCCTCTATTCTCACTTGTGGCCTAGGGTTCCTTTCTTATCCCTTGCATCAGACTCTGTTTTATCTCTTCTAGTTTCTGTGCCTGCTTTCTGTTTGCCAAACCTGTTTCTGGGTATCTGTCCCTTTAATAGCCTAGCCTAGGCCAATCCTCAGACTGTAACCATGCGGCCACCCTGGGGGACATGTTCACCGTGATGTCATAAGCGACCTCAAAATTCGAAGTTGTCCTGACAACCTCCGTGCACACAGAGTTTCACAGCCATCTCAGACCAGTCTGACTCCTCACCCTGTCTAGGTAGGATAGTTTTCCTTTTTCTGCAATTGGTGTCAGTTTCTATCTTTCTCCTTGAACTTCGAAAGGGCTCCTACATTCTCTCTAGACACTGGTTTCACTCCTGTAAGATTATCCTGGGTTTTATCTCTTATATCTTGGGTAGATGGCAAAATGGGTGGACCTTACCCAGAAAAAGTCCTGGACTCCCTCACAAGTTGAAGTTGCCCAGGGAATGTTCTGATGCACAATGATGGTGTCATCTCGTGGCACTCTGCCAATTCCACCTTGGCAGGTCACAAGATTTCCTTCCTTCTGCCTTTGGGAAGTGTACCAGATACTTCCATAGATTGTAATATTCTTATGGTTCCTTTTCTTGTGCGTATTGATAACGTATCCTCACAATTGCTGCTTATTTATGATCTCTGCCCGCACCATACCATGAAATCTATATTTCCTAACACTACTAATGTGATATGCACTCGTAATGTGAAACAGTGAGGCCCGGGCCGCCCAAGCGGAATGTGGGCACTTACCTGCTCCCCCACAGGGCCGGCCCTGAATTGTACTTTTGGACCAACCTTTTGCCTGAACTTGGGAAGACGTGGGCCTGTTTGGATTATTCGTGAAGGTGATTAGTAATAACATCATGGACGGTAACATTTTCCGTTCGTTCATGGGTTTAGGACTGATCATGTTCTCTTCGTAGTATTCCTCTTCACCTATTTGGAATGGTCTGCCTTTCTGTAGCATCTGTAAGCATTTGGAGGTGATTTTCCATCCTTGGAAGTTCACCTTCTGTAAACTCTTTCCGCCCCCAAAGCTTTATGACATCATTCTGGACCCCTTTTTGGATTTTTGATTTGAGGTGAATTTATAGCCATGACCCTGCATTAGAACGTACTATAACTTCCAGATTCACATCCTCATTGCTTTAGACTTCTGTGTAGCTTACATCATCTTCACCAGTGTAAGACTAATCACAGGCCCTCACCACACACTTGTGCCTAATCTTCTCTTTCACCCTCCGTCACCGCCCCTCTTTGCCTCTGGGAGCCCGCATACAAATGTTCAGTGCCACCTGTTGGTTAGTGCTTGCTTTTTCTTCTCCTTGTAAGTGAGATTCTATGGTATTTGAATTTCTCACTGGGGCTTGTTACACTTCCCCTAAAACCCTCACAGCCATTCTGGTGGTCACAAATGGCTGGATTGCATCATTTGTTCCGGCTGAGTGGTATACCGTTGTGTGGCTATAGCCCGTCTTCCTTCTCCAATCATCCCTTGCTGGACACCAGGGTGCTTTCCAAGTCTTGGATATCAGGAGTAAGACTGTGGTGAACACAGCCATGCACATGTCTTTATGCGGTAGTCTTTCTGACTTTTTTGGATAAGCAAGCGGCAGATTAATAGCTGGGTCATACGGGACATGGATACTTAAACTTCTGAGGCAGTTCCACACCTTTGGCATCGTGGCTGCACCGGGTTACACTCCCACCAGCAGTGCAGGAGGCTTCCCTTCTCTCCACCTCCTCTCTGACACTTGTTATTTCCTGTCTGCTTCCTTCTAGCCATGCTGACCACAGTGAGCTGCCATGGCCTTGCAGTTTGGATTTGCATTTTCCTGAGACTTAATGATGGTGAACAAGTTTTCATGCACCTACTGGCCCTCTTTCTGTCTTCTTCGGAGAAATCTCTGCTTCCATCTTTTGACCAGGTTTTCATTGGCTTGTTTTTTTTCTTGTGGAGACGTGCGAGTTGATTGTATCTTTGGGCTTTTCACCCCTTGTCCGATGTGTGGTTTGCAAACATCCTCTCCCAATTGTTGTGGTGTCTTAGTATTCAGTTGATGGTTTCCTTGAGTGGGCAGAAGTGTGTGCATTTGATGTGGTCCCGTTTGTTTCTTGTTTCCTTTGTTGCCCTTGCCCAGTCAGACATGCTTCTTCCAAATAGGCGGCTCAGACAGATGGCAAAGAGCACTCTGCCTAGGTCTTCTCCTACAAGGTTCACGGTTTCAAGTCTGCCATTCAAGGCTTTAATCCACTTCAGGTGGTGTGTGTGCCAGGTGTAACATCATGGTGTACTCTCGTTGTGTTCCATGTGGCTGTGCAGGCTTCCCAGCACCGTTTATTGTAGAGACTCTCCTTTCTCCGCTGTCTCCACTTGGCTCCCTGGTCCAAAATGGGCTGTCCATGTAAGTTTGAGTTGGGCTCTGGGCTCTCAATTGTTTTGCATGGGTCTTCATGCCTGTTTTGGGGCCCAGACTGTGCCGTTTCGGTACCTAGCGCTTCGTCCTCTATGTTGAAATCAGAAATTGTGACACGTGCCGCTTTGTTCGTTTTCCTGAGGATTCCTTTGCCTAGTCAGGGTCTCGTGTTGCTGGCTAGAAACTTTAGGATTCTCTCTTCTTCTCTGTGGCAAATACTGCTGCAACTTTGACTGGGATTGCATGGAATCCAGAGATTCCTTACTGCGGTATGAACCTTTCAAGTGTGTTAATCCTTCCATTCCTAGATCCCTCGATATCTTTTTTTTTCTTGTGTCTTCTTGAGTTTCTTTCCCCAAAGGTTTGCTAGTTTTTGAATTAACATAGAATTCACCTGTTTTGCTAAGGTTATTCACAGAGATCCTATTCTTCGTAATGGCAAGCTCCTGTTTTTTTGTTTTTTTTTTCCTTAGCTTCAGTTTTTCTGTTCTTTGCAACTTTTAATTGGTTTTGTTTTGGCACAAGTGCATTGCTGTGCTCACATCTGCTGGCAATGCTCCTGTATTTGCTGTGGAAGTCTGGCCCTGTCCAACGTCCCTTCCCATCTGCCTCTACTCTACCTCGGACGCCTGCACCAGAACAACTGAAGCAGTGGTGAGGAGGCCCAAACCGAGGATTCCACCCAGCCCATACTGGGCCACAGACCCAGAAGGTGCGGACCTCACCACTGCACCACCGGCCGGCCACTTACATGTTCAGTGGCAACGTGCAGTTGAGTGCAATGGGAGTTAAATATACTAGTGAGCCCAACTCTAGCACTGTGTAGATGAGGCTAGGTTGTTTTTCGGGTCCATTGTGATGTCAGAGGATTTGTCATAATTGTGTCTCTGAGGTCCAGCATGCTTCCTGGATACAGGTTTCAGAGCCTGCTTGGAGCAGTCTCATAACTCACCCTTCCCAGTTAGCCCATGCTTGACCTTCGCTGCCGTTTTTTGGCTTGTGAATTTCTCTGACTTTCAAACGTTCCAGCAGAGTCTGTCTAAAGACGGACATCATCTTTCATTGTGGATAATTCAGGTGTGATTTCTGTTCACCTTCCATTTTCTGGGTCCTCTTTTTCTTTTCCATAGTATACTCGTCATGGTCTTTCTCAGCTATCTCCCTTAGACATGCTTATCAGTCCGTTCTCCTTCATTCCAAGGGATTAGTTTGTATTTCTTTAATCGCTGCATGTTCTCTAGGGTGAGGTGTGAGTGCTTTCGTGACTCTTGGTTGTTGTCCTTGAATTTGCACCGGTCACTTGTAGGACTCTTGGCTACCCTAGCCTAGGTCAAACTAAGCACTGAGAACACGTGGTCATGCGGGTTGGTTTGACATCCTGAGATCAGAAACTCCAAATTCGAGGTGGTCCTGGCAACCCCCTTCACGGACACAATGTTTCCAAGACAACTTAGACAAATCGGATGAATTCCACTCTCCAGGAAAGATATTTTTCTGTCTCTTTTCCGGATTTGGGAAGTTTCGAACTTGACCCCTGATCCTTGAACGTTCCCCTAGATTCCGTCCAGATACGGGCTTACTTAATTTTTATAGGGTGTGCCATTTGTTTGCCCTACATCCTCTACCCTGGCCTGTTTATTTTTCTTGAAACACAACTGTAAAGTTCTAATTTTCGTGCAACTTCCTTACATATGGTGTCAAAACACATAATCAATAATCCTTCTACGGCAAGAGGTAGGGGGAGAGAATTTCGATGGAGGCAAACAGAGCACACTAGCCTGGGAGGGCAGCCTTCACGAAGGAACGAAGCCCTGTGGAAGAGGGTGCTTTTCAGCACCCTTGTAGAGCACTTCCAAACAAAGAGACATACCCCAAGCGTGACAGGGCTCCATTCCTTCAAGGCTTCCAAGACATCTCTTGGGACACATTACCATGTGCCCAGTGGGCCCACGTGACACCAGAGCTTCGGAAAAAGAGACTGACCTGCAAAGAATGCTATGGGCCTTGGAAAGGAGGCATCGATTCTTCTCTTCAATGTCCTCAAGACATCTTTCTTGACTTTGCATTATGCTTAAGGCACAAGGGCACTGTAGGTGTGATGAACCCCAAGTCCGGCCACTTGTTTCCAATGAAGTTGCAAGCTTGAATCAGCATGACCTCCCCATAGACTTGAATAGATGACAATGTTCTCCTCTCCGTGCCTGTCCCTCTATTCTCACTTGTGGCCTAGGGTTCCTTTCTTATCCCTTGCATCAGACTCTGTTTTATCTCTTCTAGTTTCTGTGCCTGCTTTCTGTTTGCCAAACCTGTTTCTGGGTATCTGTCCCTTTAATAGCCTAGCCTAGGCCAATCCTCAGACTGTAACCATGCGGCCACCCTGGGGGACATGTTGACCGTGATGTCATAAGCGACCTCAAAATTCGAAGTTGTCCTGACAACCTCCGTGCACACAGAGTTTCACAGCCATCTCAGACCAGTCTGACTCCTCACCCTGTCTAGGTAGGATAGTTTTCCTTTTTCTGCAATTGTTGTCAGTTTCTATCTTTCTCCTTGAACTTCGAAAGGGCTCCTACATTCTCTCTAGACACTGGTTTCACTCCTGTAAGATTATCCTGGGTTTTATCTCTTATATCTTGGGTAGATGGCAAAATGGGTGGACCTTACCCAGAAAAAGTCCTGGACTCCCTCACAAGTTGAAGTTGCCCAGGGAATGTTCTGATGCACAATGATGGTGTCATCTCGTGGCACTCTGCCAATTCCACCTTGGCAGGTCACAAGATTTCCTTCCTTCTGCCTTTGGGAAGTGTACCAGATACTTCCATAGATTGTAATATTCTTATGGTTCCTTTTCTTGTGCGTATTGATAACGTATCCTCACAATTGCTGCTTATTTATGATCTCTGCCCGCACCATACCATGAAATCTATATTTCCTAACACTACTAATGTGATATGCACTCGTAATGTGAAACAGTGAGGCCCGGGCCGCCCAAGCGGAATGTGGGCACTTACCTGCTCCCCCACAGGGCCGGCCCTGAATTGTACTTTTGGACCAACCTTTTGCCTGAACTTGGGAAGACGTGGGCCTGTTTGGATTATTCGTGAAGGTGATTAGTAATAACATCATGGACGGTAACATTTTCCGTTCGTTCATGGGTTTAGGACTGATCATGTTCTCTTCGTAGTATTCCTCTTCACCTATTTGGAATGGTCTGCCTTTCTGTAGCATCTGTAAGCATTTGGAGGTGATTTTCCATCCTTGGAAGTTCACCTTCTGTAAACTCTTTCCGCCCCCAAAGCTTTATGACATCATTCTGGACCCCTTTTTGGATTTTTGATTTGAGGTGAATTTATAGCCATGACCCTGCATTAGAACGTACTATAACTTCCAGATTCACATCCTCATTGCTTTAGACTTCTGTGTAGCTTACATCATCTTCACCAGTGTAAGACTAATCACAGGCCCTCACCACACACTTGTGCCTAATCTTCTCTTTCACCCTCCGTCACCGCCCCTCTTTGCCTCTGGGAGCCCGCATACAAATGTTCAGTGCCACCTGTTGGTTAGTGCTTGCTTTTTCTTCTCCTTGTCAGTGAGATTCTATGGTATTTGAATTTCTCACTGGGGCTTGTTACACTTCCCCTAAAACCCTCACAGCCATTCTGGTGGTCACAAATGGCTGGATTGCATCATTTGTTCCGGCTGAGTGGTATACCGTTGTGTGGCTATAGCCCGTCTTCCTTCTCCAATCATCCCTTGCTGGACACCAGGGTGCTTTCCAAGTCTTGGATATCAGGAGTAAGACTGTGGTGAACACAGCCATGCACATGTCTTTATGCGGTAGTCTTTCTGACTTTTTTGGATAAGCAAGCGGCAGATTAATAGCTGGGTCATACGGGACATGGATACTTAAACTTCTGAGGCAGTTCCACACCTTTGGCATCGTGGCTGCACCGGGTTACACTCCCACCAGCAGTGCAGGAGGCTTCCCTTCTCTCCACCTCCTCTCTGACACTTGTTATTTCCTGTCTGCTTCCTTCTAGCCATGCTGACCACAGTGAGCTGCCATGGCCTTGCAGTTTGGATTTGCATTTTCCTGAGACTTAATGATGGTGAACAAGTTTTCATGCACCTACTGGCCCTCTTTCTGTCTTCTTCGGAGAAATCTCTGCTTCCATCTTTTGACCAGGTTTTCATTGGCTTGTTTTTTTTCTTGTGGAGACGTGCGAGTTGATTGTATCTTTGGGCTTTTCACCCCTTGTCCGATGTGTGGTTTGCAAACATCCTCTCCCAATTGTTGTGGTGTCTTAGTATTCAGTTGATGGTTTCCTTGAGTGGGCAGAAGTGTGTGCGTTTGATGTGGTCCCGTTTGTTTCTTGTTTCCTTTGTTGCCCTTGCCCAGTCAGACATGCTTCTTCCAAATAGGCGGCTCAGACAGATGGCAAAGAGCACTCTGCCTAGGTCTTCTCCTACAAGGTTCACGGTTTCAAGTCTGCCATTCAAGGCTTTAATCCACTTCAGGTGGTGTGTGTGCCAGGTGTAACATCATGGTGTACTCTCGTTGTGTTCCATGTGGCTGTGCAGGCTTCCCAGCACCGTTTATTGTAGAGACTCTCCTTTCTCCGCTGTCTCCACTTGGCTCCCTGGTCCAAAATGGGCTGTCCATGTAAGTTTGAGTTGGGCTCTGGGCTCTCAATTGTTTTGCATGGGTCTTCATGCCTGTTTTGGGGCCCAGACTGTGCCGTTTCGGTACCTAGCGCTTCGTCCTCTATGTTGAAATCAGAAATTGTGACACGTGCCGCTTTGTTCGTTTTCCTGAGGATTCCTTTGCCTAGTCAGGGTCTCGTGTTGCTGGCTAGAAACTTTAGGATTCTCTCTTCTTCTCTGTGGCAAATACTGCTGCAACTTTGACTGGGATTGCATGGAATCCAGAGATTCCTTACTGCGGTATGAACCTTTCAAGTGTGTTAATCCTTCCATTCCTAGATCCCTCGATATCTTTTTTTTTCTTGTGTCTTCTTGAGTTTCTTTCCCCAAAGGTTTGCTAGTTTTTGAATTAACATAGAATTCACCTGTTTTGCTAAGGTTATTCACAGAGATCCTATTCTTCGTAATGGCAAGCTCCTGTTTTTTTGTTTTTTTTTTCCTTAGCTTCAGTTTTTCTGTTCTTTGCAACTTTTAATTGGTTTTGTTTTGGCACAAGTGCATTGCTGTGCTCACATCTGCTGGCAATGCTCCTGTATTTGCTGTGGAAGTCTGGCCCTGTCCAACGTCCCTTCCCATCTGCCTCTACTCTACCTCGGACGCCTGCACCAGAACAACTGAAGCAGTGGTGAGGAGGCCCAAACCGAGGATTCCACCCAGCCCATACTGGGCCACAGACCCAGAAGGTGCGGACCTCACCACTGCACCACCGGCCGGCCACTTACATGTTCAGTGGCAACGTGCAGTTGAGTGCAATGGGAGTTAAATATACTAGTGAGCCCAACTCTAGCACTGTGTAGATGAGGCTAGGTTGTTTTTCGGGTCCATTGTGATGTCAGAGGATTTGTCATAATTGTGTCTCTGAGGTCCAGCATGCTTCCTGGATACAGGTTTCAGAGCCTGCTTGGAGCAGTCTCATAACTCACCCTTCCCAGTTAGCCCATGCTTGACCTTCGCTGCCGTTTTTTGGCTTGTGAATTTCTCTGACTTTCAAACGTTCCAGCAGAGTCTGTCTAAAGACGGACATCATCTTTCATTGTGGATAATTCAGGTGTGATTTCTGTTCACCTTCCATTTTCTGGGTCCTCTTTTTCTTTTCCATAGTATACTCGTCATGGTCTTTCTCAGCTATCTCCCTTAGACATGCTTATCAGTCCGTTCTCCTTCATTCCAAGGGATTAGTTTGTATTTCTTTAATCGCTGTATGTTCTCTAGGGTGAGGTGTGAGTGCTTTCGTGACTCTTGGTTGTTGTCCTTGAATTTGCACCGGTCACTTGTAGGACTCTTGGCTACCCTAGCCTAGGTCAAACTAAGCACTGAGAAGACGTGGTCATGCGGGTTGGTTTGACATCCTGAGATCAGAAACTCCAAATTCGAGGTGGTCCTGGCAACCCCCTTCACGGACACAATGTTTCCAAGACAACTTAGACAAATCGGATGAATTCCACTCTCCAGGAAAGATATTTTTCTGTCTCTTTTCCGGATTTGGGAAGTTTCGAACTTGACCCCTGATCCTTGAACGTTCCCCTAGATTCCGTCCAGATACGGGCTTACTTAATTTTTATAGGGTGTGCCATTTGTTTGCCCTACATCCTCTACCCTGGCCTGTTTATTTTTCTTGAAACACAACTGTAAAGTTCTAATTTTCGTGCAACTTCCTTACATATGGTGTCAAAACACATAATCAATAATCCTTCTACGGCAAGAGGTAGGGGGAGAGAATTTCGATGGAGGCAAACACAGCACACTAGCCTGGGAGGGCAGCCTTCACGAAGGAACGAAGCCCTGTGGAAGAGGGTGCTTTTCAGCACCCTTGTAGAGCACTTCCAAACAAAGAGACATACCGCAAGCGTGACAGGGCTCCATTCCTTCAAGGCTTCCAAGACATCTCTTGGGACACATTACCATGTGCCCAGTGGGCCCACGTGACACCAGAGCTTCGGAAAAAGAGACTGACCTGCAAAGAATGCTATGGGCCTTGGAAAGGAGGCATCGATTCTTCTCTTCAATGTCCTCAAGACATCTTTCTTGACTTTGCATTATGCTTAAGGCACAAGGGCACTGTAGGTGTGATGAACCCCAAGTCCGGCCACTTGTTTCCAATGAAGTTGCAAGCTTGAATCAGCATGACCTCCCCATAGACTTGAATAGATGACAATGTTCTCCTCTCCGTGCCTGTCCCTCTATTCTCACTTGTGGCCTAGGGTTCCTTTCTTATCCCTTGCATCAGACTCTGTTTTATCTCTTCTAGTTTCTGTGCCTGCTTTCTGTTTGCCAAACCTGTTTCTGGGTATCTGTCCCTTTAATAGCCTAGCCTAGGCCAATCCTCAGACTGTACCCATGCGGCCACCCTGGGGGACATGTTCACCGTGATGTCATAAGCGACCTCAAAATTCGAAGTTGTCCTGACAACCTCCGTGCACACAGAGTTTCACAGCCATCTCAGACCAGTCTGACTCCTCACCCTGTCTAGGTAGGATAGTTTTCCTTTTTCTGCAATTGTTGTCAGTTTCTATCTTTCTCCTTGAACTTCGAAAGGGCTCCTACATTCTCTCTAGACACTGGTTTCACTCCTGTAAGATTATCCTGGGTTTTATCTCTTATATCTTGGGTAGATGGCAAAATGGGTGGACCTTACCCAGAAAAAGTCCTGGACTCCCTCACAAGTTGAAGTTGCCCAGGGAATGTTCTGATGCACAATGATGGTGTCATCTCGTGGCACTCTGCCAATTCCACCTTGGCAGGTCACAAGATTTCCTTCCTTCTGCCTTTGGGAAGTGTACCAGATACTTCCATAGATTGTAATATTCTTATGGTTCCTTTTCTTGTGCGTATTGATAACGTATCCTCACAATTGCTGCTTATTTATGATCTCTGCCCGCACCATACCATGAAATCTATATTTCCTAACACTACTAATGTGATATGCACTCGTAATGTGAAACAGTGAGGCCCGGGCCGCCCAAGCGGAATGTGGGCACTTACCTGCTCCACCACAGGGCCGGCCCTGAATTGTACTTTTGGACCAACCTTTTGCCTGAACTTGGGAAGACGTGGGCCTGTTTGGATTATTCGTGAAGGTGATTAGTAATAACATCATGGACGGTAACATTTTCCGTTCGTTCATGGGTTTAGGACTGATCATGTTCTCTTCGTAGTATTCCTCTTCACCTATTTGGAATGGTCTGCCTTTCTGTAGCATCTGTAAGCATTTGGAGGTGATTTTCCATCCTTGGAAGTTCACCTTCTGTAAACTCTTTCCGCCCCCAAAGCTTTATGACATCATTCTGGACCCCTTTTTGGATTTTTGATTTGAGGTGAATTTATAGCCATGACCCTGCATTAGAACGTACTATAACTTCCAGATTCACATCCTCATTGCTTTAGACTTCTGTGTAGCTTACATCATCTTCACCAGTGTAAGACTAATCACAGGCCCTCACCACACACTTGTGCCTAATCTTCTCTTTCACCCTCCGTCACCGCCCCTCTTTGCCTCTGGGAGCCCGCATACAAATGTTCAGTGCCACCTGTTGGTTAGTGCTTGCTTTTTCTTCTCCTTGTCAGTGAGATTCTATGGTATTTGAATTTCTCACTGGGGCTTGTTACACTTCCCCTAAAACCCTCACAGCCATTCTGGTGGTCACAAATGGCTGGATTGCATCATTTGTTCCGGCTGAGTGGTATACCGTTGTGTGGCTATAGCCCGTCTTCCTTCTCCAATCATCCCTTGCTGGACACCAGGGTGCTTTCCAAGTCTTGGATATCAGGAGTAAGACTGTGGTGAACACAGCCATGCACATGTCTTTATGCGGTAGTCTTTCTGACTTTTTTGGATAAGCAAGCGGCAGATTAATAGCTGGGTCATACGGGACATGGATACTTAAACTTCTGAGGCAGTTCCACACCTTTGGCATCGTGGCTGCACCGCGTTACACTCCCACCAGCAGTGCAGGAGGCTTCCCTTCTCTCCACCTCCTCTCTGACACTTGTTATTTCCTGTCTGCTTCCTTCTAGCCATGCTGACCACAGTGAGCTGCCATGGCCTTGCAGTTTGGATTTGCATTTTCCTGAGACTTAATGATGGTGAACAAGTTTTCATGCACCTACTGGCCCTCTTTCTGTCTTCTTCGGAGAAATCTCTGCTTCCATCTTTTGACCAGGTTTTCATTGGCTTGTTTTTTTTCTTGTGGAGACGTGCGAGTTGATTGTATCTTTGGGCTTTTCACCCCTTGTCCGATGTGTGGTTTGCAAACATCCTCTCCCAATTGTTGTGGTGTCTTAGTATTCAGTTGATGGTTTCCTTGAGTGGGCAGAAGTGTGTGCATTTGATGTGGTCCCGTTTGTTTCTTGTTTCCTTTGTTGCCCTTGCCCAGTCAGACATGCTTCTTCCAAATAGGCGGCTCAGACAGATGGCAAAGAGCACTCTGCCTAGGTCTTCTCCTACAAGGTTCACGGTTTCAAGTCTGCCATTCAAGGCTTTAATCCACTTCAGGTGGTGTGTGTGCCAGGTGTAACATCATGGTGTACTCTCGTTGTGTTCCATGTGGCTGTGCAGGCTTCCCAGCACCGTTTATTGTAGAGACTCTCCTTTCTCCGCTGTCTCCACTTGGCTCCCTGGTCCAAAATGGGCTGTCCATGTAAGTTTGAGTTGGGCTCTGGGCTCTCAATTGTTTTGCATGGGTCTTCATGCCTGTTTTGGGGCCCAGACTGTGCCGTTTCGGTACCTAGCGCTTCGTCCTCTATGTTGAAATCAGAAATTGTGACACGTGCCGCTTTGTTCGTTTTCCTGAGGATTCCTTTGCCTAGTCAGGGTCTCGTGTTGCTGGCTAGAAACTTTAGGATTCTCTCTTCTTCTCTGTGGCAAATACTGCTGCAACTTTGACTGGGATTGCATGGAATCCAGAGATTCCTTACTGCGGTATGAACCTTTCAAGTGTGTTAATCCTTCCATTCCTAGATCCCTCGATATCTTTTTTTTTCTTGTGTCTTCTTGAGTTTCTTTCCCCAAAGGTTTGCTAGTTTTTGAATTAACATAGAATTCACCTGTTTTGCTAAGGTTATTCACAGAGATCCTATTCTTCGTAATGGCAAGCTCCTGTTTTTTTGTTTTTTTTTTTTCCTTAGCTTCAGTTTTTCTGTTCTTTGCAACTTTTAATTGGTTTTGTTTTGGCACAAGTGCATTGCTGTGCTCACATCTGCTGGCAATGCTCCTGTATTTGCTGTGGAAGTCTGGCCCTGTCCAACGTCCCTTCCCATCTGCCTCTACTCTACCTCGGACGCCTGCACCAGAACAACTGAAGCAGTGGTGAGGAGGCCCAAACCGAGGATTCCACCCAGCCCATACTGGGCCACAGACCCAGAAGGTGCGGACCTCACCACTGCACCACCGGCCGGCCACTTACATGTTCAGTGGCAACGTGCAGTTGAGTGCAATGGGAGTTAAATATACTAGTGAGCCCAACTCTAGCACTGTGTAGATGAGGCTAGGTTGTTTTTCGGGTCCATTGTGATGTCAGAGGATTTGTCATAATTGTGTCTCTGAGGTCCAGCATGCTTCCTGGATACAGGTTTCAGAGCCTGCTTGGAGCAGTCTCATAACTCACCCTTCCCAGTTAGCCCATGCTTGACCTTCGCTGCCGTTTTTTGGCTTGTGAATTTCTCTGACTTTCAAACGTTCCAGCAGAGTCTGTCTAAAGACGGACATCATCTTTCATTGTGGATAATTCAGGTGTGATTTCTGTTCACCTTCCATTTTCTGGGTCCTCTTTTTCTTTTCCATAGTATACTCGTCATGGTCTTTCTCAGCTATCTCCCTTAGACATGCTTATCAGTCCGTTCTCCTTCATTCCAAGGGATTAGTTTGTATTTCTTTAATTGCTGTATGTTCTCTAGGGTGAGGTGTGAGTGCTTTCGTGACTCTTGGTTGTTGTCCTTGAATTTGCACCGGTCACTTGTAGGACTCTTGGCTATCCTAGCCTAGGTCAAACTAAGCACTGAGAAGACGTGGTCATGCGGGTTGGTTTGACATCCTGAGATCAGAAACTCCAAATTCGAGGTGGTCCTGGCAACCCCCTTCACGGACACAATGTTTCCAAGACAACTTAGACAAATCGGATGAATTCCACTCTCCAGGAAAGATATTTTTCTGTCTCTTTTCCGGATTTGGGAAGTTTCGAACTTGACCCCTGATCCTTGAACGTTCCCCTAGATTCCGTCCAGATACGGGCTTACTTAATTTTTATAGGGTGTGCCATTTGTTTGCCCTACATCCTCTACCCTGGCCTGTTTATTTTTCTTGAAACACAACTGTAAAGTTCTAATTTTCGTGCAACTTCCTTACATATGGTGTCAAAACACATAATCAATAATCCTTCTACGGCAAGAGGTAGGGGGAGAGAATTTCGATGGAGGCAAACAGAGCACACTAGCCTGGGAGGGCAGCCTTCACGAAGGAACGAAGCCCTGTGGAAGAGGGTGCTTTTCAGCACCCTTGTAGAGCACTTCCAAACAAAGAGACATACCCCAAGCGTGACAGGGCTCCATTCCTTCAAGGCTTCCAAGACATCTCTTGGGACACATTACCATGTGCCCAGTGGGCCCACGTGACACCAGAGCTTCGGAAAAAGAGACTGACCTGCAAAGAATGCTATGGGCCTTGGAAAGGAGGCATCGATTCTTCTCTTCAATGTCCTCAAGACATCTTTCTTGACTTTGCATTATGCTTAAGGCACAAGGGCACTGTAGGTGTGATGAACCCCAAGTCCGGCCACTTGTTTCCAATGAAGTTGCAAGCTTGAATCAGCATGACCTCCCCATAGACTTGAATAGATGACAATGTTCTCCTCTCCGTGCCTGTCCCTCTATTCTCACTTGTGGCCTAGGGTTCCTTTCTTATCCCTTGCATCAGACTCTGTTTTATCTCTTCTAGTTTCTGTGCCTGCTTTCTGTTTGCCAAACCTGTTTCTGGGTATCTGTCCCTTTAATAGCCTAGCCTAGGCCAATCCTCAGACTGTACCCATGCGGCCACCCTGGGGGACATGTTCACCGTGATGTCATAAGCGACCTCAAAATTCGAAGTTGTCCTGACAACCTCCGTGCACACAGAGTTTCACAGCCATCTCAGACCAGTCTGACTCCTCACCCTGTCTAGGTAGGATAGTTTTCCTTTTTCTGCAATTGTTGTCAGTTTCTATCTTTCTCCTTGAACTTCGAAAGGGCTCCTACATTCTCTCTAGACACTGGTTTCACTCCTGTAAGATTATCCTGGGTTTTATCTCTTATATCTTGGGTAGATGGCAAAATGGGTGGACCTTACCCAGAAAAAGTCCTGGACTCCCTCACAAGTTGAAGTTGCCCAGGGAATGTTCTGATGCACAATGATGGTGTCATCTCGTGGCACTCTGCCAATTCCACCTTGGCAGGTCACAAGATTTCCTTCCTTCTGCCTTTGGGAAGTGTACCAGATACTTCCATAGATTGTAATATTCTTATGGTTCCTTTTCTTGTGCGTATTGATAACGTATCCTCACAATTGCTGCTTATTTATGATCTCTGCCCGCACCATACCATGAAATCTATATTTCCTAACACTACTAATGTGATATGCACTCGTAATGTGAAACAGTGAGGCCCGGGCCGCCCAAGCGGAATGTGGGCACTTACCTGCTCCACCACAGGGCCGGCCCTGAATTGTACTTTTGGACCAACCTTTTGCCTGAACTTGGGAAGACGTGGGCCTGTTTGGATTATTCGTGAAGGTGATTAGTAATAACATCATGGACGGTAACATTTTCCGTTCGTTCATGGGTTTAGGACTGATCATGTTCTCTTCGTAGTATTCCTCTTCACCTATTTGGAATGGTCTGCCTTTCTGTAGCATCTGTAAGCATTTGGAGGTGATTTTCCATCCTTGGAAGTTCACCTTCCGTAAACTCTTTCCGCCCCCAAAGCTTTATGACATCATTCTGGACCCCGTTTTGGATTTTTGATTTGAGGTGAATTTATAGCCATGACCCTGCATTAGAACGTACTATAACTTCCAGATTCACATCCTCATTGCTTTAGACTTCTGTGTAGCTTACATCATCTTCACCAGTGTAAGACTAATCACAGGCCCTCACCACACACTTGTGCCTAATCTTCTCTTTCACCCTCCGTCACCGCCCCTCTTTGCCTCTGGGAGCCCGCATACAAATGTTCAGTGCCACCTGTTGGTTAGTGCTTGCTTTTTCTTCTCCTTGTAAGTGAGATTCTATGGTATTTGAATTTCTCACTGGGGCTTGTTACACTTCCCCTAAAACCCTCACAGCCATTCTGGTGGTCACAAATGGCTGGATTGCATCATTTGTTCCGGCTGAGTGGTATACCATTGTGTGGCTATAGCCCGTCTTCCTTCTCCAATCATCCCTTGCTGGACACCAGGGTGCTTTCCAAGTCTTGGATATCAGGAGTAAGACTGTGGTGAACACAGCCATGCACATGTCTTTATGCGGTAGTCTTTCTGACTTTTTTGGATAAGCAAGCGGCAGATTAATAGCTGGGTCATACGGGACATGGATACTTAAACTTCTGAGGCAGTTCCACACCTTTGGCATCGTGGCTGCACCGGGTTACACTCCCACCAGCAGTGCAGGAGGCTTCCCTTCTCTCCACCTCCTCTCTGACACTTGTTATTTCCTGTCTGCTTCCTTCTAGCCATGCTGACCACAGTGAGCTGCCATGGCCTTGCAGTTTGGATTTGCATTTTCCTGAGACTTAATGATGGTGAACAAGTTTTCATGCACCTACTGGCCCTCTTTCTGTCTTCTTCGGAGAAATCTCTGCTTCCATCTTTTGACCAGGTTTTCATTGGCTTGTTTTTTTTCTTGTGGAGACGTGCGAGTTGATTGTATCTTTGGGCTTTTCACCCCTTGTCCGATGTGTGGTTTGCAAACATCCTCTCCCAATTGTTGTGGTGTCTTAGTATTCAGTTGATGGTTTCCTTGAGTGGGCAGAAGTGTGTGCATTTGATGTGGTCCCGTTTGTTTCTTGTTTCCTTTGTTGCCCTTGCCCAGTCAGACATGCTTCTTCCAAATAGGCGGCTCAGACAGATGGCAAAGAGCACTCTGCCTAGGTCTTCTCCTACAAGGTTCACGGTTTCAAGTCTGCCATTCAAGGCTTTAATCCACTTCAGGTGGTGTGTGTGCCAGGTGTAACATCATGGTGTACTCTCGTTGTGTTCCATGTGGCTGTGCAGGCTTCCCAGCACCGTTTATTGTAGAGACTCTCCTTTCTCCGCTGTCTCCACTTGGCTCCCTGGTCCAAAATGGGCTGTCCATGTAAGTTTGAGTTGGGCTCTGGGCTCTCAATTGTTTTGCATGGGTCTTCATGCCTGTTTTGGGGCCCAGACTGTGCCGTTTCGGTACCTAGCGCTTCGTCCTCTATGTTGAAATCAGAAATTGTGACACGTGCCGCTTTGTTCGTTTTCCTGAGGATTCCTTTGCCTAGTCAGGGTCTCGTGTTGCTGGCTAGAAACTTTAGGATTCTCTCTTCTTCTCTGTGGCAAATACTGCTGCAACTTTGACTGGGATTGCATGGAATCCAGAGATTCCTTACTGCGGTATGAACCTTTCAAGTGTGTTAATCCTTCCATTCCTAGATCCCTCGATATCTTTTTTTTTCTTGTGTCTTCTTGAGTTTCTTTCCCCAAAGGTTTGCTAGTTTTTGAATTAACATAGAATTCACCTGTTTTGCTAAGGTTATTCACAGAGATCCTATTCTTCGTAATGGCAAGCTCCTGTTTTTTTGTTTTTTTTTTTTCCTTAGCTTCAGTTTTTCTGTTCTTTGCAACTTTTAATTGGTTTTGTTTTGGCACAAGTGCATTGCTGTGCTCACATCTGCTGGCAATGCTCCTGTATTTGCTGTGGAAGTCTGGCCCTGTCCAACGTCCCTTCCCATCTGCCTCTACTCTACCTCGGACGCCTGCACCAGAACAACTGAAGCAGTGGTGAGGAGGCCCAAACCGAGGATTCCACCCAGCCCATACTGGGCCACAGACCCAGAAGGTGCGGACCTCACCACTGCACCACCGGCCGGCCACTTACATGTTCAGTGGCAACGTGCAGTTGAGTGCAATGGGAGTTAAATATACTAGTGAGCCCAACTCTAGCACTGTGTAGATGAGGCTAGGTTGTTTTTCGGGTCCATTGTGATGTCAGAGGATTTGTCATAATTGTGTCTCTGAGGTCCAGCATGCTTCCTGGATACAGGTTTCAGAGCCTGCTTGGAGCAGTCTCATAACTCACCCTTCCCACTTAGCCCATGCTTGACCTTCGCTGCCGTTTTTTGGCTTGTGAATTTCTCTGACTTTCAAACGTTCCAGCAGAGTCTGTCTAAAGACGGACATCATCTTTCATTGTGGATAATTCAGGTGTGATTTCTGTTCACCTTCCATTTTCTGGGTCCTCTTTTTCTTTTCCATAGTATACTCGTCATGGTCTTTCTCAGCTATCTCCCTTAGACATGCTTATCAGTCCGTTCTCCTTCATTCCAAGGGATTAGTTTGTATTTCTTTAATCGCTGTATGTTCTCTAGGGTGAGGTGTGAGTGCTTTCGTGACTCTTGGTTGTTGTCCTTGAATTTGCACCGGTCACTTGTAGGACTCTTGGCTATCCTAGCCTAGGTCAAACTAAGCACTGAGAACACGTGGTCATGCGGGTTGGTTTGACATCCTGAGATCAGAAACTCCAAATTCGAGGTGGTCCTGGCAACCCCCTTCACGGACACAATGTTTCCAAGACAACTTAGACAAATCGGATGAATTCCACTCTCCAGGAAAGATATTTTTCTGTCTCTTTTCCGGATTTGGGAAGTTTCGAACTTGACCCCTGATCCTTGAACGTTCCCCTAGATTCCGTCCAGATACGGGCTTACTTAATTTTTATAGGGTGTGCCATTTGTTTGCCCTACATCCTCTACCCTGGCCTGTTTATTTTTCTTGAAACACAACTGTAAAGTTCTAATTTTCGTGCAACTTCCTTACATATGGTGTCAAAACACATAATCAATAATCCTTCTACGGCAAGAGGTAGGGGGAGAGAATTTCGATGGAGGCAAACAGAGCACACTAGCCTGGGAGGGCAGCCTTCACGAAGGAACGAAGCCCTGTGGAAGAGGGTGCTTTTCAGCACCCTTGTAGAGCACTTCCAAACAAAGAGACATACCCCAAGCGTGACAGGGCTCCATTCCTTCAAGGCTTCCAAGACATCTCTTGGGACACATTACCATGTGCCCAGTGGGCCCACGTGACACCAGAGCTTCGGAAAAAGAGACTGACCTGCAAAGAATGCTATGGGCCTTGGAAAGGAGGCATCGATTCTTCTCTTCAATGTCCTCAAGACATCTTTCTTGACTTTGCATTATGCTTAAGGCACAAGGGCACTGTAGGTGTGATGAACCCCAAGTCCGGCCACTTGTTTCCAATGAAGTTGCAAGCTTGAATCAGCATGACCTCCCCATAGACTTGAATAGATGACAATGTTCTCCTCTCCGTGCCTGTCCCTCTATTCTCACTTGTGGCCTAGGGTTCCTTTCTTATCCCTTGCATCAGACTCTGTTTTATCTCTTCTAGTTTCTGTGCCTGCTTTCTGTTTGCCAAACCTGTTTCTGGGTATCTGTCCCTTTAATAGCCTAGCCTAGGCCAATCCTCAGACTGTAACCATGCGGCCACCCTGGGGGACATGTTCACCGTGATGTCATAAGCGACCTCAAAATTCGAAGTTGTCCTGACAACCTCCGTGCACACAGAGTTTCACAGCCATCTCAGACCAGTCTGACTCCTCACCCTGTCTAGGTAGGATAGTTTTCCTTTTTCTGCAATTGTTGTCAGTTTCTATCTTTCTCCTTGAACTTCGAAAGGGCTCCTACATTCTCTCTAGACACTGGTTTCACTCCTGTAAGATTATCCTGGGTTTTATCTCTTATATCTTGGGTAGATGGCAAAATGGGTGGACCTTACCCAGAAAAAGTCCTGGACTCCCTCACAAGTTGAAGTTGCCCAGGGAATGTTCTGATGCACAATGATGGTGTCATCTCGTGGCACTCTGCCAATTCCACCTTGGCAGGTCACAAGTTTTCCTTCCTTCTGCCTTTGGGAAGTGTACCAGATACTTCCATAGATTGTAATATTCTTATGGTTCCTTTTCTTGTGCGTATTGATAACGTATCCTCACAATTGCTGCTTATTTATGATCTCTGCCCGCACCATACCATGAAATCTATATTTCCTAACACTACTAATGTGATATGCACTCGTAATGTGAAACAGTGAGGCCCGGGCCGCCCAAGCGGAATGTGGGCACTTACCTGCTCCACCACAGGGCCGGCCCTGAATTGTACTTTTGGACCAACCTTTTGCCTGAACTTGGGAAGACGTGGGCCTGTTTGGATTATTCGTGAAGGTGATTAGTAATAACATCATGGACGGTAACATTTTCCGTTCGTTCATGGG
Source organism: Equus asinus (assembly GCF_041296235.1). NCBI lineage: Eukaryota > Metazoa > Chordata > Mammalia > Perissodactyla > Equidae > Equus > Equus asinus. The sequence continues at coordinate 44,289,954 of NC_091816.1, read as the reverse complement.
TTTAGGACTGATCATGTTCTCTTCGTAGTATTCCTCTTCACCTATTTGGAATGGTCTGCCTTTCTGTAGCATCTGTAAGCATTTGGAGGTGATTTTCCATCCTTGGAAGTTCACCTTCCGTAAACTCTTTCCGCCCCCAAAGCTTTATGACATCATTCTGGACCCCGTTTTGGATTTTTGATTTGAGGTGAATTTATAGCCATGACCCTGCATTAGAACGTACTATAACTTCCAGATTCACATCCTCATTGCTTTAGACTTCTGTGTAGCTTACATCATCTTCACCAGTGTAAGACTAATCACAGGCCCTCACCACACACTTGTGCCTAATCTTCTCTTTCACCCTCCGTCACCGCCCCTCTTTGCCTCTGGGAGCCCGCATACAAATGTTCAGTGCCACCTGTTGGTTAGTGCTTGCTTTTTCTTCTCCTTGTAAGTGAGATTCTATGGTATTTGAATTTCTCACTGGGGCTTGTTACACTTCCCCTAAAACCCTCACAGCCATTCTGGTGGTCACAAATGGCTGGATTGCATCATTTGTTCCGGCTGAGTGGTATACCATTGTGTGGCTATAGCCCGTCTTCCTTCTCCAATCATCCCTTGCTGGACACCAGGGTGCTTTCCAAGTCTTGGATATCAGGAGTAAGACTGTGGTGAACACAGCCATGCACATGTCTTTATGCGGTAGTCTTTCTGACTTTTTTGGATAAGCAAGCGGCAGATTAATAGCTGGGTCATACGGGACATGGATACTTAAACTTCTGAGGCAGTTCCACACCTTTGGCATCGTGGCTGCACCGGGTTACACTCCCACCAGCAGTGCAGGAGGCTTCCCTTCTCTCCACCTCCTCTCTGACACTTGTTATTTCCTGTCTGCTTCCTTCTAGCCATGCTGACCACAGTGAGCTGCCATGGCCTTGCAGTTTGGATTTGCATTTTCCTGAGACTTAATGATGGTGAACAAGTTTTCATGCACCTACTGGCCCTCTTTCTGTCTTCTTCGGAGAAATCTCTGCTTCCATCTTTTGACCAGGTTTTCATTGGCTTGTTTTTTTTCTTGTGGAGACGTGCGAGTTGATTGTATCTTTGGGCTTTTCACCCCTTGTCCGATGTGTGGTTTGCAAACATCCTCTCCCAATTGTTGTGGTGTCTTAGTATTCAGTTGATGGTTTCCTTGAGTGGGCAGAAGTGTGTGCGTTTGATGTGGTCCCGTTTGTTTCTTGTTTCCTTTGTTGCCCTTGCCCAGTCAGACATGCTTCTTCCAAATAGGCGGCTCAGACAGATGGCAAAGAGCACTCTGCCTAGGTCTTCTCCTACAAGGTTCACGGTTTCAAGTCTGCCATTCAAGGCTTTAATCCACTTCAGGTGGTGTGTGTGCCAGGTGTAACATCATGGTGTACTCTCGTTGTGTTCCATGTGGCTGTGCAGGCTTCCCAGCACCGTTTATTGTAGAGACTCTCCTTTCTCCGCTGTCTCCACTTGGCTCCCTGGTCCAAAATGGGCTGTCCATGTAAGTTTGAGTTGGGCTCTGGGCTCTCAATTGTTTTGCATGGGTCTTCATGCCTGTTTTGGGGCCCAGACTGTGCCGTTTCGGTACCTAGCGCTTCGTCCTCTATGTTGAAATCAGAAATTGTGACACGTGCCGCTTTGTTCGTTTTCCTGAGGATTCCTTTGCCTAGTCAGGGTCTCGTGTTGCTGGCTAGAAACTTTAGGATTCTCTCTTCTTCTCTGTGGCAAATACTGCTGCAACTTTGACTGGGATTGCATGGAATCCAGAGATTCCTTACTGCGGTATGAACCTTTCAAGTGTGTTAATCCTTCCATTCCTAGATCCCTCGATATCTTTTTTTTTCTTGTGTCTTCTTGAGTTTCTTTCCCCAAAGGTTTGCTAGTTTTTGAATTAACATAGAATTCACCTGTTTTGCTAAGGTTATTCACAGAGATCCTATTCTTCGTAATGGCAAGCTCCTGTTTTTTTGTTTTTTTTTTTTCCTTAGCTTCAGTTTTTCTGTTCTTTGCAACTTTTAATTGGTTTTGTTTTGGCACAAGTGCATTGCTGTGCTCACATCTGCTGGCAATGCTCCTGTATTTGCTGTGGAAGTCTGGCCCTGTCCAACGTCCCTTCCCATCTGCCTCTACTCTACCTCGGACGCCTGCACCAGAACAACTGAAGCAGTGGTGAGGAGGCCCAAACCGAGGATTCCACCCAGCCCATACTGGGCCACAGACCCAGAAGGTGCGGACCTCACCACTGCACCACCGGCCGGCCACTTACATGTTCAGTGGCAACGTGCAGTTGAGTGCAATGGGAGTTAAATATACTAGTGAGCCCAACTCTAGCACTGTGTAGATGAGGCTAGGTTGTTTTTCGGGTCCATTGTGATGTCAGAGGATTTGTCATAATTGTGTCTCTGAGGTCCAGCATGCTTCCTGGATACAGGTTTCAGAGCCTGCTTGGAGCAGTCTCATAACTCACCCTTCCCAGTTAGCCCATGCTTGACCTTCGCTGCCGTTTTTTGGCTTGTGAATTTCTCTGACTTTCAAACGTTCCAGCAGAGTCTGTCTAAAGACGGACATCATCTTTCATTGTGGATAATTCAGGTGTGATTTCTGTTCACCTTCCATTTTCTGGGTCCTCTTTTTCTTTTCCATAGTATACTCGTCATGGTCTTTCTCAGCTATCTCCCTTAGACATGCTTATCAGTCCGTTCTCCTTCATTCCAAGGGATTAGTTTGTATTTCTTTAATCGCTGCATGTTCTCTAGGGTGAGGTGTGAGTGCTTTCGTGACTCTTGGTTGTTGTCCTTGAATTTGCACCGGTCACTTGTAGGACTCTTGGCTACCCTAGCCTAGGTCAAACTAAGCACTGAGAACACGTGGTCATGCGGGTTGGTTTGACATCCTGAGATCAGAAACTCCAAATTCGAGGTGGTCCTGGCAACCCCCTTCACGGACACAATGTTTCCAAGACAACTTAGACAAATCGGATGAATTCCACTCTCCAGGAAAGATATTTTTCTGTCTCTTTTCCGGATTTGGGAAGTTTCGAACTTGACCCCTGATCCTTGAACGTTCCCCTAGATTCCGTCCAGATACGGGCTTACTTAATTTTTATAGGGTGTGCCATTTGTTTGCCCTACATCCTCTACCCTGGCCTGTTTATTTTTCTTGAAACACAACTGTAAAGTTCTAATTTTCGTGCAACTTCCTTACATATGGTGTCAAAACACATAATCAATAATCCTTCTACGGCAAGAGGTAGGGGGAGAGAATTTCGATGGAGGCAAACAGAGCACACTAGCCTGGGAGGGCAGCCTTCACGAAGGAACGAAGCCCTGTGGAAGAGGGTGCTTTTCAGCACCCTTGTAGAGCACTTCCAAACAAAGAGACATACCGCAAGCGTGACAGGGCTCCATTCCTTCAAGGCTTCCAAGACATCTCTTGGGACACATTACCATGTGCCCAGTGGGCCCACGTGACACCAGAGCTTCGGAAAAAGAGACTGACCTGCAAAGAATGCTATGGGCCTTGGAAAGGAGGCATCGATTCTTCTCTTCAATGTCCTCAAGACATCTTTCTTGACTTTGCATTATGCTTAAGGCACAAGGGCACTGTAGCTGTGATGAACCCCAAGTCCGGCCACTTGTTTCCAATGAAGTTGCAAGCTTGAATCAGCATGACCTCCCCATAGACTTGAATAGATGACAATGTTCTCCTCTCCGTGCCTGTCCCTCTATTCTCACTTGTGGCCTAGGGTTCCTTTCTTATCCCTTGCATCAGACTCTGTTTTATCTCTTCTAGTTTCTGTGCCTGCTTTCTGTTTGCCAAACCTGTTTCTGGGTATCTGTCCCTTTAATAGCCTAGCCTAGGCCAATCCTCAGACTGTAACCATGCGGCCACCCTGGGGGACATGTTGACCGTGATGTCATAAGCGACCTCAAAATTCGAAGTTGTCCTGACAACCTCCGTGCACACAGAGTTTCACAGCCATCTCAGACCAGTCTGACTCCTCACCCTGTCTAGGTAGGATAGTTTTCCTTTTTCTGCAATTGTTGTCAGTTTCTATCTTTCTCCTTGAACTTCGAAAGGGCTCCTACATTCTCTCTAGACACTGGTTTCACTCCTGTAAGATTATCCTGGGTTTTATCTCTTATATCTTGGGTAGATGGCAAAATGGGTGGACCTTACCCAGAAAAAGTCCTGGACTCCCTCACAAGTTGAAGTTGCCCAGGGAATGTTCTGATGCACAATGATGGTGTCATCTCGTGGCACTCTGCCAATTCCACCTTGGCAGGTCACAAGTTTTCCTTCCTTCTGCCTTTGGGAAGTGTACCAGATACTTCCATAGATTGTAATATTCTTATGGTTCCTTTTCTTGTGCGTATTGATAACGTATCCTCACAATTGCTGCTTATTTATGATCTCTGCCCGCACCATACCATGAAATCTATATTTCCTAACACTACTAATGTGATATGCACTCGTAATGTGAAACAGTGAGGCCCGGGCCGCCCAAGCGGAATGTGGGCACTTACCTGCTCCCCCACAGGGCCGGCCCTGAATTGTACTTTTGGACCAACCTTTTGCCTGAACTTGGGAAGACGTGGGCCTGTTTGGATTATTCGTGAAGGTGATTAGTAATAACATCATGGACGGTAACATTTTCCGTTCGTTCATGGGTTTAGGACTGATCATGTTCTCTTCGTAGTATTCCTCTTCACCTATTTGGAATGGTCTGCCTTTCTGTAGCATCTGTAAGCATTTGGAGGTGATTTTCCATCCTTGGAAGTTCACCTTCCGTAAACTCTTTCCGCCCCCAAAGCTTTATGACATCATTCTGGACCCCGTTTTGGATTTTTGATTTGAGGTGAATTTATAGCCATGACCCTGCATTAGAACGTACTATAACTTCCAGATTCACATCCTCATTGCTTTAGACTTCTGTGTAGCTTACATCATCTTCACCAGTGTAAGACTAATCACAGGCCCTCACCACACACTTGTGCCTAATCTTCTCTTTCACCCTCCGTCACCGCCCCTCTTTGCCTCTGGGAGCCCGCATACAAATGTTCAGTGCCACCTGTTGGTTAGTGCTTGCTTTTTCTTCTCCTTGTAAGTGAGATTCTATGGTATTTGAATTTCTCACTGGGGCTTGTTACACTTCCCCTAAAACCCTCACAGCCATTCTGGTGGTCACAAATGGCTGGATTGCATCATTTGTTCCGGCTGAGTGGTATACCATTGTGTGGCTATAGCCCGTCTTCCTTCTCCAATCATCCCTTGCTGGACACCAGGGTGCTTTCCAAGTCTTGGATATCAGGAGTAAGACTGTGGTGAACACAGCCATGCACATGTCTTTATGCGGTAGTCTTTCTGACTTTTTTGGATAAGCAAGCGGCAGATTAATAGCTGGGTCATACGGGACATGGATACTTAAACTTCTGAGGCAGTTCCACACCTTTGGCATCGTGGCTGCACCGGGTTACACTCCCACCAGCAGTGCAGGAGGCTTCCCTTCTCTCCACCTCCTCTCTGACACTTGTTATTTCCTGTCTGCTTCCTTCTAGCCATGCTGACCACAGTGAGCTGCCATGGCCTTGCAGTTTGGATTTGCATTTTCCTGAGACTTAATGATGGTGAACAAGTTTTCATGCACCTACTGGCCCTCTTTCTGTCTTCTTCGGAGAAATCTCTGCTTCCATCTTTTGACCAGGTTTTCATTGGCTTGTTTTTTTTCTTGTGGAGACGTGCGAGTTGATTGTATCTTTGGGCTTTTCACCCCTTGTCCGATGTGTGGTTTGCAAACATCCTCTCCCAATTGTTGTGGTGTCTTAGTATTCAGTTGATGGTTTCCTTGAGTGGGCAGAAGTGTGTGCGTTTGATGTGGTCCCGTTTGTTTCTTGTTTCCTTTGTTGCCCTTGCCCAGTCAGACATGCTTCTTCCAAATAGGCGGCTCAGACAGATGGCAAAGAGCACTCTGCCTAGGTCTTCTCCTACAAGGTTCACGGTTTCAAGTCTGCCATTCAAGGCTTTAATCCACTTCAGGTGGTGTGTGTGCCAGGTGTAACATCATGGTGTACTCTCGTTGTGTTCCATGTGGCTGTGCAGGCTTCCCAGCACCGTTTATTGTAGAGACTCTCCTTTCTCCGCTGTCTCCACTTGGCTCCCTGGTCCAAAATGGGCTGTCCATGTAAGTTTGAGTTGGGCTCTGGGCTCTCAATTGTTTTGCATGGGTCTTCATGCCTGTTTTGGGGCCCAGACTGTGCCGTTTCGGTACCTAGCGCTTCGTCCTCTATGTTGAAATCAGAAATTGTGACACGTGCTGCTTTGTTCGTTTTCCTGAGGATTCCTTTGCCTAGTCAGGGTCTCGTGTTGCTGGCTAGAAACTTTAGGATTCTCTCTTCTTCTCTGTGGCAAATACTGCTGCAACTTTGACTGGGATTGCATGGAATCCAGAGATTCCTTACTGCGGTATGAACCTTTCAAGTGTGTTAATCCTTCCATTCCTAGATCCCTCGATATCTTTTTTTTTCTTGTGTCTTCTTGAGTTTCTTTCCCCAAAGGTTTGCTAGTTTTTGAATTAACATAGAATTCACCTGTTTTGCTAAGGTTATTCACAGAGATCCTATTCTTCGTAATGGCAAGCTCCTGTTTTTTTGTTTTTTTTTTCCTTAGCTTCAGTTTTTCTGTTCTTTGCAACTTTTAATTGGTTTTGTTTTGGCACAAGTGCATTGCTGTGCTCACATCTGCTGGCAATGCTCCTGTATTTGCTGTGGAAGTGTGGCCCTGTCCAACGTCCCTTCCCATCTGCCTCTACTCTACCTCGGACGCCTGCACCCGAACAACTGAAGCAGTGGTGAGGAGGCCCAAACCGAGGATTCCACCCAGCCCATACTGGGCCACAGACCCAGAAGGTGCGGACCTCACCACTGCACCACCGGCCGGCCACTTACATGTTCAGTGGCAACGTGCAGTTGAGTGCAATGGGAGTTAAATATACTAGTGAGCCCAACTCTAGCACTGTGTAGATGAGGCTAGGTTGTTTTTCGGGTCCATTGTGATGTCAGAGGATTTGTCATAATTGTGTCTCTGAGGTCCAGCATGCTTCCTGGATACAGGTTTCAGAGCCTGCTTGGAGCAGTCTCATAACTCACCCTTCCCAGTTAGCCCATGCTTGACCTTCGCTGCCGTTTTTTGGCTTGTGAATTTCTCTGACTTTCAAACGTTCCAGCAGAGTCTGTCTAAAGACGGACATCATCTTTCATTGTGGATAATTCAGGTGTGATTTCTGTTCACCTTCCATTTTCTGGGTCCTCTTTTTCTTTTCCATAGTATACTCGTCATGGTCTTTCTCAGCTATCTCCCTTAGACATGCTTATCAGTCCGTTCTCCTTCATTCCAAGGGATTAGTTTGTATTTCTTTAATCGCTGCATGTTCTCTAGGGTGAGGTGTGAGTGCTTTCGTGACTCTTGGTTGTTGTCCTTGAATTTGCACCGGTCACTTGTAGGACTCTTGGCTACCCTAGCCTAGGTCAAACTAAGCACTGAGAACACGTGGTCATGCGGGTTGGTTTGACATCCTGAGATCAGAAACTCCAAATTCGAGGTGGTCCTGGCAACCCCCTTCACGGACACAATGTTTCCAAGACAACTTAGACAAATCGGATGAATTCCACTCTCCAGGAAAGATATTTTTCTGTCTCTTTTCCGGATTTGGGAAGTTTCGAACTTGACCCCTGATCCTTGAACGTTCCCCTAGATTCCGTCCAGATACGGGCTTACTTAATTTTTATAGGGTGTGCCATTTGTTTGCCCTACATCCTCTACCCTGGCCTGTTTATTTTTCTTGAAACACAACTGTAAAGTTCTAATTTTCGTGCAACTTCCTTACATATGGTGTCAAAACACATAATCAATAATCCTTCTACGGCAAGAGGTAGGGGGAGAGAATTTCGATGGAGGCAAACAGAGCACACTAGCCTGGGAGGGCAGCCTTCACGAAGGAACGAAGCCCTGTGGAAGAGGGTGCTTTTCAGCACCCTTGTAGAGCACTTCCAAACAAAGAGACATACCCCAAGCGTGACAGGGCTCCATTCCTTCAAGGCTTCCAAGACATCTCTTGGGACACATTACCATGTGCCCAGTGGGCCCACGTGACACCAGAGCTTCGGAAAAAGAGACTGACCTGCAAAGAATGCTATGGGCCTTGGAAAGGAGGCATCGATTCTTCTCTTCAATGTCCTCAAGACATCTTTCTTGACTTTGCATTATGCTTAAGGCACAAGGGCACTGTAGGTGTGATGAACCCCAAGTCCGGCCACTTGTTTCCAATGAAGTTGCAAGCTTGAATCAGCATGACCTCCCCATAGACTTGAATAGATGACAATGTTCTCCTCTCCGTGCCTGTCCCTCTATTCTCACTTGTGGCCTAGGGTTCCTTTCTTATCCCTTGCATCAGACTCTGTTTTATCTCTTCTAGTTTCTGTGCCTGCTTTCTGTTTGCCAAACCTGTTTCTGGGTATCTGTCCCTTTAATAGCCTAGCCTAGGCCAATCCTCAGACTGTAACCATGCGGCCACCCTGGGGGACATGTTCACCGTGATGTCATAAGCGACCTCAAAATTCGAAGTTGTCCTGACAACCTCCGTGCACACAGAGTTTCACAGCCATCTCAGACCAGTCTGACTCCTCACCCTGTCTAGGTAGGATAGTTTTCCTTTTTCTGCAATTGGTGTCAGTTTCTATCTTTCTCCTTGAACTTCGAAAGGGCTCCTACATTCTCTCTAGACACTGGTTTCACTCCTGTAAGATTTTCCTGGGTTTTATCTCTTATATCTTGGGTAGATGGCAAAATGGGTGGACCTTACCCAGAAAAAGTCCTGGACTCCCTCACAAGTTGAAGTTGCCCAGGGAATGTTCTGATGCACAATGATGGTGTCATCTCGTGGCACTCTGCCAATTCCACCTTGGCAGGTCACAAGATTTCCTTCCTTCTGCCTTTGGGAAGTGTACCAGATACTTCCATAGATTGTAATATTCTTATGGTTCCTTTTCTTGTGCGTATTGATAACGTATCCTCACAATTGCTGCTTATTTATGATCTCTGCCCGCACCATACCATGAAATCTATATTTCCTAACACTACTAATGTGATATGCACTCGTAATGTGAAACAGTGAGGCCCGGGCCGCCCAAGCGGAATGTGGGCACTTACCTGCTCCACCACAGGGCCGGCCCTGAATTGTACTTTTGGACCAACCTTTTGCCTGAACTTGGGAAGACGTGGGCCTGTTTGGATTATTCGTGAAGGTGATTAGTAATAACATCATGGACGGTAACATTTTCCGTTCGTTCATGGGTTTAGGACTGATCATGTTCTCTTCGTAGTATTCCTCTTCACCTATTTGGAATGGTCTGCCTTTCTGTAGCATCTGTAAGCATTTGGAGGTGATTTTCCATCCTTGGAAGTTCACCTTCTGTAAACTCTTTCCGCCCCCAAAGCTTTATGACATCATTCTGGACCCCGTTTTGGATTTTTGATTTGAGGTGAATTTATAGCCATGACCCTGCATTAGAACGTACTATAACTTCCAGATTCACATCCTCATTGCTTTAGACTTCTGTGTAGCTTACATCATCTTCACCAGTGTAAGACTAATCACAGGCCCTCACCACACACTTGTGCCTAATCTTCTCTTTCACCCTCCGTCACCGCCCCTCTTTGCCTCTGGGAGCCCGCATACAAATGTTCAGTGCCACCTGTTGGTTAGTGCTTGCTTTTTCTTCTCCTTGTAAGTGAGATTCTATGGTATTTGAATTTCTCACTGGGGCTTGTTACACTTCCCCTAAAACCCTCACAGCCATTCTGGTGGTCACAAATGGCTGGATTGCATCATTTGTTCCGGCTGAGTGGTATACCATTGTGTGGCTATAGCCCGTCTTCCTTCTCCAATCATCCCTTGCTGGACACCAGGGTGCTTTCCAAGTCTTGGATATCAGGAGTAAGACTGTGGTGAACACAGCCATGCACATGTCTTTATGCGGTAGTCTTTCTGACTTTTTTGGATAAGCAAGCGGCAGATTAATAGCTGGGTCATACGGGACATGGATACTTAAACTTCTGAGGCAGTTCCACACCTTTGGCATCGTGGCTGCACCGGGTTACACTCCCACCAGCAGTGCAGGAGGCTTCCCTTCTCTCCACCTCCTCTCTGACACTTGTTATTTCCTGTCTGCTTCCTTCTAGCCATGCTGACCACAGTGAGCTGCCATGGCCTTGCAGTTTGGATTTGCATTTTCCTGAGACTTAATGATGGTGAACAAGTTTTCATGCACCTACTGGCCCTCTTTCTGTCTTCTTCGGAGAAATCTCTGCTTCCATCTTTTGACCAGGTTTTCATTGGCTTGTTTTTTTTCTTGTGGAGACGTGCGAGTTGATTGTATCTTTGGGCTTTTCACCCCTTGTCCGATGTGTGGTTTGCAAACATCCTCTCCCAATTGTTGTGGTGTCTTAGTATTCAGTTGATGGTTTCCTTGAGTGGGCAGAAGTGTGTGCATTTGATGTGGTCCCGTTTGTTTCTTGTTTCCTTTGTTGCCCTTGCCCAGTCAGACATGCTTCTTCCAAATAGGCGGCTCAGACAGATGGCAAAGAGCACTCTGCCTAGGTCTTCTCCTACAAGGTTCACGGTTTCAAGTCTGCCATTCAAGGCTTTAATCCATTTCAGGTGGTGTGTGTGCCAGGTGTAACATCATGGTGTACTCTCGTTGTGTTCCATGTGGCTGTGCAGGCTTCCCAGCACCGTTTATTGTAGAGACTCTCCTTTCTCCGCTGTCTCCACTTGGCTCCCTGGTCCAAAATGGGCTGTCCATGTAAGTTTGAGTTGGGCTCTGGGCTCTCAATTGTTTTGCATGGGTCTTCATGCCTGTTTTGGGGCCCAGACTGTGCCGTTTCGGTACCTAGCGCTTCGTCCTCTATGTTGAAATCAGAAATTGTGACACGTGCTGCTTTGTTCGTTTTCCTGAGGATTCCTTTGCCTAGTCAGGGTCTCGTGTTGCTGGCTAGAAACTTTAGGATTCTCTCTTCTTCTCTGTGGCAAATACTGCTGCAACTTTGACTGGGATTGCATGGAATCCAGAGATTCCTTACTGCGGTATGAACCTTTCAAGTGTGTTAATCCTTCCATTCCTAGATCCCTCGATATCTTTTTTTTTCTTGTGTCTTCTTGAGTTTCTTTCCCCAAAGGTTTGCTAGTTTTTGAATTAACATAGAATTCACCTGTTTTGCTAAGGTTATTCACAGAGATCCTATTCTTCGTAATGGCAAGCTCCTGTTTTTTTGTTTTTTTTTTCCTTAGCTTCAGTTTTTCTGTTCTTTGCAACTTTTAATTGGTTTTGTTTTGGCACAAGTGCATTGCTGTGCTCACATCTGCTGGCAATGCTCCTGTATTTGCTGTGGAAGTCTGGCCCTGTCCAACGTCCCTTCCCATCTGCCTCTACTCTACCTCGGACGCCTGCACCAGAACAACTGAAGCAGTGGTGAGGAGGCCCAAACCGAGGATTCCACCCAGCCCATACTGGGCCACAGACCCAGAAGGTGCGGACCTCACCACTGCACCACCGGCCGGCCACTTACATGTTCAGTGGCAACGTGCAGTTGAGTGCAATGGGAGTTAAATATACTAGTGAGCCCAACTCTAGCACTGTGTAGATGAGGCTAGGTTGTTTTTCGGGTCCATTGTGATGTCAGAGGATTTGTCATAATTGTGTCTCTGAGGTCCAGCATGCTTCCTGGATACAGGTTTCAGAGCCTGCTTGGAGCAGTCTCATAACTCACCCTTCCCAGTTAGCCCATGCTTGACCTTCGCTGCCGTTTTTTGGCTTGTGAATTTCTCTGACTTTCAAACGTTCCAGCAGAGTCTGTCTAAAGACGGACATCATCTTTCATTGTGGATAATTCAGGTGTGATTTCTGTTCACCTTCCATTTTCTGGGTCCTCTTTTTCTTTTCCATAGTATACTCGTCATGGTCTTTCTCAGCTATCTCCCTTAGACATGCTTATCAGTCCGTTCTCCTTCATTCCAAGGGATTAGTTTGTATTTCTTTAATCGCTGTATGTTCTCTAGGGTGAGGTGTGAGTGCTTTCGTGACTCTTGGTTGTTGTCCTTGAATTTGCACCGGTCACTTGTAGGACTCTTGGCTACCCTAGCCTAGGTCAAACTAAGCACTGAGAACACGTGCTCATGTGGGTTGGTTTGACATCCTGAGATCAGAAACTCCAAATTCGAGGTGGTCCTGGCAACCCCCTTCACGGACACAATGTTTCCAAGACAACTTAGACAAATCGGATGAATTCCACTCTCCAGGAAAGATATTTTTCTGTCTCTTTTCCGGATTTGGGAAGTTTCGAACTTGACCCCTGATCCTTGAACGTTCCCCTAGATTCCGTCCAGATACGGGCTTACTTAATTTTTATAGGGTGTGCCATTTGTTTGCCCTACATCCTCTACCCTGGCCTGTTTATTTTTCTTGAAACACAACTGTAAAGTTCTAATTTTCGTGCAACTTCCTTACATATGGTGTCAAAACACATAATCAATAATCCTTCTACGGCAAGAGGTAGGGGGAGAGAATTTCGATGGAGGCAAACAGAGCACACTAGCCTGGGAGGGCAGCCTTCACGAAGGAACGAAGCCCTGTGGAAGAGGGTGCTTTTCAGCACCCTTGTAGAGCACTTCCAAACAAAGAGACATACCCCAAGCGTGACAGGGCTCCATTCCTTCAAGGCTTCCAAGACATCTCTTGGGACACATTACCATGTGCCCAGTGGGCCCACGTGACACCAGAGCTTCGGAAAAAGAGACTGACCTGCAAAGAATGCTATGGGCCTTGGAAAGGAGGCATCGATTCTTCTCTTCAATGTCCTCAAGACATCTTTCTTGACTTTGCATTATGCTTAAGGCACAAGGGCACTGTAGGTGTGATGAACCCCAAGTCCGGCCACTTGTTTCCAATGAAGTTGCAAGCTTGAATCAGCATGACCTCCCCATAGACTTGAATAGATGACAATGTTCTCCTCTCCGTGCCTGTCCCTCTATTCTCACTTGTGGCCTAGGGTTCCTTTCTTATCCCTTGCATCAGACTCTGTTTTATCTCTTCTAGTTTCTGTGCCTGCTTTCTGTTTGCCAAACCTGTTTCTGGGTATCTGTCCCTTTAATAGCCTAGCCTAGGCCAATCCTCAGACTGTACCCATGCGGCCACCCTGGGGGACATGTTCACCGTGATGTCATAAGCGACCTCAAAATTCGAAGTTGTCCTGACAACCTCCGTGCACACAGAGTTTCACAGCCATCTCAGACCAGTCTGACTCCTCACCCTGTCTAGGTAGGATAGTTTTCCTTTTTCTGCAATTGGTGTCAGTTTCTATGTTTCTCCTTGAACTTCGAAAGGGCTCCTACATTCTCTCTAGACACTGGTTTCACTCCTGTAAGATTATCCTGGGTTTTATCTCTTATATCTTGGGTAGATGGCAAAATGGGTGGACCTTACCCAGAAAAAGTCCTGGACTCCCTCACAAGTTGAAGTTGCCCAGGGAATGTTCTGATGCACAATGATGGTGTCATCTCGTGGCACTCTGCCAATTCCACCTTGGCAGGTCACAAGATTTCCTTCCTTCTGCCTTTGGGAAGTGTACCAGATACTTCCATAGATTGTAATATTCTTATGGTTCCTTTTCTTGTGCGTATTGATAACGTATCCTCACAATTGCTGCTTATTTATGATCTCTGCCCGCACCATACCATGAAATCTATATTTCCTAACACTACTAATGTGATATGCACTCGTAATGTGAAACAGTGAGGCCCGGGCCGCCCAAGCGGAATGTGGGCACTTACCTGCTCCACCACAGGGCCGGCCCTGAATTGTACTTTTGGACCAACCTTTTGCCTGAACTTGGGAAGACGTGGGCCTGTTTGGATTATTCGTGAAGGTGATTAGTAATAACATCATGGACGGTAACATTTTCCGTTCGTTCATGGGTTTAGGACTGATCATGTTCTCTTCGTAGTATTCCTCTTCACCTATTTGGAATGGTCTGCCTTTCTGTAGCATCTGTAAGCATTTGGAGGTGATTTTCCATCCTTGGAAGTTCACCTTCCGTAAACTCTTTCCGCCCCCAAAGCTTTATGACATCATTCTGGACCCCGTTTTGGATTTTTGATTTGAGGTGAATTTATAGCCATGACCCTGCATTAGAACGTACTATAACTTCCAGATTCACATCCTCATTGCTTTAGACTTCTGTGTAGCTTACATCATCTTCACCAGTGTAAGACTAATCACAGGCCCTCACCACACACTTGTGCCTAATCTTCTCTTTCACCCTCCGTCACCGCCCCTCTTTGCCTCTGGGAGCCCGCATACAAATGTTCAGTGCCACCTGTTGGTTAGTGCTTGCTTTTTCTTCTCCTTGTAAGTGAGATTCTATGGTATTTGAATTTCTCACTGGGGCTTGTTACACTTCCCCTAAAACCCTCACAGCCATTCTGGTGGTCACAAATGGCTGGATTGCATCATTTGTTCCGGCTGAGTGGTATACCATTGTGTGGCTATAGCCCGTCTTCCTTCTCCAATCATCCCTTGCTGGACACCAGGGTGCTTTCCAAGTCTTGGATATCAGGAGTAAGACTGTGGTGAACACAGCCATGCACATGTCTTTATGCGGTAGTCTTTCTGACTTTTTTGGATAAGCAAGCGGCAGATTAATAGCTGGGTCATACGGGACATGGATACTTAAACTTCTGAGGCAGTTCCACACCTTTGGCATCGTGGCTGCACCGGGTTACACTCCCACCAGCAGTGCAGGAGGCTTCCCTTCTCTCCACCTCCTCTCTGACACTTGTTATTTCCTGTCTGCTTCCTTCTAGCCATGCTGACCACAGTGAGCTGCCATGGCCTTGCAGTTTGGATTTGCATTTTCCTGAGACTTAATGATGGTGAACAAGTTTTCATGCACCTACTGGCCCTCTTTCTGTCTTCTTCGGAGAAATCTCTGCTTCCATCTTTTGACCAGGTTTTCATTGGCTTGTTTTTTTTCTTGTGGAGACGTGCGAGTTGATTGTATCTTTGGGCTTTTCACCCCTTGTCCGATGTGTGGTTTGCAAACATCCTCTCCCAATTGTTGTGGTGTCTTAGTATTCAGTTGATGGTTTCCTTGAGTGGGCAGAAGTGTGTGCATTTGATGTGGTCCCGTTTGTTTCTTGTTTCCTTTGTTGCCCTTGCCCAGTCAGACATGCTTCTTCCAAATAGGCGGCTCAGACAGATGGCAAAGAGCACTCTGCCTAGGTCTTCTCCTACAAGGTTCACGGTTTCAAGTCTGCCATTCAAGGCTTTAATCCACTTCAGGTGGTGTGTGTGCCAGGTGTAACATCATGGTGTACTCTCGTTGTGTTCCATGTGGCTGTGCAGGCTTCCCAGCACCGTTTATTGTAGAGACTCTCCTTTCTCCGCTGTCTCCACTTGGCTCCCTGGTCCAAAATGGGCTGTCCATGTAAGTTTGAGTTGGGCTCTGGGCTCTCAATTGTTTTGCATGGGTCTTCATGCCTGTTTTGGGGCCCAGACTGTGCCGTTTCGGTACCTAGCGCTTCGTCCTCTATGTTGAAATCAGAAATTGTGACACGTGCCGCTTTGTTCGTTTTCCTGAGGATTCCTTTGCCTAGTCAGGGTCTCGTGTTGCTGGCTAGAAACTTTAGGATTCTCTCTTCTTCTCTGTGGCAAATACTGCTGCAACTTTGACTGGGATTGCATGGAATCCAGAGATTCCTTACTGCGGTATGAACCTTTCAAGTGTGTTAATCCTTCCATTCCTAGATCCCTCGATATCTTTTTTTTTCTTGTGTCTTCTTGAGTTTCTTTCCCCAAAGGTTTGCTAGTTTTTGAATTAACATAGAATTCACCTGTTTTGCTAAGGTTATTCACAGAGATCCTATTCTTCGTAATGGCAAGCTCCTGTTTTTTTGTTTTTTTTTTCCTTAGCTTCAGTTTTTCTGTTCTTTGCAACTTTTAATTGGTTTTGTTTTGGCACAAGTGCATTGCTGTGCTCACATCTGCTGGCAATGCTCCTGTATTTGCTGTGGAAGTCTGGCCCTGTCCAACGTCCCTTCCCATCTGCCTCTACTCTACCTCGGACGCCTGCACCAGAACAACTGAAGCAGTGGTGAGGAGGCCCAAACCGAGGATTCCACCCAGCCCATACTGGGCCACAGACCCAGAAGGTGCGGACCTCACCACTGCACCACCGGCCGGCCACTTACATGTTCAGTGGCAACGTGCAGTTGAGTGCAATGGGAGTTAAATATACTAGTGAGCCCAACTCTAGCACTGTGTAGATGAGGCTAGGTTGTTTTTCGGGTCCATTGTGATGTCAGAGGATTTGTCATAATTGTGTCTCTGAGGTCCAGCATGCTTCCTGGATACAGGTTTCAGAGCCTGCTTGGAGCAGTCTCATAACTCACCCTTCCCAGTTAGCCCATGCTTGACCTTCGCTGCCGTTTTTTGGCTTGTGAATTTCTCTGACTTTCAAACGTTCCAGCAGAGTCTGTCTAAAGACGGACATCATCTTTCATTGTGGATAATTCAGGTGTGATTTCTGTTCACCTTCCATTTTCTGGGTCCTCTTTTTCTTTTCCATAGTATACTCGTCATGGTCTTTCTCAGCTATCTCCCTTAGACATGCTTATCAGTCCGTTCTCCTTCATTCCAAGGGATTAGTTTGTATTTCTTTAATCGCTGTATGTTCTCTAGGGTGAGGTGTGAGTGCTTTCGTGACTCTTGGTTGTTGTCCTTGAATTTGCACCGGTCACTTGTAGGACTCTTGGCTACCCTAGCCTAGGTCAAACTAAGCACTGAGAACACGTGCTCATGTGGGTTGGTTTGACATCCTGAGATCAGAAACTCCAAATTCGAGGTGGTCCTGGCAACCCCCTTCACGGACACAATGTTTCCAAGACAACTTAGACAAATCGGATGAATTCCACTCTCCAGGAAAGATATTTTTCTGTCTCTTTTCCGGATTTGGGAAGTTTCGAACTTGACCCCTGATCCTTGAACGTTCCCCTAGATTCCGTCCAGATACGGGCTTACTTAATTTTTATAGGGTGTGCCATTTGTTTGCCCTACATCCTCTACCCTGGCCTGTTTATTTTTCTTGAAACACAACTGTAAAGTTCTAATTTTCGTGCAACTTCCTTACATATGGTGTCAAAACACATAATCAATAATCCTTCTACGGCAAGAGGTAGGGGGAGAGAATTTCGATGGAGGCAAACAGAGCACACTAGCCTGGGAGGGCAGCCTTCACGAAGGAACGAAGCCCTGTGGAAGAGGGTGCTTTTCAGCACCCTTGTAGAGCACTTCCAAACAAAGAGACATACCCCAAGCGTGACAGGGCTCCATTCCTTCAAGGCTTCCAAGACATCTCTTGGGACACATTACCATGTGCCCAGTGGGCCCACGTGACACCAGAGCTTCGGAAAAAGAGACTGACCTGCAAAGAATGCTATGGGCCTTGGAAAGGAGGCATCGATTCTTCTCTTCAATGTCCTCAAGACATCTTTCTTGACTTTGCATTATGCTTAAGGCACAAGGGCACTGTAGCTGTGATGAACCCCAAGTCCGGCCACTTGTTTCCAATGAAGTTGCAAGCTTGAATCAGCATGACCTCCCCATAGACTTGAATAGATGACAATGTTCTCCTCTCCGTGCCTGTCCCTCTATTCTCACTTGTGGCCTAGGGTTCCTTTCTTATCCCTTGCATCAGACTCTGTTTTATCTCTTCTAGTTTCTGTGCCTGCTTTCTGTTTGCCAAACCTGTTTCTGGGTATCTGTCCCTTTAATAGCCTAGCCTAGGCCAATCCTCAGACTGTAACCATGCGGCCACCCTGGGGGACATGTTCACCGTGATGTCATAAGCGACCTCAAAATTCGAAGTTGTCCTGACAACCTCCGTGCACACAGAGTTTCACAGCCATCTCAGACCAGTCTGACTCCTCACCCTGTCTAGGTAGGATAGTTTTCCTTTTTCTGCAATTGGTGTCAGTTTCTATCTTTCTCCTTGAACTTCGAAAGGGCTCCTACATTCTCTCTAGACACTGGTTTCACTCCTGTAAGATTATCCTGGGTTTTATCTCTTATATCTTGGGTAGATGGCAAAATGGGTGGACCTTACCCAGAAAAAGTCCTGGACTCCCTCACAAGTTGAAGTTGCCCAGGGAATGTTCTGATGCACAATGATGGTGTCATCTCGTGGCACTCTGCCAATTCCACCTTGGCAGGTCACAAGATTTCCTTCCTTCTGCCTTTGGGAAGTGTACCAGATACTTCCATAGATTGTAATATTCTTATGGTTCCTTTTCTTGTGCGTATTGATAACGTATCCTCACAATTGCTGCTTATTTATGATCTCTGCCCGCACCATACCATGAAATCTATATTTCCTAACACTACTAATGTGATATGCACTCGTAATGTGAAACAGTGAGGCCCGGGCCGCCCAAGCGGAATGTGGGCACTTACCTGCTCCACCACAGGGCCGGCCCTGAATTGTACTTTTGGACCAACCTTTTGCCTGAACTTGGGAAGACGTGGGCCTGTTTGGATTATTCGTGAAGGTGATTAGTAATAACATCATGGACGGTAACATTTTCCGTTCGTTCATGGGTTTAGGACTGATCATGTTCTCTTCGTAGTATTCCTCTTCACCTATTTGGAATGGTCTGCCTTTCTGTAGCATCTGTAAGCATTTGGAGGTGATTTTCCATCCTTGGAAGTTCACCTTCCGTAAACTCTTTCCGCCCCCAAAGCTTTATGACATCATTCTGGACCCCGTTTTGGATTTTTGATTTGAGGTGAATTTATAGCCATGACCCTGCATTAGAACGTACTATAACTTCCAGATTCACATCCTCATTGCTTTAGACTTCTGTGTAGCTTACATCATCTTCACCAGTGTAAGACTAATCACAGGCCCTCACCACACACTTGTGCCTAATCTTCTCTTTCACCCTCCGTCACCGCCCCTCTTTGCCTCTGGGAGCCCGCATACAAATGTTCAGTGCCACCTGTTGGTTAGTGCTTGCTTTTTCTTCTCCTTGTAAGTGAGATTCTATGGTATTTGAATTTCTCACTGGGGCTTGTTACACTTCCCCTAAAACCCTCACAGCCATTCTGGTGGTCACAAATGGCTGGATTGCATCATTTGTTCCGGCTGAGTGGTATACCATTGTGTGGCTATAGCCCGTCTTCCTTCTCCAATCATCCCTTGCTGGACACCAGGGTGCTTTCCAAGTCTTGGATATCAGGAGTAAGACTGTGGTGAACACAGCCATGCACATGTCTTTATGCGGTAGTCTTTCTGACTTTTTTGGATAAGCAAGCGGCAGATTAATAGCTGGGTCATACGGGACATGGATACTTAAACTTCTGAGGCAGTTCCACACCTTTGGCATCGTGGCTGCACCGGGTTACACTCCCACCAGCAGTGCAGGAGGCTTCCCTTCTCTCCACCTCCTCTCTGACACTTGTTATTTCCTGTCTGCTTCCTTCTAGCCATGCTGACCACAGTGAGCTGCCATGGCCTTGCAGTTTGGATTTGCATTTTCCTGAGACTTAATGATGGTGAACAAGTTTTCATGCACCTACTGGCCCTCTTTCTGTCTTCTTCGGAGAAATCTCTGCTTCCATCTTTTGACCAGGTTTTCATTGGCTTGTTTTTTTTCTTGTGGAGACGTGCGAGTTGATTGTATCTTTGGGCTTTTCACCCCTTGTCCGATGTGTGGTTTGCAAACATCCTCTCCCAATTGTTGTGGTGTCTTAGTATTCAGTTGATGGTTTCCTTGAGTGGGCAGAAGTGTGTGCATTTGATGTGGTCCCGTTTGTTTCTTGTTTCCTTTGTTGCCCTTGCCCAGTCAGACATGCTTCTTCCAAATAGGCGGCTCAGACAGATGGCAAAGAGCACTCTGCCTAGGTCTTCTCCTACAAGGTTCACGGTTTCAAGTCTGCCATTCAAGGCTTTAATCCATTTCAGGTGGTGTGTGTGCCAGGTGTAACATCATGGTGTACTCTCGTTGTGTTCCATGTGGCTGTGCAGGCTTCCCAGCACCGTTTATTGTAGAGACTCTCCTTTCTCCGCTGTCTCCACTTGGCTCCCTGGTCCAAAATGGGCTGTCCATGTAAGTTTGAGTTGGGCTCTGGGCTCTCAATTGTTTTGCATGGGTCTTCATGCCTGTTTTGGGGCCCAGACTGTGCCGTTTCGGTACCTAGCGCTTCGTCCTCTATGTTGAAATCAGAAATTGTGACACGTGCTGCTTTGTTCGTTTTCCTGAGGATTCCTTTGCCTAGTCAGGGTCTCGTGTTGCTGGCTAGAAACTTTAGGATTCTCTCTTCTTCTCTGTGGCAAATACTGCTGCAACTTTGACTGGGATTGCATGGAATCCAGAGATTCCTTACTGCGGTATGAACCTTTCAAGTGTGTTAATCCTTCCATTCCTAGATCCCTCGATATCTTTTTTTTTCTTGTGTCTTCTTGAGTTTCTTTCCCCAAAGGTTTGCTAGTTTTTGAATTAACATAGAATTCACCTGTTTTGCTAAGGTTATTCACAGAGATCCTATTCTTCGTAATGGCAAGCTCCTGTTTTTTTGTTTTTTTTTTCCTTAGCTTCAGTTTTTCTGTTCTTTGCAACTTTTAATTGGTTTTGTTTTGGCACAAGTGCATTGCTGTGCTCACATCTGCTGGCAATGCTCCTGTATTTGCTGTGGAAGTCTGGCCCTGTCCAACGTCCCTTCCCATCTGCCTCTACTCTACCTCGGACGCCTGCACCAGAACAACTGAAGCAGTGGTGAGGAGGCCCAAACCGAGGATTCCACCCAGCCCATACTGGGCCACAGACCCAGAAGGTGCGGACCTCACCACTGCACCACCGGCCGGCCACTTACATGTTCAGTGGCAACGTGCAGTTGAGTGCAATGGGAGTTAAATATACTAGTGAGCCCAACTCTAGCACTGTGTAGATGAGGCTAGGTTGTTTTTCGGGTCCATTGTGATGTCAGAGGATTTGTCATAATTGTGTCTCTGAGGTCCAGCATGCTTCCTGGATACAGGTTTCAGAGCCTGCTTGGAGCAGTCTCATAACTCACCCTTCCCAGTTAGCCCATGCTTGACCTTCGCTGCCGTTTTTTGGCTTGTGAATTTCTCTGACTTTCAAACGTTCCAGCAGAGTCTGTCTAAAGACGGACATCATCTTTCATTGTGGATAATTCAGGTGTGATTTCTGTTCACCTTCCATTTTCTGGGTCCTCTTTTTCTTTTCCATAGTATACTCGTCATGGTCTTTCTCAGCTATCTCCCTTAGACATGCTTATCAGTCCGTTCTCCTTCATTCCAAGGGATTAGTTTGTATTTCTTTAATCGCTGTATGTTCTCTAGGGTGAGGTGTGAGTGCTTTCGTGACTCTTGGTTGTTGTCCTTGAATTTGCACCGGTCACTTGTAGGACTCTTGGCTACCCTAGCCTAGGTCAAACTAAGCACTGAGAACACGTGCTCATGTGGGTTGGTTTGACATCCTGAGATCAGAAACTCCAAATTCGAGGTGGTCCTGGCAACCCCCTTCACGGACACAATGTTTCCAAGACAACTTAGACAAATCGGATGAATTCCACTCTCCAGGAAAGATATTTTTCTGTCTCTTTTCCGGATTTGGGAAGTTTCGAACTTGACCCCTGATCCTTGAACGTTCCCCTAGATTCCGTCCAGATACGGGCTTACTTAATTTTTATAGGGTGTGCCATTTGTTTGCCCTACATCCTCTACCCTGGCCTGTTTATTTTTCTTGAAACACAACTGTAAAGTTCTAATTTTCGTGCAACTTCCTTACATATGGTGTCAAAACACATAATCAATAATCCTTCTACGGCAAGAGGTAGGGGGAGAGAATTTCGATGGAGGCAAACAGAGCACACTAGCCTGGGAGGGCAGCCTTCACGAAGGAACGAAGCCCTGTGGAAGAGGGTGCTTTTCAGCACCCTTGTAGAGCACTTCCAAACAAAGAGACATACCCCAAGCGTGACAGGGCTCCATTCCTTCAAGGCTTCCAAGACATCTCTTGGGACACATTACCATGTGCCCAGTGGGCCCACGTGACACCAGAGCTTCGGAAAAAGAGACTGACCTGCAAAGAATGCTATGGGCCTTGGAAAGGAGGCATCGATTCTTCTCTTCAATGTCCTCAAGACATCTTTCTTGACTTTGCATTATGCTTAAGGCACAAGGGCACTGTAGCTGTGATGAACCCCAAGTCCGGCCACTTGTTTCCAATGAAGTTGCAAGCTTGAATCAGCATGACCTCCCCATAGACTTGAATAGATGACAATGTTCTCCTCTCCGTGCCTGTCCCTCTATTCTCACTTGTGGCCTAGGGTTCCTTTCTTATCCCTTGCATCAGACTCTGTTTTATCTCTTCTAGTTTCTGTGCCTGCTTTCTGTTTGCCAAACCTGTTTCTGGGTATCTGTCCCTTTAATAGCCTAGCCTAGGCCAATCCTCAGACTGTAACCATGCGGCCACCCTGGGGGACATGTTCACCGTGATGTCATAAGCGACCTCAAAATTCGAAGTTGTCCTGACAACCTCCGTGCACACAGAGTTTCACAGCCATCTCAGACCAGTCTGACTCCTCACCCTGTCTAGGTAGGATAGTTTTCCTTTTTCTGCAATTGGTGTCAGTTTCTATCTTTCTCCTTGAACTTCGAAAGGGCTCCTACATTCTCTCTAGACACTGGTTTCACTCCTGTAAGATTATCCTGGGTTTTATCTCTTATATCTTGGGTAGATGGCAAAATGGGTGGACCTTACCCAGAAAAAGTCCTGGACTCCCTCACAAGTTGAAGTTGCCCAGGGAATGTTCTGATGCACAATGATGGTGTCATCTCGTGGCACTCTGCCAATTCCACCTTGGCAGGTCACAAGATTTCCTTCCTTCTGCCTTTGGGAAGTGTACCAGATACTTCCATAGATTGTAATATTCTTATGGTTCCTTTTCTTGTGCGTATTGATAACGTATCCTCACAATTGCTGCTTATTTATGATCTCTGCCCGCACCATACCATGAAATCTATATTTCCTAACACTACTAATGTGATATGCACTCGTAATGTGAAACAGTGAGGCCCGGGCCGCCCAAGCGGAATGTGGGCACTTACCTGCTCCACCACAGGGCCGGCCCTGAATTGTACTTTTGGACCAACCTTTTGCCTGAACTTGGGAAGACGTGGGCCTGTTTGGATTATTCGTGAAGGTGATTAGTAATAACATCATGGACGGTAACATTTTCCGTTCGTTCATGGGTTTAGGACTGATCATGTTCTCTTCGTAGTATTCCTCTTCACCTATTTGGAATGGTCTGCCTTTCTGTAGCATCTGTAAGCATTTGGAGGTGATTTTCCATCCTTGGAAGTTCACCTTCCGTAAACTCTTTCCGCCCCCAAAGCTTTATGACATCATTCTGGACCCCGTTTTGGATTTTTGATTTGAGGTGAATTTCTAGCCATGACCCTGCATTAGAACGTACTATAACTTCCAGATTCACATCCTCATTGCTTTAGACTTCTGTGTAGCTTACATCATCTTCACCAGTGTAAGACTAATCACAGGCCCTCACCACACACTTGTGCCTAATCTTCTCTTTCACCCTCCGTCACCGCCCCTCTTTGCCTCTGGGAGCCCGCATACAAATGTTCAGTGCCACCTGTTGGTTAGTGCTTGCTTTTTCTTCTCCTTGTAAGTGAGATTCTATGGTATTTGAATTTCTCACTGGGGCTTGTTACACTTCCCCTAAAACCCTCACAGCCATTCTGGTGGTCACAAATGGCTGGATTGCATCATTTGTTCCGGCTGAGTGGTATACCATTGTGTGGCTATAGCCCGTCTTCCTTCTCCAATCATCCCTTGCTGGACACCAGGGTGCTTTCCAAGTCTTGGATATCAGGAGTAAGACTGTGGTGAACACAGCCATGCACATGTCTTTATGCGGTAGTCTTTCTGACTTTTTTG
This sequence comes from Equus asinus, assembly GCF_041296235.1. Taxonomy (NCBI): domain Eukaryota; kingdom Metazoa; phylum Chordata; class Mammalia; order Perissodactyla; family Equidae; genus Equus; species Equus asinus. The sequence continues at coordinate 44,265,857 of NC_091816.1, read as the reverse complement.
GATAAGCAAGCGGCAGATTAATAGCTGGGTCATACGGGACATGGATACTTAAACTTCTGAGGCAGTTCCACACCTTTGGCATCGTGGCTGCACCGGGTTACACTCCCACCAGCAGTGCAGGAGGCTTCCCTTCTCTCCACCTCCTCTCTGACACTTGTTATTTCCTGTCTGCTTCCTTCTAGCCATGCTGACCACAGTGAGCTGCCATGGCCTTGCAGTTTGGATTTGCATTTTCCTGAGACTTAATGATGGTGAACAAGTTTTCATGCACCTACTGGCCCTCTTTCTGTCTTCTTCGGAGAAATCTCTGCTTCCATCTTTTGACCAGGTTTTCATTGGCTTGTTTTTTTTCTTGTGGAGACGTGCGAGTTGATTGTATCTTTGGGCTTTTCACCCCTTGTCCGATGTGTGGTTTGCAAACATCCTCTCCCAATTGTTGTGGTGTCTTAGTATTCAGTTGATGGTTTCCTTGAGTGGGCAGAAGTGTGTGCATTTGATGTGGTCCCGTTTGTTTCTTGTTTCCTTTGTTGCCCTTGCCCAGTCAGACATGCTTCTTCCAAATAGGCGGCTCAGACAGATGGCAAAGAGCACTCTGCCTAGGTCTTCTCCTACAAGGTTCACGGTTTCAAGTCTGCCATTCAAGGCTTTAATCCACTTCAGGTGGTGTGTGTGCCAGGTGTAACATCATGGTGTACTCTCGTTGTGTTCCATGTGGCTGTGCAGGCTTCCCAGCACCGTTTATTGTAGAGACTCTCCTTTCTCCGCTGTCTCCACTTGGCTCCCTGGTCCAAAATGGGCTGTCCATGTAAGTTTGAGTTGGGCTCTGGGCTCTCAATTGTTTTGCATGGGTCTTCATGCCTGTTTTGGGGCCCAGACTGTGCCGTTTCGGTACCTAGCGCTTCGTCCTCTATGTTGAAATCAGAAATTGTGACACGTGCCGCTTTGTTCGTTTTCCTGAGGATTCCTTTGCCTAGTCAGGGTCTCGTGTTGCTGGCTAGAAACTTTAGGATTCTCTCTTCTTCTCTGTGGCAAATACTGCTGCAACTTTGACTGGGATTGCATGGAATCCAGAGATTCCTTACTGCGGTATGAACCTTTCAAGTGTGTTAATCCTTCCATTCCTAGATCCCTCGATATCTTTTTTTTTCTTGTGTCTTCTTGAGTTTCTTTCCCCAAAGGTTTGCTAGTTTTTGAATTAACATAGAATTCACCTGTTTTGCTAAGGTTATTCACAGAGATCCTATTCTTCGTAATGGCAAGCTCCTGTTTTTTTGTTTTTTTTTTCCTTAGCTTCAGTTTTTCTGTTCTTTGCAACTTTTAATTGGTTTTGTTTTGGCACAAGTGCATTGCTGTGCTCACATCTGCTGGCAATGCTCCTGTATTTGCTGTGGAAGTCTGGCCCTGTCCAACGTCCCTTCCCATCTGCCTCTACTCTACCTCGGACGCCTGCACCAGAACAACTGAAGCAGTGGTGAGGAGGCCCAAACCGAGGATTCCACCCAGCCCATACTGGGCCACAGACCCAGAAGGTGCGGACCTCACCACTGCACCACCGGCCGGCCACTTACATGTTCAGTGGCAACGTGCAGTTGAGTGCAATGGGAGTTAAATATACTAGTGAGCCCAACTCTAGCACTGTGTAGATGAGGCTAGGTTGTTTTTCGGGTCCATTGTGATGTCAGAGGATTTGTCATAATTGTGTCTCTGAGGTCCAGCATGCTTCCTGGATACAGGTTTCAGAGCCTGCTTGGAGCAGTCTCATAACTCACCCTTCCCAGTTAGCCCATGCTTGACCTTCGCTGCCGTTTTTTGGCTTGTGAATTTCTCTGACTTTCAAACGTTCCAGCAGAGTCTGTCTAAAGACGGACATCATCTTTCATTGTGGATAATTCAGGTGTGATTTCTGTTCACCTTCCATTTTCTGGGTCCTCTTTTTCTTTTCCATAGTATACTCGTCATGGTCTTTCTCAGCTATCTCCCTTAGACATGCTTATCAGTCCGTTCTCCTTCATTCCAAGGGATTAGTTTGTATTTCTTTAATCGCTGTATGTTCTCTAGGGTGAGGTGTGAGTGCTTTCGTGACTCTTGGTTGTTGTCCTTGAATTTGCACCGGTCACTTGTAGGACTCTTGGCTACCCTAGCCTAGGTCAAACTAAGCACTGAGAACACGTGCTCATGTGGGTTGGTTTGACATCCTGAGATCAGAAACTCCAAATTCGAGGTGGTCCTGGCAACCCCCTTCACGGACACAATGTTTCCAAGACAACTTAGACAAATCGGATGAATTCCACTCTCCAGGAAAGATATTTTTCTGTCTCTTTTCCGGATTTGGGAAGTTTCGAACTTGACCCCTGATCCTTGAACGTTCCCCTAGATTCCGTCCAGATACGGGCTTACTTAATTTTTATAGGGTGTGCCATTTGTTTGCCCTACATCCTCTACCCTGGCCTGTTTATTTTTCTTGAAACACAACTGTAAATTTCTAATTTTCGTGCAACTTCCTTACATATGGTGTCAAAACACATAATCAATAATCCTTCTACGGCAAGAGGTAGGGGGAGAGAATTTCGATGGAGGCAAACAGAGCACACTAGCCTGGGAGGGCAGCCTTCACGAAGGAACGAAGCCCTGTGGAAGAGGGTGCTTTTCAGCACCCTTGTAGAGCACTTCCAAACAAAGAGACATACCCCAAGCGTGACAGGGCTCCATTCCTTCAAGGCTTCCAAGACATCTCTTGGGACACATTACCATGTGCCCAGTGGGCCCACGTGACACCAGAGCTTCGGAAAAAGAGACTGACCTGCAAAGAATGCTATGGGCCTTGGAAAGGAGGCATCGATTCTTCTCTTCAATGTCCTCAAGACATCTTTCTTGACTTTGCATTATGCTTAAGGCACAAGGGCACTGTAGGTGTGATGAACCCCAAGTCCGGCCACTTGTTTCCAATGAAGTTGCAAGCTTGAATCAGCATGACCTCCCCATAGACTTGAATAGATGACAATGTTCTCCTCTCCGTGCCTGTCCCTCTATTCTCACTTGTGGCCTAGGGTTCCTTTCTTATCCCTTGCATCAGACTCTGTTTTATCTCTTCTAGTTTCTGTGCCTGCTTTCTGTTTGCCAAACCTGTTTCTGGGTATCTGTCCCTTTAATAGCCTAGCCTAGGCCAATCCTCAGACTGTAACCATGCGGCCACCCTGGGGGACATGTTCACCGTGATGTCATAAGCGACCTCAAAATTCGAAGTTGTCCTGACAACCTCCGTGCACACAGAGTTTCACAGCCATCTCAGACCAGTCTGACTCCTCACCCTGTCTAGGTAGGATAGTTTTCCTTTTTCTGCAATTGGTGTCAGTTTCTATCTTTCTCCTTGAACTTCGAAAGGGCTCCTACATTCTCTCTAGACACTGGTTTCACTCCTGTAAGATTATCCTGGGTTTTATCTCTTATATCTTGGGTAGATGGCAAAATGGGTGGACCTTACCCAGAAAAAGTCCTGGACTCCCTCACAAGTTGAAGTTGCCCAGGGAATGTTCTGATGCACAATGATGGTGTCATCTCGTGGCACTCTGCCAATTCCACCTTGGCAGGTCACAAGATTTCCTTCCTTCTGCCTTTGGGAAGTGTACCAGATACTTCCATAGATTGTAATATTCTTATGGTTCCTTTTCTTGTGCGTATTGATAACGTATCCTCACAATTGCTGCTTATTTATGATCTCTGCCCGCACCATACCATGAAATCTATATTTCCTAACACTACTAATGTGATATGCACTCGTAATGTGAAACAGTGAGGCCCGGGCCGCCCAAGCGGAATGTGGGCACTTACCTGCTCCACCACAGGGCCGGCCCTGAATTGTACTTTTGGACCAACCTTTTGCCTGAACTTGGGAAGACGTGGGCCTGTTTGGATTATTCGTGAAGGTGATTAGTAATAACATCATGGACGGTAACATTTTCCGTTCGTTCATGGGTTTAGGACTGATCATGTTCTCTTCGTAGTATTCCTCTTCACCTATTTGGAATGGTCTGCCTTTCTGTAGCATCTGTAAGCATTTGGAGGTGATTTTCCATCCTTGGAAGTTCACCTTCCGTAAACTCTTTCCGCCCCCAAAGCTTTATGACATCATTCTGGACCCCGTTTTGGATTTTTGATTTGAGGTGAATTTATAGCCATGACCCTGCATTAGAACGTACTATAACTTCCAGATTCACATCCTCATTGCTTTAGACTTCTGTGTAGCTTACATCATCTTCACCAGTGTAAGACTAATCACAGGCCCTCACCACACACTTGTGCCTAATCTTCTCTTTCACCCTCCGTCACCGCCCCTCTTTGCCTCTGGGAGCCCGCATACAAATGTTCAGTGCCACCTGTTGGTTAGTGCTTGCTTTTTCTTCTCCTTGTAAGTGAGATTCTATGGTATTTGAATTTCTCACTGGGGCTTGTTACACTTCCCCTAAAACCCTCACAGCCATTCTGGTGGTCACAAATGGCTGGATTGCATCATTTGTTCCGGCTGAGTGGTATACCATTGTGTGGCTATAGCCCGTCTTCCTTCTCCAATCATCCCTTGCTGGACACCAGGGTGCTTTCCAAGTCTTGGATATCAGGAGTAAGACTGTGGTGAACACAGCCATGCACATGTCTTTATGCGGTAGTCTTTCTGACTTTTTTGGATAAGCAAGCGGCAGATTAATAGCTGGGTCATACGGGACATGGATACTTAAACTTCTGAGGCAGTTCCACACCTTTGGCATCGTGGCTGCACCGGGTTACACTCCCACCAGCAGTGCAGGAGGCTTCCCTTCTCTCCACCTCCTCTCTGACACTTGTTATTTCCTGTCTGCTTCCTTCTAGCCATGCTGACCACAGTGAGCTGCCATGGCCTTGCAGTTTGGATTTGCATTTTCCTGAGACTTAATGATGGTGAACAAGTTTTCATGCACCTACTGGCCCTCTTTCTGTCTTCTTCGGAGAAATCTCTGCTTCCATCTTTTGACCAGGTTTTCATTGGCTTGTTTTTTTTCTTGTGGAGACGTGCGAGTTGATTGTATCTTTGGGCTTTTCACCCCTTGTCCGATGTGTGGTTTGCAAACATCCTCTCCCAATTGTTGTGGTGTCTTAGTATTCAGTTGATGGTTTCCTTGAGTGGGCAGAAGTGTGTGCATTTGATGTGGTCCCGTTTGTTTCTTGTTTCCTTTGTTGCCCTTGCCCAGTCAGACATGCTTCTTCCAAATAGGCGGCTCAGACAGATGGCAAAGAGCACTCTGCCTAGGTCTTCTCCTACAAGGTTCACGGTTTCAAGTCTGCCATTCAAGGCTTTAATCCACTTCAGGTGGTGTGTGTGCCAGGTGTAACATCATGGTGTACTCTCGTTGTGTTCCATGTGGCTGTGCAGGCTTCCCAGCACCGTTTATTGTAGAGACTCTCCTTTCTCCGCTGTCTCCACTTGGCTCCCTGGTCCAAAATGGGCTGTCCATGTAAGTTTGAGTTGGGCTCTGGGCTCTCAATTGTTTTGCATGGGTCTTCATGCCTGTTTTGGGGCCCAGACTGTGCCGTTTCGGTACCTAGCGCTTCGTCCTCTATGTTGAAATCAGAAATTGTGACACGTGCCGCTTTGTTCGTTTTCCTGAGGATTCCTTTGCCTAGTCAGGGTCTCGTGTTGCTGGCTAGAAACTTTAGGATTCTCTCTTCTTCTCTGTGGCAAATACTGCTGCAACTTTGACTGGGATTGCATGGAATCCAGAGATTCCTTACTGCGGTATGAACCTTTCAAGTGTGTTAATCCTTCCATTCCTAGATCCCTCGATATCTTTTTTTTTCTTGTGTCTTCTTGAGTTTCTTTCCCCAAAGGTTTGCTAGTTTTTGAATTAACATAGAATTCACCTGTTTTGCTAAGGTTATTCACAGAGATCCTATTCTTCGTAATGGCAAGCTCCTGTTTTTTTGTTTTTTTTTTCCTTAGCTTCAGTTTTTCTGTTCTTTGCAACTTTTAATTGGTTTTGTTTTGGCACAAGTGCATTGCTGTGCTCACATCTGCTGGCAATGCTCCTGTATTTGCTGTGGAAGTGTGGCCCTGTCCAACGTCCCTTCCCATCTGCCTCTACTCTACCTCGGACGCCTGCACCAGAACAACTGAAGCAGTGGTGAGGAGGCCCAAACCGAGGATTCCACCCAGCCCATACTGGGCCACAGACCCAGAAGGTGCGGACCTCACCACTGCACCACCGGCCGGCCACTTACATGTTCAGTGGCAACGTGCAGTTGAGTGCAATGGGAGTTAAATATACTAGTGAGCCCAACTCTAGCACTGTGTAGATGAGGCTAGGTTGTTTTTCGGGTCCATTGTGATGTCAGAGGATTTGTCATAATTGTGTCTCTGAGGTCCAGCATGCTTCCTGGATACAGGTTTCAGAGCCTGCTTGGAGCAGTCTCATAACTCACCCTTCCCAGTTAGCCCATGCTTGACCTTCGCTGCCGTTTTTTGGCTTGTGAATTTCTCTGACTTTCAAACGTTCCAGCAGAGTCTGTCTAAAGACGGACATCATCTTTCATTGTGGATAATTCAGGTGTGATTTCTGTTCACCTTCCATTTTCTGGGTCCTCTTTTTCTTTTCCATAGTATACTCGTCATGGTCTTTCTCAGCTATCTCCCTTAGACATGCTTATCAGTCCGTTCTCCTTCATTCCAAGGGATTAGTTTGTATTTCTTTAATCGCTGTATGTTCTCTAGGGTGAGGTGTGAGTGCTTTCGTGACTCTTGGTTGTTGTCCTTGAATTTGCACCGGTCACTTGTAGGACTCTTGGCTACCCTAGCCTAGGTCAAACTAAGCACTGAGAACACGTGCTCATGTGGGTTGGTTTGACATCCTGAGATCAGAAACTCCAAATTCGAGGTGGTCCTGGCAACCCCCTTCACGGACACAATGTTTCCAAGACAACTTAGACAAATCGGATGAATTCCACTCTCCAGGAAAGATATTTTTCTGTCTCTTTTCCGGATTTGGGAAGTTTCGAACTTGACCCCTGATCCTTGAACGTTCCCCTAGATTCCGTCCAGATACGGGCTTACTTAATTTTTATAGGGTGTGCCCTTTGTTTGCCCTACATCCTCTACCCTGGCCTGTTTATTTTTCTTGAAACACAACTGTAAAGTTCTAATTTTCGTGCAACTTCCTTACATATGGTGTCAAAACACATAATCAATAATCCTTCTACGGCAAGAGGTAGGGGGAGAGAATTTCGATGGAGGCAAACAGAGCACACTAGCCTGGGAGGGCAGCCTTCACGAAGGAACGAAGCCCTGTGGAAGAGGGTGCTTTTCAGCACCCTTGTAGAGCACTTCCAAACAAAGAGACATACCCCAAGCGTGACAGGGCTCCATTCCTTCAAGGCTTCCAAGACATCTCTTGGGACACATTACCATGTGCCCAGTGGGCCCACGTGACACCAGAGCTTCGGAAAAAGAGACTGACCTGCAAAGAATGCTATGGGCCTTGGAAAGGAGGCATCGATTCTTCTCTTCAATGTCCTCAAGACATCTTTCTTGACTTTGCATTATGCTTAAGGCACAAGGGCACTGTAGGTGTGATGAACCCCAAGTCCGGCCACTTGTTTCCAATGAAGTTGCAAGCTTGAATCAGCATGACCTCCCCATAGACTTGAATAGATGACAATGTTCTCCTCTCCGTGCCTGTCCCTCTATTCTCACTTGTGGCCTAGGGTTCCTTTCTTATCCCTTGCATCAGACTCTGTTTTATCTCTTCTAGTTTCTGTGCCTGCTTTCTGTTTGCCAAACCTGTTTCTGGGTATCTGTCCCTTTAATAGCCTAGCCTAGGCCAATCCTCAGACTGTAACCATGCGGCCACCCTGGGGGACATGTTCACCGTGATGTCATAAGCGACCTCAAAATTCGAAGTTGTCCTGACAACCTCCGTGCACACAGAGTTTCACAGCCATCTCAGACCAGTCTGACTCCTCACCCTGTCTAGGTAGGATAGTTTTCCTTTTTCTGCAATTGGTGTCAGTTTCTATCTTTCTCCTTGAACTTCGAAAGGGCTCCTACATTCTCTCTAGACACTGGTTTCACTCCTGTAAGATTATCCTGGGTTTTATCTCTTATATCTTGGGTAGATGGCAAAATGGGTGGACCTTACCCAGAAAAAGTCCTGGACTCCCTCACAAGTTGAAGTTGCCCAGGGAATGTTCTGATGCACAATGATGGTGTCATCTCGTGGCACTCTGCCAATTCCACCTTGGCAGGTCACAAGATTTCCTTCCTTCTGCCTTTGGGAAGTGTACCAGATACTTCCATAGATTGTAATATTCTTATGGTTCCTTTTCTTGTGCGTATTGATAACGTATCCTCACAATTGCTGCTTATTTATGATCTCTGCCCGCACCATACCATGAAATCTATATTTCCTAACACTACTAATGTGATATGCACTCGTAATGTGAAACAGTGAGGCCCGGGCCGCCCAAGCGGAATGTGGGCACTTACCTGCTCCACCACAGGGCCGGCCCTGAATTGTACTTTTGGACCAACCTTTTGCCTGAACTTGGGAAGACGTGGGCCTGTTTGGATTATTCGTGAAGGTGATTAGTAATAACATCATGGACGGTAACATTTTCCGTTCGTTCATGGGTTTAGGACTGATCATGTTCTCTTCGTAGTATTCCTCTTCACCTATTTGGAATGGTCTGCCTTTCTGTAGCATCTGTAAGCATTTGGAGGTGATTTTCCATCCTTGGAAGTTCACCTTCCGTAAACTCTTTCCGCCCCCAAAGCTTTATGACATCATTCTGGACCCCGTTTTGGATTTTTGATTTGAGGTGAATTTATAGCCATGACCCTGCATTAGAACGTACTATAACTTCCAGATTCACATCCTCATTGCTTTAGACTTCTGTGTAGCTTACATCATCTTCACCAGTGTAAGACTAATCACAGGCCCTCACCACACACTTGTGCCTAATCTTCTCTTTCACCCTCCGTCACCGCCCCTCTTTGCCTCTGGGAGCCCGCATACAAATGTTCAGTGCCACCTGTTGGTTAGTGCTTGCTTTTTCTTCTCCTTGTAAGTGAGATTCTATGGTATTTGAATTTCTCACTGGGGCTTGTTACACTTCCCCTAAAACCCTCACAGCCATTCTGGTGGTCACAAATGGCTGGATTGCATCATTTGTTCCGGCTGAGTGGTATACCATTGTGTGGCTATAGCCCGTCTTCCTTCTCCAATCATCCCTTGCTGGACACCAGGGTGCTTTCCAAGTCTTGGATATCAGGAGTAAGACTGTGGTGAACACAGCCATGCACATGTCTTTATGCGGTAGTCTTTCTGACTTTTTTGGATAAGCAAGCGGCAGATTAATAGCTGGGTCATACGGGACATGGATACTTAAACTTCTGAGGCAGTTCCACACCTTTGGCATCGTGGCTGCACCGGGTTACACTCCCACCAGCAGTGCAGGAGGCTTCCCTTCTCTCCACCTCCTCTCTGACACTTGTTATTTCCTGTCTGCTTCCTTCTAGCCATGCTGACCACAGTGAGCTGCCATGGCCTTGCAGTTTGGATTTGCATTTTCCTGAGACTTAATGATGGTGAACAAGTTTTCATGCACCTACTGGCCCTCTTTCTGTCTTCTTCGGAGAAATCTCTGCTTCCATCTTTTGACCAGGTTTTCATTGGCTTGTTTTTTTTCTTGTGGAGACGTGCGAGTTGATTGTATCTTTGGGCTTTTCACCCCTTGTCCGATGTGTGGTTTGCAAACATCCTCTCCCAATTGTTGTGGTGTCTTAGTATTCAGTTGATGGTTTCCTTGAGTGGGCAGAAGTGTGTGCATTTGATGTGGTCCCGTTTGTTTCTTGTTTCCTTTGTTGCCCTTGCCCAGTCAGACATGCTTCTTCCAAATAGGCGGCTCAGACAGATGGCAAAGAGCACTCTGCCTAGGTCTTCTCCTACAAGGTTCACGGTTTCAAGTCTGCCATTCAAGGCTTTAATCCATTTCAGGTGGTGTGTGTGCCAGGTGTAACATCATGGTGTACTCTCGTTGTGTTCCATGTGGCTGTGCAGGCTTCCCAGCACCGTTTATTGTAGAGACTCTCCTTTCTCCGCTGTCTCCACTTGGCTCCCTGGTCCAAAATGGGCTGTCCATGTAAGTTTGAGTTGGGCTCTGGGCTCTCAATTGTTTTGCATGGGTCTTCATGCCTGTTTTGGGGCCCAGACTGTGCCGTTTCGGTACCTAGCGCTTCGTCCTCTATGTTGAAATCAGAAATTGTGACACGTGCCGCTTTGTTCGTTTTCCTGAGGATTCCTTTGCCTAGTCAGGGTCTCGTGTTGCTGGCTAGAAACTTTAGGATTCTCTCTTCTTCTCTGTGGCAAATACTGCTGCAACTTTGACTGGGATTGCATGGAATCCAGAGATTCCTTACTGCGGTATGAACCTTTCAAGTGTGTTAATCCTTCCATTCCTAGATCCCTCGATATCTTTTTTTTTCTTGTGTCTTCTTGAGTTTCTTTCCCCAAAGGTTTGCTAGTTTTTGAATTAACATAGAATTCACCTGTTTTGCTAAGGTTATTCACAGAGATCCTATTCTTCGTAATGGCAAGCTCCTGTTTTTTTGTTTTTTTTTTTTCCTTAGCTTCAGTTTTTCTGTTCTTTGCAACTTTTAATTGGTTTTGTTTTGGCACAAGTGCATTGCTGTGCTCACATCTGCTGGCAATGCTCCTGTATTTGCTGTGGAAGTGTGGCCCTGTCCAACGTCCCTTCCCATCTGCCTCTACTCTACCTCGGACGCCTGCACCAGAACAACTGAAGCAGTGGTGAGGAGGCCCAAACCGAGGATTCCACCCAGCCCATACTGGGCCACAGACCCAGAAGGTGCGGACCTCACCACTGCACCACCGGCCGGCCACTTACATGTTCAGTGGCAACGTGCAGTTGAGTGCAATGGGAGTTAAATATACTAGTGAGCCCAACTCTAGCACTGTGTAGATGAGGCTAGGTTGTTTTTCGGGTCCATTGTGATGTCAGAGGATTTGTCATAATTGTGTCTCTGAGGTCCAGCATGCTTCCTGGATACAGGTTTCAGAGCCTGCTTGGAGCAGTCTCATAACTCACCCTTCCCAGTTAGCCCATGCTTGACCTTCGCTGCCGTTTTTTGGCTTGTGAATTTCTCTGACTTTCAAACGTTCCAGCAGAGTCTGTCTAAAGACGGACATCATCTTTCATTGTGGATAATTCAGGTGTGATTTCTGTTCACCTTCCATTTTCTGGGTCCTCTTTTTCTTTTCCATAGTATACTCGTCATGGTCTTTCTCAGCTATCTCCCTTAGACATGCTTATCAGTCCGTTCTCCTTCATTCCAAGGGATTAGTTTGTATTTCTTTAATCGCTGTATGTTCTCTAGGGTGAGGTGTGAGTGCTTTCGTGACTCTTGGTTGTTGTCCTTGAATTTGCACCGGTCACTTGTAGGACTCTTGGCTACCCTAGCCTAGGTCAAACTAAGCACTGAGAACACGTGGTCATGCGGGTTGGTTTGACATCCTGAGATCAGAAACTCCAAATTCGAGGTGGTCCTGGCAACCCCCTTCACGGACACAATGTTTCCAAGACAACTTAGACAAATCGGATGAATTCCACTCTCCAGGAAAGATATTTTTCTGTCTCTTTTCCGGATTTGGGAAGTTTCGAACTTGACCCCTGATCCTTGAACGTTCCCCTAGATTCCGTCCAGATACGGGCTTACTTAATTTTTATAGGGTGTGCCATTTGTTTGCCCTACATCCTCTACCCTGGCCTGTTTATTTTTCTTGAAACACAACTGTAAAGTTCTAATTTTCGTGCAACTTCCTTACATATGGTGTCAAAACACATAATCAATAATCCTTCTACGGCAAGAGGTAGGGGGAGAGAATTTCGATGGAGGCAAACAGAGCACACTAGCCTGGGAGGGCAGCCTTCACGAAGGAACGAAGCCCTGTGGAAGAGGGTGCTTTTCAGCACCCTTGTAGAGCACTTCCAAACAAAGAGACATACCCCAAGCGTGACAGGGCTCCATTCCTTCAAGGCTTCCAAGACATCTCTTGGGACACATTACCATGTGCCCAGTGGGCCCACGTGACACCAGAGCTTCGGAAAAAGAGACTGACCTGCAAAGAATGCTATGGGCCTTGGAAAGGAGGCATCGATTCTTCTCTTCAATGTCCTCAAGACATCTTTCTTGACTTTGCATTATGCTTAAGGCACAAGGGCACTGTAGGTGTGATGAACCCCAAGTCCGGCCACTTGTTTCCAATGAAGTTGCAAGCTTGAATCAGCATGACCTCCCCATAGACTTGAATAGATGACAATGTTCTCCTCTCCGTGCCTGTCCCTCTATTCTCACTTGTGGCCTAGGGTTCCTTTCTTATCCCTTGCATCAGACTCTGTTTTATCTCTTCTAGTTTCTGTGCCTGCTTTCTGTTTGCCAAACCTGTTTCTGGGTATCTGTCCCTTTAATAGCCTAGCCTAGGCCAATCCTCAGACTGTACCCATGCGGCCACCCTGGGGGACATGTTCACCGTGATGTCATAAGCGACCTCAAAATTCGAAGTTGTCCTGACAACCTCCGTGCACACAGAGTTTCACAGCCATCTCAGACCAGTCTGACTCCTCACCCTGTCTAGGTAGGATAGTTTTCCTTTTTCTGCAATTGGTGTCAGTTTCTATCTTTCTCCTTGAACTTCGAAAGGGCTCCTACATTCTCTCTAGACACTGGTTTCACTCCTGTAAGATTATCCTGGGTTTTATCTCTTATATCTTGGGTAGATGGCAAAATGGGTGGACCTTACCCAGAAAAAGTCCTGGACTCCCTCACAAGTTGAAGTTGCCCAGGGAATGTTCTGATGCACAATGATGGTGTCATCTCGTGGCACTCTGCCAATTCCACCTTGGCAGGTCACAAGATTTCCTTCCTTCTGCCTTTGGGAAGTGTACCAGATACTTCCATAGATTGCAATATTCTTATGGTTCCTTTTCTTGTGCGTATTGATAACGTATCCTCACAATTGCTGCTTATTTATGATCTCTGCCCGCACCATACCATGAAATCTATATTTCCTAACACTACTAATGTGATATGCACTCGTAATGTGAAACAGTGAGGCCCGGGCCGCCCAAGCGGAATGTGGGCACTTACCTGCTCCACCACAGGGCCGGCCCTGAATTGTACTTTTGGACCAACCTTTTGCCTGAACTTGGGAAGACGTGGGCCTGTTTGGATTATTCGTGAAGGTGATTAGTAATAACATCATGGACGGTAACATTTTCCGTTCGTTCATGGGTTTAGGACTGATCATGTTCTCTTCGTAGTATTCCTCTTCACCTATTTGGAATGGTCTGCCTTTCTGTAGCATCTGTAAGCATTTGGAGGTGATTTTCCATCCTTGGAAGTTCACCTTCCGTAAACTCTTTCCGCCCCCAAAGCTTTATGACATCATTCTGGACCCCGTTTTGGATTTTTGATTTGAGGTGAATTTATAGCCATGACCCTGCATTAGAACGTACTATAACTTCCAGATTCACATCCTCATTGCTTTAGACTTCTGTGTAGCTTACATCATCTTCACCAGTGTAAGACTAATCACAGGCCCTCACCACACACTTGTGCCTAATCTTCTCTTTCACCCTCCGTCACCGCCCCTCTTTGCCTCTGGGAGCCCGCATACAAATGTTCAGTGCCACCTGTTGGTTAGTGCTTGCTTTTTCTTCTCCTTGTAAGTGAGATTCTATGGTATTTGAATTTCTCACTGGGGCTTGTTACAC